>NC_072411.2:78738796-79046944 GCF_028858775.2 Pan troglodytes | reverse complement strand
GCCTTCGAAGAATTGAAGAGAAATAGGGCCTTACTCTGAATTAGGCTTTAGCTTAAGGGAATATTGTGGCTAGTTTGATCTTCTATCCAGACCATAAAAAGCTTTCTTCCTATCAGCAATAAGGCCATTTCACTTTATTATCATTCATGTGTTCACTGGAGTCATACTTTTCATGTCATTCAAGAACTTTTCCTTTGCATTCACAACTTGGCTAATTGTTTGACACAAGAGGCCTAGCATTCAACCTGTCTTGGCTTTCCATGTGCCTTCCTCACTATGCTTAATCATTTCTAGCTTTCAGTGAAAAGAGAGAGAGACTTATGGCTCTTTCTTTCACTTGAACACTTAGAGGCCATTGTAGGGTTATTAACTGGCCTAGTTTCAATATTGTTGTGTCCCAGGCATTGGGAAATCCTTATGAGAGATAGAAGAACGGCTGGTTGGAGGAGTAGTCAGAACACATACAACGTTTATTGATTACATTTACCATCTTATACAAACACTGTAGTGCCCCTAAGTGGTTATAATAATAGTAACATCAAAAATCACTCATCCCAGATCACCATAACAGATATAATAATATAAGTTTGAAATAGTATGTGAATTATAAAAATGAGTCACGAAGTGAGCACATGCTGTTGGAAAAATGGTGCCGATAGACTTGCTTGATACAGGGTTACCATAATCCTGCAAATTGTAAAAAAAAAAAAAAAAAAAAAAAAGCAATATCTGCGAAGTGGAAAAGTGAAGAGCAATAAAATGAGATATGCTTGTATACCACAGTTTCTTTATCCAGTCATCTGTCAATGGACACTTAAGTTTTTTTCCCTATCTTGGCTATTGTGAATAATGTTACAATCAACATGGAAGTGCAGATATCTTAAGAGGAGGTGATTTTTTTTCCTTTGGCTATATACACAGAAGAGGAATTGCTGGGTCTTATGGTAGTCCAATTTTTAATTTCTTTAGAAATCTCCGTACTGTTTTCCATAATGGCTGTACGAATCTATATTCCTATCAACAGTGTAAAAGAGTTCCCTTTTCTTCACACCCTCACCAATATTTGTTATTTTTTGACTTTTTGGTGATAGCTGTTTTAAGGGGTGTGAGGTGTATCTCATAGTGGTTTTGATTTGCATTTCCTTGATGATTAATGATGTTGAGCACCTTTTCATATTCCAGTTGTATATGGCCATCTTATCATCTGTGCGCTGAGCAGTGTAAATCATTCTCACAGTGCTGTGAGTTGAATTAGAACACCATGATCAAGTACACCAAGTTGATGTTACTTGAATTTTACTGGTTTTGGAAGCCTATTTTTATTTAATTCATAAATAATTTTTGATTTGTAGTTCTTTAAGAGCTATAAGCGTGAGTTTTTTTCTTTTATGAAATTCATGTTTGATCATATTTAGTAACATTGTAATGATATGATTTAATTCAACATTGGGCATGTGAAATAATATATTTCCTTTAGAAGGAGTATATATATTTTACTCAAATTTGAAAAACAATTGGCTAGAGAGGGGGCTGGCAAACATTTTCTGTAAAGGGCCAGATAGTAAATATTTTAGGATTTGTAGGTCAAGAGGCAAATATTGATGGTATTATGTAGGTGCTTATATAATAAAAGAGAATGGAAATGTCCACAAATTTGTTATTGATGAAATACAGGTAATATTTAAGTACAATTTTTTTTGTAATATATGTCTACTAAGAAGTATGAATTTCTTTTTTGGGAGAGATAACGTTTTACTTCATTGGGGTTCACCCTTAGTGTTCCTTTTCATCACATAGATCAAAACACTCATGTGTAAAAGCAATTCTTAGCTTGCATGTTGTACAGAAATAGACAGTGGGCCAGATTTAGCTTGTGCTGTGGGCCATAGTTTGTCAACATTCAAATGAGAGTATAAAGGTTATTGGGGCTAGGGAAATTTACCCAACCTCTCTGAACCTGTTTTATCTTCTGTGAGCTCTTCCATAAACTGGGGACAGTAAAAGCAGCAACCTATTTGGGCTGTTGTAAAGACTGTTTGATAATTCATGAGAGGCACCTAGATAACTGTCTTATCATCATTACATTTCAGAGAATGTTTTATACTTTGAGAAGTCATATAGGTCACTGGAGGATATTGAACAGAAAATAGCCAAATTGAAACTGTGTTTTTGAAGAGTCATCTGGCAACAGCATGGGATGGATTAGAGTAAGGGAAGGCCAGGAACACATGAGTCCAACTAGGAGATTGTTAAAATAGTTCTTAATCCCATCATGGCTACTTGACAATTTTACCCATGTTGGTTATATCCACTCCAAGCAAGTGGGGAAAATAAATAGTGGTTGGCAGAATAATGGTCCCTTAAGATGTATACCCCCTGATACGGTGTGGATGTTTGTACCCTCCAAATCTCATGTTGAAATGTGATTCCCAGTGTTGGAGGTGGGGCCTGGTGGAAGGTGATTGCATCATGGGGTGGATCCCTCATGAATAGTTTAGCACCACCCCCTTGGTGATGAGTGAGTTCTTGCTCAGTTAGTTCATGCAAGATCTGGTTGTTGAAAAGTCGGGACCTCCCCCACATCCTTCTTGCTCCCACTCTCACCATGTGATGTGCTTGCTCTGGTTTTGCCCCCCACCATAATTACAAACTTCCTGAAGCCCTCCCCAGAAGCTGAGTAGATGTTGGTGCCATGCTTATAACCCCTGGGACAATTCTTTGAGGGTGAGGTACTCTGTGATGTTAGCATCTAAACGTAAGGAAAGAATACCATTGTCTCCTTATGTATTGATAGCAACACAGTGCAAGCCAGCATAATGCATTTGTCTTCAGGAATTCACTATGGTGACTTGGGGAAATGTGGCTGCTAAGTACTTGCTTCTAGTATGGATTAAGGCAGTTATTTTGTGAAAACTATTAGAAGACTAAAAAAATTGAAAGACAAAACATGAGAGAAAGATGAACTAACCTAAAGTAATTAAATATCCGTGAATAACAGACGCCTCAGGATGGTTGTCCTGAGTTTCTGCTGCAAAGTGCTTGTCTGCAATACAGCCTGCAGAACTGTGAGCTGATTAAACCCCTCTTATTTATAAATTACCCAGCCTCAGGTATTCCTTTATAGCAATGCAAGAGCAGCCTAATATACCCCCTATTATCCAGAACCTATGAATATATTACCTGACGTGGCAAAAGGGGCTTTGCTGATATCATAAAGGCTAAGGATCTTGTGATGGTTGAGATTATCCTGGATTATCCAAGTGGGCCTAATCACATGAGTCCCCCAAAATGGAGAACCATTCCTTGCTATGGAGAACCAGGGAGATGGCTTTGTGAAGACTCAGCCCACCATTGCTGGCATTGAAGATGGAAAAACAGGGCTGTGAGCCAAGGAATGTTAGTAGCCCCTAGAAGTTGGAAAAGGCAAGAAAACAGATTCTCCCCTTGAGCCTCCAGGAAGGTGTACAGTTGTTGACAACTTAATCTTAGCCCAATAAGATTTGTGTTGGAGGTTTGAACTACAAAGCTGTAAGAGAATACATATGTATTGTGTAAGCCACTAAATGTTGGTAATTTGTCATGGCAGCAATAGAAAATTAATACACCGGTACTATCCAGTTATCTATGATAATGAGAGCGTAGAATAAAAAATAATTCCAAATATGTCTAAATACTATATTTCCTAAGCATATTCCTTATTTTAAGCATAAATAATAATATTATTAATAGACAGTTTTTCTTGATGTCACTGAATAAATAATAAACCCAATATTTAAAGAATATATGTTTGAAGGTGCCAAATTATTGGCATACACTGGGTCTTAGCTTGGAAACATGGAGAAGTTTACCCAACATTGGTTCAACAAATTCAACTGATATGAGCACTTCATCCCAGAGGGCTTTCGTTAGTAATTATTTGGTAGTCTCTGCTAACAAACTAGTGAGCCAGGTATGGCTATGAGTAGAAATATGAATCAGGATGACAAGCTCAAAGTTTCTAGGTATTCCTAGGAAGTGAGGTTGATGCCACAGCAGGTGACATTCTTAGAGATGATTGACCCTGGGTTTGGTCTGCAAGGATGAGTGGCAGGGGCCAGAGGGAGAAAGAGCCAAGGCAGAGGGACCCAGAGTGCAGAAAGATGAATGTGAGGAATCCCAGGCAGTCCCAGAGAGCTCCGACACTCACTTGACCAGGCTGGGAGTCTCCCCAAACCCCCATGGTTGAGGCTTGGGAAGAGGCATCTTGGCAGTAGGTCTTATTCTCTGCATACTGCATCTTGCCTTGGCCTATCCCAGGCTCTCTTCTCCCCACGCTGGTCCATTCAGCATTTGGAAACATTGGGAAAAAAGCTATTATTTATATAATACCAGCAAATGTTTTCTTTTGTTTTAGAAAGGGAAAGAATATTTAATTAGTCCTTCTGTGGGCCTCATTACTAACAGTAAGTTACCTCAGTAGAGTGTAGAACTGTGGATAGAGTAAACTGAACAATATTCCTTAATATTGCATAAACTGATCATTTCTGACGAACCAACTTGGGCTTAGGAGGGTGGGAAGGTACGTCCGCACCTGGGATGGAGGAGAAAATGAATGAGGACGGAGACTCAAGGGAAGGTAACCCTGGAGGGGAGTTGATGAGGACCTTTCTTAACTTTGACATTTTCTTCAGGGGAAGTCATGGCCTGGAGGTTCCTTTCCCAAGTCTGTGAATCTCAGACTTTGAGCTGTGGAGAAATTGCTAAACGTCGTAACTCATTCATTATCATATTCTTAACTGGATCTGCATAGTAACTCATAAAGCTGTCTCCTAGCAGCTTACACGTAAGACACATAACTCACAAGATAGCTTCATGTACTTCATAGTTTCTGTGGAGTCTTAATGGAGTCTGCTTGATTCTTGAGCAAATCTGACTTTAACAACAAACCCAAGTCAGTCAATATCATTATCATCATCACGCCACCACCATCAGCAGCAGCAATAATAACAAATACCTAACATTCCTAAAATAAAGGGCAGTTTACAAATACCTTTATATGTGTTAGCCCTTGTGCTCTTCTCACTCTGCTTCCTAGCTAGGTGGAATGTTATCAGGACACCTGGTCACCACCTGGTGTGAGTCAACCAAAACTGTGATGTTGAACTAACTATAAACTTAAATGAGATCTTTTTCTGAGGTTCCCTTTCTTGAACTTGCCTTGCGCATTATGGATAGAAGTGGAAGTCTGTAGTTTAGCATAAAAACAGCAAGAATGGAAATACAGAAGAGAAGAAAAGAATTTTACATGTATATGTTGAGCCCCTGAGTTTCTCTAGAGACAAGAGTGATTCAGTGTCAAAACAGGAATGAGATCACACATACTTCACCAAGATCTAAAATAATCCCTGGGACAGTTCTTGGAGGGCGAGGTACTCTGTGATGTTTAGCATTTAAATGTAAGGAAAGAACACCATTGTCTCCTTATGTATTGATAGCAACACAGTGCCAGCCAGCCTAATGCATCTGTCTTCATGAATTCACTGTAGTGACTTGGGGAAATGTGGCTGCTAGGTACTCTAGGCTCTAGTATGCATCAAGGCAGTTATTTCCTGAAAACTATCATAAGACTACAAAAATTGAAAGACAAAACATAATAAGAAAGATGAACTAACCTGAAGTAACTAAATATCTGTGAATAACAGAAGCCTCAGGATGGTTGTCCTGAGTTTCTGCTGCAAAGTACTTGTCTGCAATATTTTAAAGACCTAATAGAATTTTATTTTAAAGCCATGACATTAGTACAGTTAAGCCAATCAATGTTTTTTAATAGCCTTTTAAAGGTGCCTTTTTAATTGTGCTCTGTGGGAGGGAAAGGCACATGAAGACTGAAAAACATCTAAAAATGGCTTAGTCAGATCTTTCAAAAATATTTGCAAAAGCACATTTTTGCCTTGGTTCGATTGCTGTAGAAGTGGGGTTAACGTATAAGATCTAAAGGGCTTATTCCCCGTGAAAAAACAAAGATTTAACCCTTGTGTAGGTTCATTCAGTTCAGCATCATAGCAAAATATTTGAGATCTGCACTGGTTTCCTTTTGGGGCTCCAAGGAGTTGTGGTTTCTGTTAGAGATGGAATGACTATGCAGAAACTTCCCTTCCCTCCTTGGGGCCCAGGAGACACAGAGAACACTCATGTTGTTCCTTCTAGCAGTCCTTTAACAGTCTGAATGTTTGCCAGTGACCACTTTGGATTTATAGTTAGAATGTGTCCAAACATCTGGATAAATAGCAAAAAGTGCTATTAACTTTTTAACTTGCTTGCTGGCACAATGCCCATGTTATTTGCACAATTAGAGCGCATCTCCCTTTCTTCATAACTTACTTTTGTATGATGCTTTATTGTTTAAAAAATGCTTTCATATATATTTTCCTGTTGGGAGCCCCACAATAGTCATGTATGACAAGAAAGTTATTATTAGTTTCTGTTTTATAGATGTAGAAACTGAAGCTTGGAAATATGGAGAGGTTTACCTAAGGTCGGTTCAACAAATTCAACCAATATTTCATGAGTACTGTAGAATGCTTTATATATCCCAGGGGGCTTTCAAAAATCATTATTTTATAGTCCCTGCTAACAAAGTGGTGAGACACATATTTACCAAATCTTCTCACTTCCTTTCCAGTACTATGTCCATGAAATTATGGGTCTTTTGCATGACCTGTGGAATTATATGAAGAATTTACTTCTTTAAAAATTTTCAACCCAAGTATTTGTTGGTTTGGAGTTGCAGCATAAAGACAGCAGAATGTACAGATAATTAGAGGGGGAATGAATTAACCAATAGAGAAGAGTATTTGGTCTTGCTTTTTGCTTTAATTATTTTTGATTATTTTCTTAAAGAGGAGTCATTTGGGGAGTTTTTTTTGTTTTGTTTTTTGTTTTTTGGTTTTTACCAAGCATTTCATTGCAGTGTTTCATCACAGTACTGTGTACTGCTGTATTGATCTGATATGCTCAGTTCTGGCCAGGGGCCATCAGTGTACACATGCAATGGAACAAACTGACCGAGGTAGAAAGACAGATTGGAGATGAGGGCAAGTGCCTGGAAACTGGGCTGCCATGGGCATCTGTGGCCAGGCTGGGATCACACTAGCAGATTTCAATGCCTTTTTACGTGGCCTTATACTAGGCTGATCCTATTAGCACATGACGTGCTTAATGGTTTGTTGTTTTTCTTAATTTCCTGGAGAGAAGATCCTTTTGAAAACTCCAAATTTTTCTAAGTTTAGGTAAGAGGTTCCTCTGAGCTAACGTTCCCCCCCCGCCCCTCCCTTTACTTCTCAGTTAGTTTTGATTAAGGATCCTTAAGGAGAAGTTCAGAGGAACCAGAAAATGGGAGTGGCTGTCAGGCATGACATGTCAGGCTTGATATAGTATTGAAACCAAGGAAAGAGTCTGTGCTAGGGCAGAAGAGTGGGTGCAGTCTCCCAGAGCTGAAATAGCACCTTAACTCTGCTGCGTGATCCTTAGACATTTAATCTTTCTGGGACTCCGTTTCCTTAAAGTAAAATTGAGGTAATGTGCATATTTTAATTGGCTATTAATGAAATAACATTATGTGAAGGGTTAAGCAGAGTCCATGACATACAGCAGGTACTCAATAATAAGAGCAGCTACTACTACTATTACTATCACTGTCACTACCACTAGTGTAATTGGGGTCAAGAGAGCAAGAAACCAGATTAGCTCTGCTCCTCTCCCTTTTCCACCCTCTTGCATCCTGTTATTATAAGTAGAAAGGGAAAGCCCTTGAGGCAAAAAATCACAGTTAGAACCCATGCCTCAAGTATTTTAGCTGAAGATGTAGGAACTGATTCCCAGGAACTACAAGGACTTTACTAATGGTATTTTCAGATTGTTCTACTCTGCAGTCTACATTGGGCACTAGAATTTTAGATTCCAGATACGTTCTCAGTTGTAATTCAACTGTTCAGTCGCTGTGGTGAAATACCTTAGTTTTCTGAACTTCCTTTTGTCTTGTGCTAAATGAAAATGAAAGTATGTCTAAATCAAATCAAATTGGTAGAAACGTTTGAATGGTACAGGCCAAAGCATCCATGCATGATTCTCATGTGTTACCTCTGTTCCCTTGTCCCCACTGTCAACACAGGTTGCATATTCCTTTTCATTTGTTCTTTTTGTAATAAATGTTTTGGTATACTAAAGACACAACAGGGAAGTTCATGCTTTTATTTATTCATTTATTTAAAGAACTTTTCTGGGCACCTAGTACATCAGGCATTGACCTATTTAGGGAAGTGCTTGGGTTCTCCCAGGCATTGTAATGGGCAGCAAATGAATCATGGGTTCATATATGATCTGGCAGCATATGAACTTAGTCAGTGGAAACAGTGAGTCAGGAAGCCAAAAGGCAAAGTCCATCTCTGCACAAGGAGAGAGACTGAGCTGGGAATGATGCATTGTGGTCTGGGAACCTCATTATTAGCAAGTTGGAGACATACTGGAGAGTGTTCAGAGAAAAGTAACAGGGATGATAAACGGGCAGAAAGACTGATTTATGAAGACTTACACAACAAAATATGTATTCTTGGATCAACAAAGACTTCAGAAGAAATGTGATCACTATCAACTACTCTCTGAAGGTTGTGAATACCCCAGAGAAATACATGATGTTTAGCTTGATATTTGAAATGGTGACAAGGAATTACAGGATGGCAAATTTAACCTGTGGATCAGAGAAATATGAGGCTCACAAATTTATCTTATGCCTTATTGACAGAAAGTGGCATCAAAGGGCAGCATCCTTAATCTATTTTACCTTCAATCTATATTTCTGCAATTGTCATTATATTTAATCATTTGTTTTCTGTTTGTGCTCAGGGATTTTATCTATGTTTCCTATTTACATATACCTTCCTTGAAGATGTCAAAAATAAAATATTTGATTTTTTTTACCTTCTACTTCAAAGGCTCAAAGATAAAAGCAGTTAAAACAGTTTTATTTAAAACTGAGGTTTGCATACTTAACCTTCGTTGAAGGTCATTGCCATAATGAAGGATTTTATTTCTATGGAAAGCCAAATGGGTGGAGTGACTATAAAACTATTCTTTAGAGCCTTATCTAATCACAAGTTATACACACACACACACACACACACTCACACATGCTATCGTAGAAAACTTTCAAAGGGTATAAAATCAATTTAGGGGCAGAATCCAATCCCTTGCAATTTTATGTATTCTGGATTCCTACAAAAGGGGCCATTTTAGCTATGGGGTGGAAGCGTACGACTTCAAGGAACTAACCTGATTGGGGCTGGGCCTAGGATTCAGGCTACAGAAGCCCTCAGAAGATCTGGGTCCTGTGGACTGGTAAGGCTGCCATCAAATCTCTTGAAATATCTGTGGACTCCACAGTCCACATGGGTATCCAAGTGGTTTCTGGGCAGTGACTCCATGTCTGGATTGGAGCTCGGTTGGGTTACAGGGTGAAGGCACAACCCAGGCTAAGACTAAGAGCTCGGTTCATTTCCCAGCCACAGTGATTTGCTGCAGGGGTCAAGGCAGGGGCCAGGAGGGCAGATTGTGATTGAAACTGGGATTTGCAGGATATTTTCTGGGAAGGCTGGGACTCAGACCTTCTCTTCTGCTCGTCAGTGCAGTACACAGATAGGAAGGCTGGGAATGCTGGGGTAAATTGTGCTGTCATGATGGGAGCCAGCCTGGGAATGAGGCCCGAGCATGGGCCAAGGCAGAGCCAGAGGAAAACCACAAGGAAATGGAGGCAGAGCCCCAATGACAAATGAGTATCCAGATCAAGCTCACGCAGATGAAGTTCTGCCTGTCTCCGAGGCTTTCAGTTATTGGAACTAATAAGTGTCCTTTATGTATTTAGCAATTTGACCTGGGCTTTAGTCCCTTATAAAAAAGAATCTTAATGAACTTTTGAGTAAGTACCAAGTTGTGTGGCATAGATCACAATTTCTCTCTAAGTGTGGAGGAGAGAAGGTCCCTGTAAGCTAGGAGAGCAGTTATAATGAAAGCTGTGGCATGGGGGTGGGAGAAGGGAGAGGGCAGGAGGTGACTGAGAGTCTAGTGTCCGCCAGGTTCCAGGCACTGGGATGGGCCTCACAGTCTATCTTTATGGCAAACCTGCCTTTTGTGTCTCATTATCCTGTTTTGTAAATGAAGAAACTAGGGTGCAGACAAGTTAAGCAACCTGAACTAGTTGCACAGGCTGGTGAGTGAAATGTCCAGGATTTGAACCTGTGCTCTCCCCACGACTCCACCCTTCCTCAAGTCTACAGAACAGGCTAGGTTAAGAACATCCTGGTCTCAGTTCTAGTCATTCAATCTTGAAGTCACTTACATTCCCCATGTCGTAGTTTCCTCCACTGTACAAAAGTGATGATCATGCCCACCTCTCAGGATCGTTATGGAGGCTAGTATGTGGGAGGCACTTTGCAAATTGGGAAGTGCTAGGTGAATGTGAGACATTATTTTTACTGGGGCAGGGCTTCAGGGAGGAAAGAACACTTAACCTAGAGATAGGAGATTAGAATAATTTTGTAGGGAGTTAGTGGGGAAAGGGTGAACTGTTCAGATCAACTTGGGCAGAGGCATGGAACACAGCTGAACATGAGTCTTTGGTGCAAAAAAAAAATAAACTGCCTTTGTAGTTTCTGTTGGGAAGCTTTGGGGAATGTGGTCCAGGGTAGTGTTCCTTTTGTTGTTTGTTTGTTCATTTACCCATTTATTTCTTTAAGGACAAATATACTTCCATAACTTCGTTTAATCTTCTTTCTCCTGCTAAGAATGAGTATTCTACTGCATTACTTACTATGTGAAATTTTTCTAGCTTCTCTATACAAAATGGCTTTCTTTTCCTCCTTATCACCTTTATTACCATCTCGTATACTATTTTTATATTTTACTTATTTAGCTTGTTTATCTTTTTCTTCCAAGAATATAAGCTCCACAAAGGCAGATTTTTTTTTTTTATTATACTTTAAGTTCTAGGGTACATGTGCACAATGTGCAGGTTTGTTACATAGGTATACATGTGCCATGCTGGTTTGCTGCACTCATCAACTTGTCATTTACATTAGGTATTTCTCCTAACGCTCTCCCTCCCCCAGCCCCCCACCCCTCAACAGGCCCCCATGTGTGATGTTCCCCTCCCTGTGTCCATGTGTTCTCATTGTTCAACTCCCACTTATGAGTGAGAACATGCAGTGTTTGGTTTTCTGTCCTTGTGATATTTTGCTGAGAATGATGGTTTCCAGCTTCATCTATATCCTCGCAAAGGACATGAACTCATCCTTTTTTATGGCTGCATAGTATTCCATAGTGTATATGTGGAGGGCAGATATTTTTTTCCTATCTTGTTTACAGTTGTATCACAGCACTTTGGACAGTGTCTGGCACATACACAGTAGATGCCCAATAAATATTTGTTGAATCAAAGAATGAACTCCTTATTTATGTCTATAATAACTGGGGTGGGCAGTATATGGGTATGGTTGATAAAAAATTTTAGCCTTGGACAATTATTCCTCATAATATGCCTAGAGATTGTCAGTAAGTGTTTTTCTCCTTGTCCCATTAGTCCATCTAACCTCATCTTAGAAGAAGGATGTGGAAATTACCTTCTCTTTCTGGTCTCTCTTCCAGTTTTCCTCTCTACAACTACATTAGCCTATTTCTAACCCTCTGCTCTCCTTCCAGGTTGCTGACTTCGCCTGGAGGGACTCTATCAGGTTTGTTTAGGTTCTCTGTGTCACTTAAGGAGGGCTTGTGTCTTTCAGTTTCAGAGTATAAGATCTACAAGACAGACTTTTTTCCTGCCAATATTGATCTTCTCTCAGAGTCTAACTTTGATACACCAACATATGTTCAAAGCTTCTCTTTCTTAAGTCCTTCAAAAACAGCCCCCTTTATAGAAGAGGATGAAGAAAACCGGGAAAGAATGGGGAAAAAGAAAAAAAATTATACATGTCATTCCGTCATACCTGTACCCCGATTCCCTAATTAAGAGAAGGGATAAAAATTGGACTCCTGATTTGTCTTGAATTGGACTGAGAAAGCATATTATCAACAGACCTAATTTTGGATTCATTAATTTTATTTATCTCATCCCTACCTTCTTTTTGATTTAATGATGGCTTGTACTAAGTAACAATTAGAAATACACTGGAATATTTTTATTAGTGCAATGGCTAGAATATTGCTTCAAACGAATGTGAAATATCTGTTTATATCCTCTTCTAACATTTCTTCTTTAAAAAAATTTTGTTTTTAATTGACATATAATGATTGCCCTTATTTATGGGGTACAGAGTGATATTTCAACACTAGTATACAATGTGTAATGATCAAATCAGGGCAATTAGCATATCCACCAGCTCAAACATTTAACATTTCTTTATATTGGAAACATTCACAATTCCTCTCCTCTAGCTATTTGAAAATATAGAATAAGTTATTGTTAACTGTTGTCACCCTATAGTATTAATACTATAAAACACTAGAATTTATTCCTCCTATTTAGCTGTAGATTTATCTATTCATTAACCAACCTCTTTTTACACCCCCCTCCTTTCTACTTTTCTTTGCTTCTAGTAACCACAATTTAACTGTCTACTTCCAGGAGCTCAACTTGTTTTTTTGTTTTTTGTTTTGTTTTGTTTTTTGAGATGGAATCTCCCTCTGTCATCCCAGCTGGAGTGCAATGGTGCGTTCTTGGCTCACTGCAACCTCTATCTCGGAGGCTCAAGTAATCCTCCCACTTCAGCCTCTTGAGTAACTGGGACCACAGGTGCACACCATCATGCCAGGTGACTTTTTTGCATTTTTTGTAGAGATGGGGTTTCACCATATTGCCCAAGCTAATGAGCTCAACTTTTTCTGCCCCCACAAATAAGTATTTATTAGTCTTTCTACACCTGATCTGTTGTGAGTTTTTATCATGAAAGGATGTTGAATTTTATCAAATGCTTTTTCTGCATCTCTTGAGATGATCACATGGTTGTATCCTTCATTCTGTTGATGTGATGTACCCTGTTTTGCTGATTCGTATGTGTTGAACCATCCTTGCATCCCTGGGATAAATTCCCCTTGATTGTGTTGTATAGTCTTTTTGGTGTATTCATGGATTCAGTTTGCTAGATTTTGTTAGAATTTTTGCATCTGTGTTCATCAGGAATATAGGCTATAGTTTTTTTTTTTCTTATTGTGTCCCTGTCTGGTTTTGGTATCAGGGTAATAATGTTGGCCTTATAGAATAAGTTTTCAAGAATTCCCTCCTCTTCAATTTTTTGAAACAGTTTGAGAAGAACTGGTGTAAGTTCTTCCTTAAAAGTTTGATAGAATACAAATAATAAAAATACAAAAAATAAAAACAGTGAAGCCATCTGGTCCTGGACTTTTCTTTGTTGAGTGCTAACATTTCTTGCATTAGGCAAAACTTAGCTAATTTTACCAAATTTTACCTATTTATTTTCACTAGGCCACTCCAGATGTTCAAATCAAATCATTTTTTAATTAAAATATGTATTGTGAGCAAGTGGAACCATAAAGTCAAGAAGGTGGTCTTTGTCAAAGGATAGCAGAAAAAAATCAAATTAGTAAAGCAGCAGATGCTAAGGATTTTGCTGCATTCATTTATTCTAATTCCTCAGAATTTTAATTGGAAATTTCAAATTTCACACACACAGCATAAGAGATGGACAAATACTATTAGTTCTCAATATCTGTCCTTTGTCAAGCTTCTCCCTTCACGGCCCATGCCTTGATGCTCTTTCTGTTCTGGATATACATTTAACAGACAGCTCCTATGAGGCACTTGTGCTTAGGTTAAGTGTAAAGCACCCACCTCTACAGCATTCCCTTTGTGGGGCTTTGACTTGGCTATTCTCTCTGTGAGGCTAGTGTTGCCTATGTGAACTCAGCATTCACTTTGGCTAAAAAGAGCACCTGTGTTAGGCTTTGGCCAGGAATAAACCACCTGGTGATAAACAAGGATGATGTGATTATTCTAGTCACTTCTTGGTGCTGTCAAGCCTGGGCAAATCTCACCAGTGTAGGCTTCCTGGAAGGCTTTTAGTGTTTCCGACTTCTGGCTAGAAACTTGGAATATGCTAACAGTGAAAGATAATAGGGTGAGGGAAGTGGTCTGTTAATGTGTGCTGGTGGTGTTTAGGGGAAAAGATTTTGTTTGGGGATTGATTTTAGTTACATGCACCATTAATCTTGGTTTATGACTTTCAGGGAGAAATGAATATTTTTCAATAATTTTTTTTTTTTTTGAGACAGAGTCTTGCTGTGTTGCCGAGCTGGAGTGCAGTGGCACGATCTCAGCTCACTGCAACCTCTGCCTCCCGGGTTCAAGTGATTCCCCTGCCTCAGCCTCCTGAGTAGCTGGGACTACAGGTGTGCACCACCACACTGGCTAATTTTTTTTTTTTTTTTGGTATTTTAGTAGAGACAGGGTTTCACCATGTTGTCCAGGATGTTCTCGATCTCCTGACCTCGTGATCCGCCCACCTTGGCCTCCCAACAATAATTTTTATTCAATGTGTGCTTGTGCCATAGTATTAACTGCCAGGTGAAAGCTTTATTTTCAACAACATCCTTTCTTTCCTACTTGCCAAATTGTGCTAGTATTAATTCTCAAACTCCAGGAATACATGAGCATAAAAGCAGAAGACTAGACTCAGATGGGAAATACAGTCTTTGAAGATCTACTAGAGTATACAATTTAAAGTGCTTACTTAATTATTATCATTTGTATTTCAGGAGAAACAAATGCCAAACAGTGAAGGTCAAGAAGGCCATAGTGATATATGCAAGTTCAAAAAGTGGAAGAAGCTTTTACACAGAGAAATATCAATCAGCCAGCTTTTCATGGCTGATGCCTGAAAATATCATCCACCTGTGTCTCTGAGCATACTTTGGCTTTGACTCTTAGTGATATTACATGTAATGTCATGGCTAGATATTTCAATTTCAGAAACAAATGATTCCACTGAATAGTAAGACATTTGCCAACTGGACAATAATTCATAAGGAGAGGGTTCAGAAACTGTAAGTTTTATTATGAAAAGGTAAGGAAATCCAACCCTAGATGGAGGTAACTTGGAAAGAATGATTGGTTATTTTGTATAACTCTAAAGGGCATAACTAGGACTAACAAGTCAAAGCTTTCAGGAAGAAAATTTCTATATAATGTGCAGAAATTTCAAACAGTTGACCGGTTGCTTTTGTTATTATTGTTAGAGACAGGATCTCACTATGTTGCCCAGGCTTGATTCTAACCTCCCCCACTGACAACCCCCCGGCTCAAGCAATCCTCCTGCCTTAGCCTCTTGAGTAGCTGGGACTATGGGCACACACCACTGCACCAGGTAAATTTCTAACAACTCAAAGTGTTATAAAGGAATAGGTCACCTAGTAGCATGGTCAGTGGTGTCTGTAAGACTTCTCGTCAGTCAGGCTGTGGTATGGGATTGAAGTGGAAGATCACTAAGAAATGGAGGGAATGAATTTCAGAATGGGTGGGGGGTTTCAGGGTGTTGGGTCAATAGCTGTCTTATCAATGGAGCTGAGAATGAAAACCTAGGAAAAGTGACACTGGCTCTAGAAGGGAACTGGGCCATCTGCCTTATAGACCATCTGCTAATTTGTTGCTCATTTGTTGGTGAAACTTGGGAAGGTAATGGATATGTATGAGCTCTCTCAGAACTTGCCTTGTTGCCTAATGGATATCTTTGACTTTTCCAACTCCAAGTATCTGTAAAAGTTCCTAATTTCCTGATAGACTTGTAAAACCACTCAAACCCACCAGGCCCTTATTCTGTTTCCAAGACCACCTTTCAGGTGTCACCGTGTTGACAAGTTATTTGGAGCTCTATTGACCTTGTCTCATTATTGGAACTTTTCTAGTATCTTGAATGCAGATGGAAGGAAAGGAGACAATAACAACAAAAAATAAAACTGTAACAGCATGATTTATTATAGTATATATTTCTCAGAAGAGACAAAAACAGCATCAATGAAGAGCAATCATAGAAGGTTCACAGTTGCCTCAGAACCAATTCAACAATTCATAGGGGGTTGGCATCACATAAACAGCTGGGGAAAAGCAGTTAAATGATTTTCTACATGCTCTTAGGGAGAGACTGTGTCTAATCTGATGCAGTTGCTCCAAAGGAGCGCAGCTAATGACATCTACACCAAATATCAGTTCAATAAATCGCTTCCTTTCATTAATCTGAGTGTCGGTGTCTGCATTAATGGTGTTAACACAGCAGAAGGTCTAAAGGAGAGATAATAAGGACCTGTTTTTAGTGACATGTGGGGGCGGCCCTGTGAAAACAAGCAAATATATAACTGGTCCCTTGACTCTGGTGAATCAAAACCATTTCATTTATTCATTCTGTCACTCCAAAATTATTCTTTGAGTGACTACTATGTGCCTGGTCCTGGGCTATGTCCTTATGTACCAATGAACAAAGGGCCTTCAGGGAGCTTATAGTAGGTGGGGAGGAGGCAGAAGTCATCACCTGCATACATAATTGACTGTGATGAGGGATAAGAAGGGAAAGTATGCATTTCTTTGAAAGAATGCAACAGGGGAATACCTTTAGATGGAGACTGACCATCTTTCTAGAAAAATCAGGGCTTTAGGCTAGAAGAGCTTCTAGTGTATGGGCGATTATGACCCCTTTGGGAGTCTAGGCGTACATGAACAGTGTGCGTTTACTGTCAAATCTGTATGTGACTATGTTTTGCAGTGGGCAGGCCTAAACAAACTTACCCCCCTCCCTCCCCAAGGCCAAGGAAGCTGAGAGGCCAAAGATAAAAGCTAACATATCCAGTCTCTTAGAAATAAGCATTCAATAGGGACTTGGCAAACAGAAGCCATGTCTCTATCTCAGGTGGCAGTGAGACAAGATGGTGGATCCCTACGCCATTACCCCTCAGACGCAGGGCTTATATGGTATAGGGAAAGGGTGATTCAGAAAGGATGCATAGGACAATTGAAGTGTGATAACATCAAGACTGTTTGGCTTAAGGGCAGGATTTACAGTAAGTATCTGTTCTTACACAGGGAGCAATAGATAAACTGGAAATTGTAGAGGCCTTCCCAGAGCTGGATTTAATCAGAAGCCAACATGGAAGATGAGCATCCAAGATGGAGTTGCTTTGGTCTCCACAAACTGTATTGGGAAAACACAACTTTCCTTACCCTGATTATTATACATTATGGTTAGGTGCTTATAAATGAAGATAATGACCTTTTCTGTAATTGGCAATGTACTGTAAATGAGATGGAAGCACAATGTATCTCTGGGCAGGTGTGTAATATTAAGGCCTTCACTTTCCTTCCACCCTCAAGGCTTGGGTGGATTAAAAATCTCTGGTCACTATGGCACCTGCTGCCCATTGATGAGCATCACTTCAAGAAAGAACTAGGACTGTCTCTGGACAGAGCATTTTTTCTTTGAACTCTGGTGTCTGTGAGCTGGCTCACCTGATTCAGGCACTCTGTGGCTTCCAAGATTCATCTTGAGAATCACATCAAAAGTCCTGAATCTGACTGACCATCAGGCGATGCAGAAGAGAGAAGGGTGCCCTGGCTAAGCACTGGCTGCAATGCTGGTCCAAGGGGGAGAAACTACATGGCCAAGAAAATGCAGCTCACTGGTGGGAATGTCATAGCACCTGGAGGAACTCATAAAATAGCATAGGAATATGCCTATACCATTTCTGCTTCTATTTCATTGAGGGAGTGAATATGATAACATGTCATCAGGTGACTGAATGTATCGTTAGCATTCTCCTCCTTATTGATTACATTTATTGAAATCTTGTATGTCAGGCACTGTTTTAAGCTCTGTCATCCATCTGTCTGTCTAAAACCTCATTAAATTGTCACAACTGATTGCCAAATGTAACTCTTCAAAACAGGAATATTCAAATTTATTTTTCTTATAACTGGGAAGATATTTTTAAGTTTCCAAAAAGAAAGAGTTAATGTTTTTAATAAAAGGTGTTCCCATTCCCTGCCTGCCCACTTGTCTCTTAGGTTGTTACTCAGAATTTGATGCCATGTTTGGTTTCAAGGACAGGAGGAGGCTAGCGTAGGGTGAGGAAATCTCTCAGGTTCTTTGAGTTCACAGGTGCTTGGCCACATAATATATGACTGTATATCCAGTATTGTTTCCCAACCATGTTCTGAGGTTGACAGTGTAAGGCTCATGAGGACAGGTATTTCATCCACTTTTTCAATGCTTTTTCTCTGCTCACTAGAAAATATCTGGTACATAGTAAGGGTTCAGTAAATATTTGTTGAGTAAAAGAATTTTGTTGAATAAGAGAAGGAAAATCTAGATTTTCTAACTGGAACTGCTCCCAAATCTCTATGTAATATTGGGCAAGTCATCTAATATTTGTTTCCAATTTACTCCCTCTTAACATATTTGGCGTGGCTAGAAATGAAATAGTGGTTGGATGCCTCAGAGAGCTGAGAAGGTAAACGGTGCCCTTAAGATCTAAATTTTTTCATTGATTCATCAAAGGTAAATGAAACAAGCAAAGTCACCAAGTGACATTAATATCTTGGTATGTATTCATCTATGTTTTACTACAATGCATGTCACTGGAGAAGCTATATTCCCTAAATTTTCCTCTACTTTGTATCACACTGCTGGTGATGAAGATTAGGGATGTCATCAAGGCATTTGTGGACATACTTGGTGTCTTTCAGCTTAGCAGTATTGGCTTGGGATCCTCAGTGCCAAAAAGATGTCATCTGCCCCTAATATTTTATGAGCCTCTTAAAAGGGTGAGTATCCAGGAATGATACTCCGGCAGTTTGTCAGGGCACTGTGCAATAACTACCTTGAAGAGCTGCTTCTTGGACTGAAATCAAATTGCAATGGCTCCACACAGCCGAGGGAGGTTTTAATATCAGTCCAGTCCATCACCCACAGAGAACACTATTAATAACCAGGTAAAAGCCTTTGTGTATAAGCCGATTCCATTTACAGTTATATCATGTCAGGCGGATGTCAGCATCCTATCTTGTCTTAGTCATAATGACGGCTAATATGATCCATACAGGATAATAGATGGGGTGGGAAGGATTACAGAGTTAAAAATCAATCAAGGCTTTCTCATACATTTCTATGCTTTTGTGGCTGGTTAAATCATCAAAGTCTCAAGATTGATTTTTTTGCTTTAGCAATCAATCCTTCACAATCTGTTACTTTTTTCTTCCTCCTTCTCCCCGCCTCCCTTTTTAAAAACATGTAGACAAGAGTTAAATTCTCTCTCTGGATAAATACAGAGATGCACTCTTTGCCCCAGAGGGAAGATTTATCACATTTTGAAGGCAGAACTGAAAAGTTGAGCATGCTACTATACTGGATGGGCTAGATATGGCAGTTGATAAGTATGAAGTAGTTTGTTCTTTTCAGAAATATGTCATTTATACTTGGATAGTTGGTATTTTATTTTCATCAGCTAAAGCAGAGGCTAGGTTCATATCTCCAAAGGAGATCTGGTTGTAATGTTTATACAATGACACATGTTAGCATGAAACACCAGCATCCTTAAGCACTGAGTGCAGCAACAGACCATGTCTCGTTGGCTTTGAGATGTATCTGATATATATATATGTGTGTGTATTACCAAGGTTCTAAGACACAGTGATAAGAGTGCTAATTTGATGTAGAACAGCTCAAAGGGGAAGGCCATATATCTGCTATTTCTGAGAAGTGAGAGTACTTTGAGCAAAAACTATAAAAATCCAGGCAATTATCTTAGGATAGCTTGGCAGCCTTAACTAGGTTTCTAAGGGGGCAAAAGAGGAGAGAGTGAGACTTAGAGACAGACAAGAGGTGGGACAGGAACCCTGTGATGGGCCCATCTGAGGAACTAGGAGGACAGCCAGTGTGTCAGCCAACTTGTGCTGTGGAGGTACCTGTTACCTGTCTAGGAGTTGGTGTCAAGGAGATCTAACATGGAGGGACAGAATTTTACAGGAACCTGGAAGGGGCTGTTCATTCATTCACTAATCACGATCTTTCATTATGCAGGTATTATCCTGGGAGCAGCAGATACAAATGGACATCCTCAAAAAGCTCATTGTCTTATGGGGAAAAGGGATAACAAATAATTGGAATGCAAAGCAATAACTTCCACAGTTCATGAGTGCACAAGACCTAGAATGAGCAGGTAGGGCAGCAGGCAGGAAGCCTAGCGTTCACTGGCAATACTGTAGGGGAGGCTAGCAGGAACGATCTAGCAGCCATCTCCACAGGACTGCCAAACATATCATGTACCCAATATCTTTCATTTGTCCCTCCACAGCCACTCATCCTTCTTTACTCTGTATGGACCAATCATTGGACTTGCTTTCCCTCTGGCCAATAGTGAGTGGTGGGGAGAGGGGGCGTGGGTCAGGATGTTTATGCCCCTGCTGGCCTTCCAAAGCAGGCGCATAGGCTTGGGCTGGTTGTACCCTTTGCCTGAAGGTTAGAGCTGCTCTTGAGGCAGCTGTCTTACACACTTTTTCCTTCCAGGTTCTGGTAGCCTGCCTTCCCTTTCCCTTTGGACCCAGGGGTAACAGCCTTGGGCTACTGCATAATCCCTGTGGCTTTTTAATATGCAGCTCACACATTAGTGAATTGTCACTTTTTAAACTCAAATTATCTTAATTTCTGCACGTGGTCTGCTTCCTGTTGCAACTCAGCCTGATATATATCCCAATTCATCACTCTCTCCATTTCCACTGCTACTACCCTGGTCTGAGCTGCCCTTGTCTCCTGCAAGTTTGCTGCAGTAGCCTCCTACTTCACTCCCCGTTTCATTCTAGTGTTTGTACAGCCTATTCACTCATTCGCTCACTATACTTCAGTCAAAACAATCTTTTTAAAATTGTAAATCAAATCATGATAATCTGCTGCTTACAACCTGTGAATGGCTGCCCAGAACTTTCGTAAAATCCAAAGTTCTTACCCTGACTTAGGAAGCCCTTCTTGAAGTAACCCCTTCTTTCTACTCTGACCCCATCTGTGACTGCTGTCCACCTCAGGACTGAGTTTCAACTACCCTGGTCTTCCCTAATCACTCAAATACTCCAGTGGTTTTCCTCTCTGGACATCACATGGCTGCTTTTTCTGTCATCCAAATCTCAGACATGTTGTCCATGACCACCAGTCACTTTCCATGACATCAACTTATTCAAATTTTCTACATAGCTTACTGCCTCCACTAAAAATTATCTATCATCTATATCTATCTATCTATCTATCTATCTATCTATCTATCTATCTATCATCTATCTATCCTTGATCTATCCATCATCCCACTAGAATATTAGCTCTACTGGAACAGGGAACTTTTCTCTCTTGTCCTTTCTGCACTATATTGCATGAGCTCCCCGCACCCCCCCCCACAACATCACATGGTACCTGACACACAGTAGACCCTCAATAAATACTTATTGAACGAATGAGTAGTGAATCAGAGGATCCAGTCCTAGAAGGAATAAAGAATGAACTGTTTTCTAAGACAGAAATTCAAGCAGGAAAAACAGGGTTTGGGCTACTAGCATTGTAGTACTGTACTTGACAGGACCAAATAGAAACCATTTTTAGGAACTGGGTTATGTGATAAGGGCCAGATATGAATTCCAGTCATGTTAGAGTCAGGGTTCTTCATCTTTTGTGTGTGTGTGTGTGCCTTTTTTTGTGTGGCTTCTTTAGAAGTCTGATGAAGCTAATAAAGCCTTTCTCAGAAAAGTGTTTTTATGTACAATATAAAATATCTAGAATAACAAATACCTAGCATAACAAATTATAAACCTCAATGTAGTTATAAAACTAATTATGACATAGTTATCAAAATATTCCAAAGTTGTGATATAGTAACACATGTTTATTAATAGATTAATAATAAAAGCTGGCAATGGATTTAATAACTACCAGAATTTTGAAGTAGTGATGGGTGTAAATGGTATTTTGAGATATCTACAACAGTAATGGTGATATGAAAATAGACATGATTTTTGTAAGTCCTAGGCGTGCTAATTCTACTCTGGTTTGTTGTCCATGTTTGCAATTTAAGGAAATAGTAAATTTATTTATTTATTTATTTATTTTTGATACAGGGTCTCACTCTGTCACCCAGGCTGAAGTACAGTGGCTTGATCATGGCACACTGTAGCCTCAACTTCTTGGGCTCAAGTGATCCTCTTGCCTCAGCTTCCCAAGTAGCTGGGACTGTAGGCATGCGCCACCACACCCAGCTAATTAAAATTGTTTTTAGAGATGGGGTCCCACTGCCCAGCTGGAGAAAATAGTAAATTTAGTTAGAATTTAGTGAAAATAATGTTTTTTCAGCTAAGTCCATAGACATCCTGAATTCTACCCATTGACCCCTTGGGAGTCTGTTTAGAACCTTGACAGGGCAAGGTCTGGAGGTGAAAGTCCAGCAGCTTCTCCACAGACAGAGGGGGCTGACAGAGGCTGGAGCCTGGCAGGGAAGGGAATGACCACATACTGCTGCCAAAACACAGCTTTATGAGAACCCTTGAATGACCACAGTATGACCAGAAATTGGTGAAGCTCAGGAGAGCTGAGGATCTAAAGATGCTTCCTTGAACCAGTTCCAAATCACTGTCCTTTTAAAGACTGACTTTCTCTAATGGAAATAATGAAAGACAATTATTTCTGATGAGATGTTTGGGGCTTCCTGCCTCCCAATAGTCAAAGAAACAGTTTAAGGAGGAAGCGTCACACAGTATCTCTGTGTTTCTCCTAATTCCTTTTTATTCCTATACACAACAATATTGAAGAAATGAAATCCTGAGGTTCTGCAGGACATTCCACATGTATTTACCATAAAGAAGAGAACCTGTCTTGAAGAGTACTACGGAGTAGGACATTACATATAGAATGCATATGTGTTTGCAGATGGGGGTCCTCAGACACATTCACCACATTTATGATCTATAGACTCCCCCTAAGATAGTTCCCTTTTAAAGCACATTGGTTTGGGAGGTGTGAAATTAATCTGTAATTGATTAGAGCTGGGGATGTCCCCAGTCATCCTACGTAGGCAGAGAGTTCACTTGAGTGTTCCCCCTGCTCTGGACTGTAGGGAAACACACTGAGAGCAAGACAAACTTTCAAAATGCAAACCTGTGGCTTGGATTTTGAATGCCTGCCTATCCTGCACTTCATCAGTCAGGGGCTTTAATAAGATGCAAGCATTTATTATATGAAGTCTCTAAAATTAATAAAAGCCCTTTCCCATGCATTCTGTGGAACTTGATGCAGAGGTTTACAGCTTGGGAAAGATGAAACTCATAAAACCTACCACAAGTATGGCCCATGGTAAGATTGCTTTGGTTTGGTCAAAAAAATAGAGGAACTTGAATCCAGGCACTGAGTAATTCAAGGGGTCATAGAACACTGACGTGTATTGAACCAAAGAGTTCTCTGGTGTGAGAAGCATGGCAACCCTTCATGGTTTTCTAATGTGCTGCCCATCAGTTTGCCTGACAGTAGGAGGGTTTTCTAGGAGTAACTAATCCAAATGCTTTGTGACAGATCTTGGCTTTATGGCAAATTTTCAAGCAGAGTTGAATGGCTTTGGGTGGTTGAAATAATTCACTACGATGTAGCTTGACATGTGACATCTTATTTTATTAAGGAGAGAAATTGGAATGGAAATCACGAGCATGAAACATTCTTTGCTAAAATAAATCAGTAATAATTCCCTATAGGTTTAGAGCAGAAATGAGGTTTAATCTTATAAGTCCACCCTTATGACATCTGACAATCAAATTAAAACCAGGTGTAACCTGTGTCACCGCGGTCTGTCCCTTCCAACCACTTTCTGGTTTTCGTAGCTACGATATGTGATTCTGATAAGTAGCACATGCTCCTCTGGTAGGAACTTGCCAAAATATGCAATAAAAATCACAAGATCTTGCAAAAAGAACAACCCTCACCCCCTACCTTTTGGTTTGAATTTACAGTGTGGAGTGCTGAGAGCTCGTTGCTCATAGGAAAGATTATTTTTCATCCTACCTACTCCTGGCCAGCTGATTGTTGTATGTGCCTGATGGCCTCCAAGGCCATTGTTCTAAGAAAGGACCAGTTTGAAACACATTAGGATGAACTAGGATTTAATCTCCTTGACAGGAAGTCATAACTGAACCTATCTCTAAGGGTATGGCCTGGGATCTTCAGAACCAACACTTCTTCCTCTATTTTATATTCCTGGTTAAATGCTTATTATTCTTTAAGCCTAAACTTTTACAAGTAATTAGCAGTTGAACCTTCCCTAGGCCCAATTCTCTTACCTATTTTTCTAACCAAATTCCCACTGAAATCAACAAATAGGCTTATTGATTTAATTTAGACTAATTTAATTTTAATAGATGACTCGCAGTTGCTTTCACTTGGAAGTTTAAATTAAGAAAGTGCCAGCAAGTAAACTAATGCATTTGGTATTTCATAAATATTTACCTTTAAAATGCTAAGCCTTGTTGTGTCAATAAAGGAAATGGACCTGCTTAACTTTTAGAAAGCATAAGAATCAAGTAAATGATTCATTAGAAATAATAGAATACTTACTATCAACCCTACGAGTGCTAGCAACTACCTAAAATCCTATTCTCCATAGGTTAAAGTGATTGGTTAAAGAATAATTTTTCACAAGTGACTGTATTGAATATTCATTCACCTTGGGAGTCAAGTCAGGGTGAGGGCAGCTTTGTCAAGGGAGCAGAATTCTGACAGTGCAAATTTCATTCCTTTCTGATTGCTCAAAGGAACAGTCACTCCAACCAAAATGTATACATCCAGGCCTTGATGCTATTTTAAGAAAAAAAATGATTAGTCTCTTTCTTGCTCTGAAAAGTCTAGCTCATGCAGTTCTTGTTGAGTTTCAGAGACTTTCAAATAATTTTGAGACTGGATTTGCTTGTTGAAGCCTTTGAGAAATGTTATGGTTAGAACTGACCAACATTAACCCACGTTTTAAATTCTGTGTGGTTTCCCCCAACTTCCATTCTGAGTTCTAATGTCTTTTCATCCTGGCCAGAAGCTGTAGCTATTTTTCTCCATGCTTGACCTAGCCATTTATCCCACTTTCTTTAGGCAGAAGAATAGAAAACAACATTTGCAGCATTCCTAAATTAATTATACTTTTCTCAAGCTAAAGAACTGTGACAGAGCCACAAAACAGCAACTGAAAACTAATTCCTTAAAAGAATATGAAAAAAGGAAGTTGTATAAGATAGGGTAATTAATCTTGCAATAAAAATAATTGTTTACAGTTAAAATTAATGTAACATGCATTCCTCAGCAGATAATAAATTATGGACTTTCTCATTAGCATTTGAATTGATTTCCTCTAATTTCTGAGGAGCACATGAGCATGTGACTAGATTAAGTTTAATTGGACTACAGCTGGTGCTGATTGTACGCACATGGGGTGGGGGCTTTGCTGACTGATTGGCTGTCTCTGCATTTTGTTTCCATTGTCTTTCTCCTTCTCCACTATTTTTCCCTACAGGTAGAGAGATTGAAGATACTGGGGTCTTAAAATAGAATTAACTAGAGAAAAGACTGTGGTTTTGGATAATGTTACCCCATGAGCTTCTACCAAGAATGATTATAATACCTGATTATCATATAATTGTTATTACCATCTTCTCTTCATTATATAATTATTATTTCATCAACAACTACTGAATGTTTACTGTGAGCTGCAGTTGTACTAAGTACTTCACGTACCGTTTAATCTTCACAACAGTTTCACTCAAGGTGTTTCATTCTTCCCATTTTCTGGGTGAATAGACTAAGGCTCAGAGGGGTAAAATAATGTGTCAAAGCTAACACAGATGAACATGGTACAGTTGAGATTAGACCTTTTAAAAAAAAATTCTAGGGATTACACCCTTAACCACTTTATTATTCTGATTATTTGAAAAATCAAGCAGTCCAGTTACCCTATTGATAGAGAATGAAAAATCAGTAGCCTAAGCATCTGGGTATGTCAAATGGCATCTATACCAGGTGGAAAACAGCAAAAGAGGGGTTAACTTACAGCCGATGAAGAGCGACATGATCACCATGGAGATGGGCAGGATTTCTAATAGGCCCATAATTAGGAAAAAAGCATGGGTCCAATTAATATTGGGCTTGTGATTGGACTTGTGGAAAGAAACCAATATTTCCATAAAGGGGAAGAATTGGTAAAATTTCGGCCAATGCTACTGGAGAGTCTGATTCGAGCTGAGAAAATTAGGAGCACAAGGGTAATTGTAGACTTTTAGTCCTGCAATAGGAGTTTTTTTCTTAGAATAAATTTCTCACTCAGATGAAGTAGAACTATTCAGAACAATTTGAAAAATAAGCTCCTCCAGAGAATTCTATGGGACTTCAATGGTGTGAAGCTTTGTGACTTTCTCACTTGAGTAGGGACTTAGATTCTGTAAGTTATTTGGCTCCTCCCGGCGGGAATGTCTCGAACCTTTTGCTTTATCGATATACAGGAAAAGAAGCTACTTTGGAGTAGGAATTCTTTCTGCAGAAGATAAAATAATTTTAGGTGGATTTAATGGCTTCTTCTGGGTTGCCATTAGCACCTGTACTGATTTCACTCTGCCTTGTCATATAGTAAGTTGTTTATAAAAGTTCCCTATAGACTGTGTACTCCTTGAGAATGGGGCTCACATTAGGTGTAATAAATACATAAAAGTGTAAAATAAAATTTTACTATTTTTTTTTTTTCCAGAGACAGAACCTTGCTCTGTTGCCCAGGTGACATTATCACGGCAGCCTCAAACTCCTTTCCTCAAGTGAACCTCCTACTTCTGCTTCCCAAAGTGCTGGGACTACAGGCATGGACTACCATGCCTGGCTAATTAAAAAAAATTTTTTAGACATGGGGTCTTGCTGTGTTGCTCAGGCTGGTCTCAAACTCCTGGGCTCAAATGCCCCTCCCACCTGGGCTTCCCAAAGTGCTGCGATTATAGATGCGAGCCACCACACCAGGCCTAAAGTTGGGTCTTGAAAGTTTTTTCACCCTGTCTTATTTGCCATATATATCTTAATGTTGTACTTTTTGGTTCTTTATAAATTCATGTGTTGATACAGGTGATTATATGGAGACATAGAAATTGATCATGGTATCCCAATATCAGTGTGGATGAAAAAAGAATTGAGGAAATGTGATATGTGGGGTTATATTCCTGCCACCTTTGAATAGAAAATTTTTGATCAAGACTGCTAGAGTATTAAACATGTCATCTATATTTTTAAAAAATATACATACATGCACACACCCATTTTAGGTCTAGTTTATCCTCCCTGATTAAATATTAACCATGGGTAGGAAAGAAAAATTAGACTGTAGGCTGATGTGCTGATATTTTGAGTGAACAATGTGTCCAGTAAAAATGCCAAGAGACCAGCCTGCTTGGAGCCCGTTTTGATCCTTTGACTCTTTGTGTGTTTTACTAAGTTTCTAAACGTCTCTTCTCTTTTTCCTTTTTCCTCTGTTTGGAGCTGTTAAAAATCTGTGATCCGGCTGGGCGTGGTGGCTCACGCCTGTAATCCCAGCACTTTGGGAGGCCAAGCCGGGCGTATCACCTGAGGTCAGGAGTTCGAGATCAGACTTGCCAACACGATGAAACCCTGTCTCTACTAAAAATTAAAAAAAAAAAAAAAAAAAGTAGCCTGGTATGGTGGCAGACGCCTGTAATCCCAGCTACTTGGGAGGCTGAGGCTGGAAAATTGCTTGAACCCGGGAGGTGGAGGTTGCAGTGAGCCGATATTGTGCCATTGCACTCCAGCCTGGGCGACAAGAGCAAAACCCGTCTAAAAAAAAAAAAAAAAAAAAAAAATTCCGTGATCCATGTCCTTTGTTTCAGTTTTATACTAACTCGAAACACAGACCCACTTAAATTTTCCCAGTAAACAAACTGCCACGTTGTTGCAGTCTCGCTTTTTCACCTCATTATGGCCTGAGCAGAGTGTGATGTCACACTTGACCCAATACCAGTCTGCCCATAAATGACACAGCCTGTTCCCCTTTTGCTTCCTGACTCGAGCACCGGGAAGGAGCTTAGTATGAAATTCATGCCGTGATGACAGATTTAAAAGTTGCTACAAACTCTAACAGACAGCAACTGCAGTTTGTAGACATACACAACATGTACTGCTCTCTTGTATTTTTAAGTGATGACATTCTTCGTTTAAAGAGTTACATTATATAGCTCATTACTGTTGCCTGTCTATGAAATGAGGGTGGTAGAGAGTAGGGGAAAGAAGGCTAAATTGGATATGAAGACATTTACCAGAAGAATTTTCCAAATGTTAATGGCCAGCTTAAAGGGCTGCACACGTGTTGCAATGTAATTGGGTTTGATGCCTTCTGGGGACTTTGAAGCTTTTCCTGCTCTTGCCCATTGTATTTTGTGGCATAGAATGAGCCCCTTAGATTTCTAACAGTTTGGCTCGGAAGATCCACATGGTGCTAAATTGTAAATCTGCAGACAGTCAACAAACAGTGGGCTAAGCTCCAGTGACTCTGGTTTGGTTTGGGCTTTTCAAGCAATTAAATGAATGTCGGTCTCTAAACGTCTCTGGGGAGGTACAATGGGTTACAAGGAGAATTTACTGGAAGGGGCAAGAAGAGGTTTCTTCCCTGTTGCTGGAGCTTTTCCTGGAAAAACAAGAAGAATGAGCAATTGCATCCAAATGTGTCCTGAGAATCTTGCCAACCTGTTAGTCTCTTTGTCCCTGCCACCTTCCTAGTCCATCTGAATTTCCTATTGGGAAAACCCTGGTTTCTTTCCACATGAAGCAATTGCAACTCAGAATGAGTTTATATAGAAGGCGAATAAATGTGTGTTTTAGTTGATTCCCTTTGGTCATTTTCAGTCCCTTGGAAAATGGTTATGTTCTTTCATCAGAGCAGGAACAAGATGCCCCCTGAGCTTGACATCAGTAGGGAGGTTGTTTCTGCAGTGGGTTGTCTTCAGATTTCTGGCACTGGGAGAGAACCGTGCTGGGCAGCAGTGAGGCATCAGGCTGGGTACCCAAGCACCAGGGCTCCTGCCCTCTCTGAAATCATGAGTGGAGTCCAATGAAGGCTTTGGGTTGCTGATGCCTAGTCTAGATGAAGTCAGTTATGACTCCTGTTATAATTCAGGAGAAAGTTTTATTAAACAGTGGAAGGTCCTTGATTTAGGGAACTATAAATGATTCCTGCAGAAGAGGGGGCTATTGGCTGCACAGTGATTTGTAAAGTGGGCTGAAGCTTCTTGAGGAAGGTTCCTAGAAGGTTTCTTGAAGTTGCACTTGCTTGAGAACAAATTTGGCAATGGAATGGCCTAGAAAAGTAAATTCTTTACTCTCAGTTATTTCTTCAAAATCATAGGCTTGCAATTCTCATTCTTGTGAGGTTACTGAATTACTACCTTAGAATGCTAGCTGAAATGAAGGATGGTAGGATTGGACTGACTCTTCGTTAACTTTTTTTTCTTTTTGAGATGGAGTTTCACTCTTGTTGCCCAGGCTGGAGTGCAATGGCACGATCTCCGCCTCCTGGGTTCAAGCGATTCTCCTGCCTCAGCCTCCCAAGTAGCTGGGACTGCAGGCATGCACCACCACGCCCAGCTAATTTTGTATTTTTAGTAGAGATGGGTTTCTCCATGTTGGTCAGGCTGGTCTTGAACTCCCAACCTCAGGTGATCCACCCACCTCG
Organism: Pan troglodytes; assembly: GCF_028858775.2. Lineage (NCBI taxonomy): Eukaryota > Metazoa > Chordata > Mammalia > Primates > Hominidae > Pan > Pan troglodytes. The sequence continues at coordinate 79,017,148 of NC_072411.2, read as the reverse complement.
GCCTCCCAAAGTGCTGGGATTACAGACATGAGCCACTGCGCTGGGCCTTCATTAACCTTTTAACTTTCTGCTTGGTTTCCTATTCTGAGGGCCTATTGTTGTATTATAAAAATACTCCATTTGGTTTGGTCTTTAAAAATAATCCATAGTCATTGAGTATAGAGATCAATGTGACATTAAGAGGATAATACTTGAATATGAATATTTTTAGTGACTGCGTTTGGACTTAAACTAGCTAACAACAGAAATAAAAGGAGCAAGTCACTCTGAGAAAACTCTCCGTCTGCTTTTGTGTCTACAGCTCAGGAGAACAACCTGAATGTTAGATGAGTCTCCAAATTCAGCAAAATCTCTAAACTACTAATGCCAACTGTTAGACATCAAGGATCATTAAGCAGATTCACCCTTCCTCCCAATATGAACAATAATGTGTCAGACACTGTGTCAGGTATCAGGAAGCAGTAAAGAAGTTTGTCACATTCTCTGATCCTAAGTAGGTTGTGAAGACAGACAAAAAAAGATTGATAATACAAAGTGGCTCAACAGTGTGGTAGTGTAATCATGCTCTGGGAATTTGAAAAGTGTGCTCATTTGTCACTGGGGTTGTAGGAGAAACTCATCACCAACTATTGGATGTTTTCATACTCATTATCTCATTTAATCTTTTCAACATCCCTGACATGTAGATGTTATTATTTTCATTTACCTGATGAGGAAATTGAAGCTCCCAGAGATTAAGTAACATGTTCAAGATACCACAGCTAGAAAAATGTAGTCAGAATTGAAATGCAGATCAGACTGTTTCACCTTAGGGAGCAGCATGATAAGGGAGTAGTGAAACACCAAGTGTCAGGAGACAAACACAAACTCCAGGAATTCAAAGTTTAACATTGCTGTGATTTGGAAGTTTGAGTGGTGCGGGGGCACAATCACGAGATAAGCCTGGGGAGGGTGGGGATTTACTTTGGAGGGCTTGCAATGACTGGCTCTAGTCAAGGGGACATTTTGATGACGATCAACTCCATGAAACCATGGACTATATCTGATTTGTTCATTGTGGAGGTCCCAGCACCTAGGACCATGGCTGATGTAGGCACTCCACAGATAGGAAAGGAAAGGAAAAGAAGAAAGAGGGTAGGGGAGGGAGGGAAGAACTTTACTCCCCTGTGGAGCAATTTGCTGAATGATGTTTTATGAAGGCTAACTTTGATGCAGATGTTTAGGATGACATTGACTGGTAGAGCCTGGAAGCAGAGTCAAATGGTAGAAAGAACATAAAATTTAAACTATATGTTCAAATTTGGATTTAGAGAATTTTTGACTCATGATCCATATATAATTGCTATACAAATTTTTTGCTGTCTTAAAAATCACAGCTGAATTCATGCTTCCTAAAGCAACATTATATCTGGCTGGGACGCTGTCTCACCTGGATAAATAATGTGGAATGACTGGAGATGAAGTGCTTAATTGCTTGTTTAATGTTTCCAATAGATACACAGTTGGGACTGTCTTAATGCTGCTCAGCCTTAAAATTCACTCTTTGAAACCTTTCTCCTCATGAATGCCAGGTTATTTTGGTAATCAGGGAGGATGATTGTGACAACTGGCAATTGCACATGAGTTGAATTGTTAGGCTGTCAGGGTTCAGGGCTTTATGTGATCAGTCAGAAATCTGAGGAAAATACATTTGAAATTCACTTTGGCCCCTGGGGCCAGAAAAGTGCCTGGTGCTCAGTAGATATTTTCCATGTGGATGAATGAGTATCATAGTTGATCAGACCATTTAAACTTGACCTGGCTGTTAGATGGGAATAGCAATGAGTTAAAATCACTTAATGACTCACCATAATTTTCTCAAATTAATGTCTGTGTTTTTAGTCCTATTTCTACCTTCTAAATCTAGGTCCTTATCATTTTATAATTGATTTTCTGCAGCAGTTTATTGCTGGTTTTCCTTTCTCCCACCATTTTCTCCCTTCCTCTCCTGAAGCCCCCCATAGTTTGTATCTAGATATGATAAGCCCCTGCAAAGAATTCTCATGCTTGTTTGCTCATTAGCTTATTCCACTCATGTGTTTGTTCATTTACTAAATACTAAAATTATCTTTCAGTGCCTTCTCTGGAGAAGGTAATAGTCCAGGTATGATGTGGGCGGGGGCTCAGGGGAGGAATGCACAATATTGTAGCACCAACCTACAGCCTTTTCCCCCACCCATTGACTCTAAGCAACTCTTATTATTATTATTATTTAAAACAACTTTCCATTTTTGACTCTGGGAAGTTGGAACACGGGATGCAGACAGCGTACTTATCCCTAAAGAATCCTCTCATGCTGGTCCTCAAGCCTCTTTGCATCCTCCCTGCCTTCTTTTTTACTCCTTCCCCTATGGGATACCTTTTGTCTTTCCTTTCTGCAATTAAGCATTCCATGGCTTCCCAAACCTGACCATATTTTGCTCATTGTTTCCAATAGGTGCCATGCTCATTTCTACTTTGCTGTTCTTGTCGAAGCTGTTGCCTTCATGTCTACTTGGACAGCATTTCTCCCTACTTTCTGCCAACCCATTCTTTAACATCTAGCTCTATTTCCATGCTCTCCACTGAGCTATTTATGCCCAACCTAAACTTAATCTCTCCTTTCTGAACCATAGAATTTTGCCTTAGTTGTATTTTCTATTGTGTAGTTATTGAATTATTTCTCATTTATGTCTCTCTACCCCTCCTTAAGGATAGCAAGTCTTTGTAGATAGTGACTTTATTTTATTTTATTTTTTTATGGATGCCCCATATCCCCTGGCCCAGCACTCCATCTCATTTGACAATCACTGACCGATATGAGAAGGTTTGCCAGGCATTTTTTTCTTCCTTACGTGAGGGTGCAGTTGTGAAAGTGGTGAATATGAGATGATCTGTTAAGTATTAATGTTTGCTTGTTTTTAAAATAGCACTTAATAGTAGGATACAAAGAATGAGAAAGCAGCTATAATTTTATTTTGTATTTTTGAAATATTAAAATGAAGGTTTATTTGTGCAAAGCTGTTTTTGTTAGAGGGTTCCTTTGGCTCATGCTTCCAGAATGATTTCATTATGACTATTACTGTTAATTTTATTGATGTAAAACAGAAAATTTAAAGTTGCTATTGGCCTTCATAAGTCCATTATTTTATGACCCATTGAGAAGACTATTTTGTTGCAAAATTTAAAGGGAGCTGAAAAGCTTTACGAAATCTTAAAGAAACTTAAGAGTTTGGATATTTTAAAGTCAAGTTTACTCTCCTGACTAGGGGATCTATATTAACAATATGTAGAAAGAGAGCCTCTAGGGACCAAATATCAGCTCACTGAATGGGTCCCCTCAATGGGTGGTGTGGGTGTGGGTACAGGACATCAGCAGGCTGGGGCATTATCATCACATGATTTTTCATGAACTTTGGGGTTCTTAAGTAGCATCTCCAGGAAAGGAAAGAGAAACCTTTCTAGAATGCTTTAAATACCAATGAAAGTGAATTATTTTCAGTTGTTTTATCCGATGTGTGGTTATTATCAGAACATTTCCAGCTAAGCTCTGGCTTGATCTCTCCTCACAGTTTGAAGCTGTGATACTTGTATCCATATTCTGCAACAGCTTGTAAAATCATTTTCTGGCCAAATTAGGTTTTCTATTGGGATTATTTTATTTCAGGTAGTAAATATAGAATAGACAAAATATCACCTACTAATTGACACAGACAGGATTTTTAAAAGATTGATTTTTTTCAAAAATGTTGATATGTTAACTTTAGTCATTATTAAGGGATTTTTAAAGTTATGATAAGGGCTATGGTTATATAATAAATTGTCTAAAAATATTTTCAAAAGTTTTAATTTGATTTCCAGGCGACACTCAATTTTTGACAAAATGAGCAATCTATCTTAAATCTCATAAACTACACAAAACACTAAATTTGTATGTCATCAAAGCCAGAAACAGAAAGAAAAAGACTGATAATTTAACTACATTAAAAACAAAACCATAGTACAAAAAAAAACACCCCATAAACAAAGGTAAAAGAAAAAGAAAAAGGGAAAAAAGACACTTTCAATATATGACGAGGAGATTATATCCCTAATATATAAAGAGCTCCTATAAATTAATAAGAAATGTAAACATGGCAATAGAAAAATACAAATGGCCAAAAAATACAAAAATGATATTAAAACCCATGAATAATCAAATAATTGCAAATTAAAACAGCAATAGATATTTTCTCTTGTGAAATGAACAAATATTAAAAATACTTGATGTTCACAGGAAAATTGAGAAACTTTTTATAAACTTTTGATAGTGATAAAAACTGCTCTAATATATTCTATTAGAAATGTAATAAAAAGACTTTGAGACATCTATGCTCCTTGGATCAGAAATTCCACTTCTGGACATTTATTTTAAGGGAATATTTTGATAAACTCATAAAAATGGGCACATAAAGATATTTGTCAAAGCATTGTTTATAACAGAAACTTCAGTCAATCTAAATGACTACCAATAGTTGTTAGTTCAATAACTATACAACAGATTACTCACAGGCATTAAAAATGATGATGGAAATCTGTATTTGTTAACATAGGAAAATATAACCCATGTGAAAAAAAGGGTAAAAATGAAGAAAAGTTTTAAAGGATATAAACAAAAAATGATAATTTTTTTCTTTGATTATTAGTGAATTACTAATTTAAAAAAAGAAAAAATAAGACATCTATTTTTATTTGGGGGAAAACTCACCGAAATATGTTTCTGTTCATACTCACAGATAATACAAAGTCATGTTATAAAGATGGCATTTCCACATTTCTTTCTTAAGGTTACTCCAAGGACATCTTCACAACCAGGCTACTAGAGGGTACAGACATCTCTGCACAGAGAAAGGTTGGTTAATCCATGAAATAAGCATGGATTTAGGTGTAGGACTGCTTAATAAATATTACTTTAAATTCTAAAACAACACCATTGTCTGTGAATGATACTACAAAAAGTTGCTAAAAACAAAGCAAGGGATGAGGAATGTGTATGAACGAGCCGGGGGAGTAATATCTTCCTCTGAGTGCATGTTCTGTGAACTTCTGGAAGCATTTAACACATCCAGCAGTGTTTTACAGGCATTTCCCATCAACTAGCAAGCTCTTTCAAACTGAGAAATAGAACTCATTCACTAATTCACTCACTTGAGAAATATACATTGAGCATGTACTATGTGCCAAGGCATGGAACCAGGTTCCAGGAACACAAAGCTCAATGCATACAAACCTTGTTCTCAAGGAGGCCATGGGGGTGGCAGGGGTGCGCGGAGCACGTTCAACAGGCAATTGCAGTGCAGTTTCATAAGCACTTTGTGGGTTGAGTTTAGGGTGCTTTGGAAACTGTTCTCACCTGTTTGGTAGGGATTAGGGAAAACTTCCTGGAAAGTGTATTCAAAAGGAGACCCGACAGATGAGCAGCAGTTAGAGGGGTATGTGAGAGGCTAGTAGAAGAAAGTATTTCAGGTAGAGAGACCATGTCGTACAGAGCCTAGAGGTGTGAGCACATTGGAGAGCTGGAGCTTTGAGCAGGAAAAGCAAGTGCAGTAAAACAGGCTGGAGGGTGAGCAGGGAGTAGAGGTTTTCAACCCTGGCTGCACCTTAGCAACAATGAGAAAGATTAAATAAACAACCAGCAAACACATAAAAAAATAAAGATATGCCCAGGCCTCATCCTCAGTCTGATTTAACTGATCTCTGTGTGTTGGGGGGTGGCCTTTGAATACAGTAGGATGCCCTCTGTGCCACCTGCCTGTCTGATTTCCCAAAATGGCAGCTCCTCCCTTTACCTAATAGGCCCCAAGGTGATTGCAGCAGGTAGCTAGGATTGAGAAGCACATGGAGAGAGTGTGAAGGGCCTTGGAAACCAGGCTAAGAAGTTTGGATGTGCCTTAAGGGCAAGGAAGGACTTACTGAGTAAAGGCATATGCCACAGGCCACCATTAATAATAATGTTTAAAGAGATTTTAGCATATTTGCCAAAGCTCTAGGATTTATATGGTAACCACTTGGGTGTATAAATGTTTTATGCAAAGGGGGTGGAGTATAAGGAAGCAGAAAAATAGATATGCTATGGAATGGGTTCAGAAGATACATTCCTGAATAGGTGTATGTAAACTGAAAACTTGTAAAGCAAATCATTAAGGCCTGGGAGGTTGCTATTAAAAAAAAAAACAGTGAACTAAAACCCACTGAGATGTTAACAATAACTCCCAATTTATTTGTTCTATACTATTTGAATTTTTATATACATGATTGAGTTTTTAAAAGATGGTGGGTAACACATGGAACATTTACATGTTTATGTAAATGAAGTATGCTTTACTTTATCTGAGGGGAATGTGTCAGGGCATTTGGGAATTAGCATGTACTCATTTTCAGACTTAAGTTTAAGGTTTATTATGAATATGAATTTGGGAAAATGATTTAACCTCCTAGGGACTTGGTTTCCTCATCAATAAAATGGGAATAGCACACACACCTTGCAAGTTTGTGGTAAAGGATTATAGTTATGTAAAGCAAGCAAGTTATCTAGTATAATGCCTGGAGCATAGTAAGCACTCAATAAATTGTAACTATTATTGATCTGCCTTCAAGAACAGTTTTAGGAGTCTTAAAAATGCTTCTTGGAATTGTAATTCCTCCATCCTTTCCCAGACACTGTATCTGAAGCAGATTTTATGGGTGAAATTGGAGGGTTGTTGCTATGTGTTTTTCATTTACTTAATAACGTCCTGGTATCTAATCAGAGCCAGAAATAATACTCCAGCATTATCCATACAAGGTGAAAATGATTGTTTTTAGTAGGCAAACTCCCAAACTCAGTAAACCTGTTACACAATTCCAAGCGGTTAATTGGGAATGCATTTTATAGCTCACTCTTCCTTGTGAGCCCCCTGGGAAGCAACAGAATTCCCATGCTTGGAGTCGGATGAAGCTTCAGAACGTTTCTGAAGCTTTTCTGTGGTTAGAGTGGATGTCTGGCAACATCTGCTTCAAAAATTTTCCAAGCTGAAATGATTCCTGGTGTGCCATATATCATGGAACCCTGGGGACTGAGCAGAACATTTTTCACATACTAGAACTGACCCTAAGATGCTGAAGGACAGGGACTCCTGCAAACCACCCCCATGTGGTGCGATAGCAATAGGCGCCTCTAGATTTCATAATAGATGCCAAACCTGCCACCTGCCCGTACCATTTCCATCTTTAATCTCCCTAATTGAGAATCAGCTCTGGGGACCCCTTAGAGGGGAAAATTTCACACTCTCAGTAATCCAGCTTAATACCTGCCAATGGTTTCCATTGCATTTTAGGGTAAAATCTTGGTATTTAGGTAGGGTGAGCAGATGTCCTAGTTTGCCTGGGATAGCCCCTGGTGTGTAACTTTTGTCCCTATGTCCTATGTAATTAGTAAAGCACCCTCTTTCACACTCAGAGGTTCAGATATGTGTTAGGTAATCACCTGAACTACTTCCCCTATGTGATTTGGTCCCTGACAACCTCTCAAACTTAGCTCTTACTTCCCCTTTGCCCACTTTGTGCCAGCCATTCTGGCCTTCTTGCCATTCTTTGAAGACGTCAGTCTTGTTACTGCCCCAAGGTATTTGTCCTTGCTGGGTAATTCAGTCCCCAGATCTTTGCATGAGTTGCTACTTCTTGTCATTCTTAACTCAAGTTCACTTCCTCAAAGATACCTTTACTGATTACCCAGCTCTAAGGTAGCCTTCACCCCTGTTCAAACTATCACTTCCCCTTGTTTTATTTCCTTTGCTTTGTATCAGATTCTGAAATTATTCTCTTAATTTATTTACTTGTTTATTGTTGCCCTCTCCCCACTAGAATACAAGTTCCATGAGAACAGCACCCTTGTCTTTGCTGTTACCCTCAACTCCTGGAACAGAGCTTGTCATACAGAAGGTGGTCAGCAAATATTTACTGAATGAATGAATTAATGCAAAAATCCAGCTTTTATCAAAAAGTAAGGAGAGAGAAATGGTTAACATAGGGGATTGTCTAGACATTCAATTCATTCACTTAAAAAAAAGGCTTTAATGAGACTAAATTCACATAGCATACAATTCACTCACTTGAAATATATAATGGGCTTTAGTATATTCACAGCCTTGTGCATCTATCACCACGATCAACTTTAGAACATTTTCATTCCTCCAAAAAGTATCCCAAACCTCTTAGCCATCACCCTATGTTACCCAAATTCCCCAGCCCTGGGCAATCACAAGTCTACTTTCTATCTCTATAGATTTGCCTATTTGGAACATTTCCTACAAATGAAATTATGTAATATGTGGTCCTTTGTGAATGGCTTCTTTCACTTAGCATAATTTTCAGGATTCATCCACATTGTAGCATGTCGTTTATTTTTTCAGATTTCCAAATTCTAATTCTTCACAAGTTATACCACGTGAAGGCTACATGCTGGGATAATATCTTAGCAATTTTAAATTATGGCTGCACATCAGAATCTCCTTTCCCCTGCCCCATGACACTTTTTTTTTTTTTCCCCCGAGATGGAGTCTTGCTCTGTCGCCCAGGCTGGAGTGCACTGGTGCAATCTCGGCTCACTGCAAGCTCTGCCTCCCATGTTCATGCCATTCTCCTGCCTCAGCCTCCCGAGTAGCTGGGACTACAGGCGCCCACCACCACGCCCAGCTAATTTTTTGAACTTTTAGTAGAGACGGGGTTTCACCGTGTTAGCCAGGATGGTCTCGATCTCCTGACTTCGTGATCCACCTGCCTTGGCCTCCCAAAGTGTAGTAATCCCAAAGTGCTGGGATTACAGGCATGAGTCACCACGCCCAGCCACCATGACGCTTTTATAAAACCCAGAGTATCAAGCTCCACTCTAGAGTCTATGATGTGCAGTCTGAGCTGAGAACCATTGGTTTAGCTAATTAGCTTCAGTGGGTTGTTATTTAATGTTATGCATTTGACTTTTACCTCATATTGCAAGTAAAGGTCATATGAAACTTGCTGCTGCAAGATATTGTCCCTAATTGGCTGTTGGGGAATCAGATCTTGGACATTTGTCATTTAACAAGTGTAGGTGCTGCCTGTAGAGTAATGAGAAAACACAGAGCTGGAAGTTGTAATATGCTTTGATTCTATCTCAAGCTTTTTCCTTTGTGACATGAGGCAAGTTGTTCAACTTCTTATCACCTCATTTTTTCTATCTGTAAAATGATCTATCTTCTAGAGTTGTTGGAAGCATTAAAAGAAATAACGTATGAAAAGCACACCAAAAATTATGAAATGTGTAAAAGTATTATATAATTTACCCTTATTGTTGTTAAAAAGTAGAATTGACTGGGCACGGTGGCTCACGCCTGTAACCCCAGCACTTTGGCAGGCTGAGGCAGGTGGATCACTTGAGTGCAGGAGTTCGAGACCAGCCTGGGGAATGTGGTGAAACCCCATTTCTACTAAAAATACAAAAACTGAGATGAGAAGATCACCTGAGCCTGGGGAGGTCGAGGCTGCTGTGAGCCGTGATCATGCCACTGCACTCCAGCCTGGGTGGCAGAGTGAAACCTCATCTCGAAATATATGTATATATATATAGAGAGAGAGAGTCATGGAATTTTAGATTAAGAATTGGATTGAGTAGAAGAAGGAGTGGGCTCAAAGTCAAGAGGATTGATTTTTCTGGTGGCAACAAAAACTAAGCAACATCCTCACTTATTTTGATCTCTCTTCTCTTTTCTACAAAATGTTATGGTTGGATCAGGTGGTAACTAAAGATCTTTCAAATAAGAAAATTATGCAAATAAGTAACTCTATAACTGGTTGTAGAGACTTCTTTAATAGTTCAAATGACTTCCAGTGGCATGGGCTGACTCCATCTTGACATTCGTTATAAGACACTCATAACTACTTCAATTTAGTTATTACTCAGATCCAACCATCTCTGTGAAATCTACCTCCCAACACTCTTCCCCCAGCAAAGGTAATTTTATTATTATAAAAAATTTCAAAACATAGCAGAAAAGCAGAGAGAATGGTATAATGAACAAGCATAAACCCAACTTACATAACAATTTGCCATATTTCTTTATATTTTTTTCTGGACTATTTTAAAGAAAATTACTGTTAATATTCCACTCTAAATAATCCAGAATGCATACATAAAATAATAATGGCTTTTAAAATATAGCCACAATAGCGTCATCCCACCCAATGAAATTAACAATCATTCTCTAACATAATTTAATACACAGCCCATATTCAAATTTCCACTATTTTCCAAATTATCTTTTATAACTATTACAATTTGTTCAAACCAGAATGTATTTCAAAGTGTGCATTTACGATGTCTCTTAAACAAGAGTTCCTTCTCAGCTTCTTTATTCTTGATGAAATTGACCCATTGAAGAGACTTAACTTGTTTTTCTGTACAACATTCTACTTTCTGGGTTGTCTGTTTCCTTGTGGTGTCCTTTAACTTTTTCCTCTATTCTCTGTATTTCTTGTATAGTGGAGGTTAGATTAAAGCTTGGCTGGATTCAGGTTAGACAGTTTTGGTAAGAATTCCTCGTGAGTGACCCCATGTGTTTATTTGCATCTCATCAGCAGGCACGCATACTACAGCAATGCAGGGGGTCTCCACTGTGCCCTGTAGTTTCTGTTCATTGGTATTGGTTATAACAGCACTGGAGAATGAACAAAGTGGAAAAACAAAATATTTTATTTGATTCGTTACTAGTAATACACATTATATTAATTTTTGTGCACTGTTTGCTATTCTTTCCTAATTAGAGAACAGCACTATTATGATTATGTGTTTCATTAAATCATGTACCAGAATCATTTTGTGATAAGTTCTATTTACTTAGACTGGATGACCCTACACATGCATGCTTGATCTTCATAGCTTATTGGTGGGTAACACCGTAACACGGCAGTCTCCTCAAATAGTATAATTATCTGCTCACCCCCCCATAAACCTAGAAAAACATTGCAAAAACTGTTTTATTTATAGGAATACACACACATACACATACATGCGTGCGCGCGCACACACACACACACACTCACACATGTTCATACCATGTTCTTGCTGCATAAATGCGGTGGGAACAATAAAGGGCAACAGAACGTTAGAGATGATGCATTAAACAAAAACAAAATTTAATTATTTGTGATATCCAAATTTCTCTCCTAAGCCCTCTTTTCTTTGCCACAAATAAAGAGGAGTAATATGAGTCTATTTATTTAGGATTTACTAAGAAATTAGTCTATTTGATAAGGAAAATGAATGCAGGTGGGAAATCTGTGCATCTTTTTGCCCCACTCTTATTATTCAGTACAGTTTCAGGAAGCCCCTCATCTATTTTCTAATGCTTTCTTGCACTTGGGAGTGTTTTCTCCTTTCCACCCCACATATATCTAATGCTCTTTATAATACCTATAAGCAAAATCCAGACATTTCCTCTGAGCCATCGTCTTGATTTCATTCTGCAGTGCTGTTAGCATTAAACATTTCACTGCTGTTTAATTCCTATGTTCTTTTAAAACATTGTCCTGAGTTATTTTCCTTGACCATCAGGAAGTTGTTGCATTATGTATTTTTACATTAAGCAATCTTGGTGCTTATGTGATTTATATATTTTGTTCACAGTTTCCCCTCCTCTCCTCTCTCCTTTCCTCCCTCCTTCCCTTCCCTTCCTTTCCCTTCCCTTCCCTTTTCCCTTCCCTCTTCCCTTCCCTTCTTTCCTTCCTTCCTTCCTTCCTTCCTTCCTTCCTTCCTTCCTTCCTTCCTTCCTTCCTTCCTTCCTTCCTTCCTCAGTCACTTCATATTCTCAGTCATTTCTCACTTTTTGTACCTTTAATTTGCTTGCCTTTGGAAAGGCAGAATATAGTCCATTATTTGCTCGTATTTTTAACTGTTTGGCAGGCAGCATTTCTTGTTTCTAGACCTCCTCAAGAATTGGAATATTATCAAGAATGTGGATACTCAAAAGTCAGTTCTGTGCCCTGTAAAGAAGAGTTTGAGGAACTTAAATAGCCTGCTGCTTTGATCTCATCTGTACCTTAGGTTCTCTAAACAGATTTTATGACTTTCAAATTTCGGTATTTCAATAGACATTCCTAGTTTTTGTTACATCATCTTTGAAAAATGCTTGCAAGATGAATAAATTTATATTCAGCCTTGTGTGTAGAATTTGTCATTTGTGGAACTGGGTTATTAAATGATCCTGGGTAATTAGTACAGAAGGTAGTTACTTTGAGAAATAGAAGAAATATTCAGTTCCAGCTATTAAATCATTAAGTTTGGGATTTTATCATGTCACTAAGTCTAAGACTTTCTGTGAAAGTGAGCCAACTTCAAAATATTCAAGCTTTAAAAAATTTTCTAATACAGCTTTTAGAAAGGTAGAATTAGTTTTACATTTTTCCCTTACATCCTCTTCCGTGCCCACAACTGCTCCACCTGGGATGGTTACCTTGACTTTGTAAATTTACTGCCAGTAAAAACTAACAAGAATATCTGCAATGAAATAGTTGTCTTGTGATATCACTTCTTAAATATAATAAATGAAACAGATATGATACATAGCTTATGCATACTCTTTGCATAGAGGTGAATGAGAGATTTACCATTTGGTATAAGATATTTACATCTGTTCATCAAAATATGACTCCCTTTGTAGTCTTCTAAAGCCATGCCTATAATATACATTATTATGGTAATTTAAAAATGGAACATAGAGTAGAAAAAGAACATGATAAATGCATATCATCTTACTCTTTATAGCTCTAGTAAATTTTGTACCTTAGGCTAGACTGAATACATTTTGAGTTTCTCATGCAACCATCATTTTGGAAATGCGTCAGTCAACAGGCTTCCTTTACTCATTATTATTTAGCCTAAAGAGCTGAAGAATCTGTTTTTATTCTGTTATCAATTTATTTCCAAGAAATGCCACTGCCTTTGTCTACTTGAATGAACATTTCCTTTCTTCCCATTTATAACGATTGTAAAGCTAGACCTTTTTCTACCCTCATTTCATCAACTATTTCCAAGGGCTGCACATTTCTTTTTCCATGAGATTCATTCATCTACGAATTAGTATAACAGATATTTCAGAAACAGCAGCTGAGCTGCTGAAAAAAATTTTTCTCTCTCCCCTCTCAAAGGATCAAGAATATATTTCAGGTTTCTTTTATTTTCTAAGCATTAAATCTTTTTGTCCAAATCGTGGTAAAAATAACTGGGAAGGCATTTGTTGAATTACACAAAGGGCATGTGATTTCGACCTCGGCGGGAACACAGGCTGCAGCCTAGCTGTCCAGGCACTATCCTTCCCTGCAAAGGTGAAATGATTTAGAGGCCTAGAGAAACTTAATTTTTCTTGATCACCATGTGCAACCCGGAATTTTAATGGCAGGCATAATTAATTCTTCTGATGTTAATCATCAGGGCTGGGCTCCACAATTATCAGCCTGGTGCAGCTGGGGCATGGTGCAGACATGAAAAATTAGGAAAATGAATCAGTAATAGGGTGGCAGATTTAATCTGCATCATGAAAACAAAGTTAAAAAGAGGAAGATCGAGAGAATTTCAGCTGAAGCTTTTGTGCCAATGCGCAGTGACAGAACTGAAAAATGTTGCCGATGTCCAAAGTGATTGGTAATTACCAAGCCATTGAATTTTTTATTGTCAATTTATCATTGCGCCAGAGGTTAAATTTAACATCTTCTTCTAAAGCCATCACTCTAAGAAGGCTCACTGCGCATCACGTGGCTCAGAGTCAGCGAAAGGTTAATCAGGTATTCCTTTAGTTTGCATGAGCCTCCAAACCCTCCTTCCTCCTGGGCCACCCTGCCATTGCTGAATACCTGCCATAGGAGATTTTCTACTCTTTGGTACCTGTGACTTTCAGATAACTATCAGATTGTGTATCACACACACTCTTCTCTGTCTATTGGTATATATTATGAACCCCAGTGCAAAAAAGAATTATTTCTCAAGTAAGAAAAATCCCATCATTTCAAGCCCTGGGGATACTTCATTAAGGTGCAGCTGAGACAAGGGCCCTTTCTCTCTCTCTCTTTGTTTTAAATGCGATTTTTTCAGGGGCATTGGAAGAAATGATGTGATCACTTAAAACAAAATTAAAATTCCACAACAATTTTATCTGATTCAGATTTAATTCTCTTCATCTCTTTCCTTTTTGGACAGGATGTCTCTTTTATTAATAGTTGGGAAAGAGCTTGGTTTGAAAGGAAGGAGATATTTATCCATGTAGATACTTAACACTTCAAATAACTGCTTCTTTAAAAAGCATTCTGAAATGTTTGAACAGATCCAGAATTGATACTGAAATTCCACAGGAAAAGTCTCTTAGTAATTTTTCAAAAGTGACTTTGCTTAATTCAAGTCATTGCCCAATGTTTAACATCACTTGTTTCGTCATTTTGCTGTTTGCTTGATCGTGCCTCTTCTTCCATAAGTATTTTGAAATTTAGAGCAGTCTCTTATTAAAGGAATAGTATGTATTTTCTATAAATTAAAAATGGAAACAGCCTTTAGGGAGACTTGAAAAAAATCAATGTGTACATTAATTACTGCAATTCATTACTCAAATAAAAATGGGCTCAAGCTTTCATTGGATACAAATTTAGGGACCAAGGATGTTTGGAAAAGACAAAGCCTGTGTTCCTGATCATGTTAATCTGCAGATCAAAGACTCCGTGCATCCAGGCCTGGTGGAAGCTCCTCAGGGGATAGCCAAGCTGGGCTCCATCCCAGTACCGGGCAGTGAGTTATTACTGCTGAATACAAAAGCTGGTCACGTGACTGTCACCTACCAGCAGTGGCACGAGTCCTTCTCCTTCCTGGGCTTCCTGAGACCTTGCTTTTCTGAGTCCTCGCTTTTCTATAATTAAATCTGAACCATAAAAGCCATACCTGTCAAATGACCTCCAGCTGCCCTCATAAACAAAACTGGGAATTTTGCTGGTAGCAACACTTTGCTTTTGGAAAGAGCGTAAGAAAATAACCTATTATTTAGCTTCCTAGAAGCTTCCCTCCCCCCACCGTACTTTTTTTTCTTTCAATTCTCCCACACTGAGCTTCCTCTCCTGTTTTGGAATTTAAGTAGAGGACTGGAAAATACACAGCAAATAAAAAATATGGTATAATTTATTGAAAAGATTCTGCTGCCTTCTTCTGAATTAGTAACCTGTCCATTTAGGAAGAAGAGAGAGAAAGTGGAATCAAGGAATGTAATTTTTCTAACAGCATTTGGCTGCCTTTCTTTGATCATGTTTTATGGCTAGAGAATAAATTACCATGTGAAGGTTTCTGTTTAAAACCTGAACATGTTTAGTATGATTTGAATCCTGCCATATTTTGCATAGCTGCCTTTTGCCTGAGCAAGTTTAATGCAAAGATCAGCAGCTCAGAGCATAACACATATTAGCCAGTTCTTTTCTGCTATTGGAACCCCTCACTATTTTAATTGGATTCTTTCCAAAACTGCAACTAATTAAGAATCAATTCAGGACCATTAGCAAGTGGGACAAGCTAGCCAGTGTTGCATATTTCAAAAGAGTTAGTTTTAATGAGAGGCGTTACTGGATGGGGAGTGTGGGGGAGAAACAGATTAAAGCTAGTGTAGGGACCTTCTTCAGCTAAACTGAACTACTAATGGTACATGGAAAGATGCTGAACTTGTAGTCCTCTGTAACTGATCTACTTACTGTTAAAGAAACTTTAAAAACATGAATGCAGGTATTTAGAGGTGCATTAGAGGTTCAGTAATGATTTATAAATGTTACAAATTGTCCCCTTCTGTAGCAGAGTGCTCCTTCTATTGAAGAAAATATGCTGTCTGCTTTCAAACCCGTTAACCTCAGTAACGCCAACCCATTTTCTCTTCCTTGGGCTTTGTACTGGGGCACGTCTGCATAACCAGACTGCAGTGCCCGCAGATGGTACTTTTTGTTAGAGGGTTAACCATACCATATTTTCGACAGCTGTTCTTGAGTTCCTTTACCACAATGAAAAACTTTGCTAGATCCTGGTGTTTAGAGAGAGAAATTTGATGCTCACATCCTCATTAGTTGCTTCTACTCTTCCTTGGATTTTACTGTCCAATCCTTTTTTGTTATTAGTCTTGTGAGGGCTGATGTTTTTCTCCAGAGGATTAAGATGAAAAGTTAGTATACAGTTAACCTGCTTTGAGCGTATTATGAATATATGTGTAGTTTCAAGAGGGTAGCAGGATATTTAATCATTGGGAAGGATAGGCAATAAATCAAATGTCTGAACTTGGATGCATTATCTAATATGCTTGATTTCAGACTTAACCTTCCTCATGGACTTCTGTCGTGAGAAATTACCTGGACTAAGTTTCTTCATTTGAAGCAATCATAACCTGGCCACAGAGCTTTTATGATTGTAAGATAATAGTAATAAAAAAAGATTGTTGGCTTCTAGCAGTGGACATGAACAATAAAAATATATTACTCTACAGAAAAATAATTTTACTAAATTTAGGTTTGATTACATATTTGAGATGGTACAGAGAAGAGATTGAAAAGGCAATTACAGGGATGTTGAAGACTTGTGAGTTTAAAGGATTCTTTAAGATATGTGGGGCCAAGGAATGTCATGTATGTTTATTGGGTAGGTTTTCCTCTAGTCGCAAATGTTATCAAAACAAGAGAGTAGCCAGTTTAAATCTGTGTAATTTACCACTGGGCTTGTGATATGGGGAAACATTGTCTTCTGTCTACCACTCACTCAGTCACCTGATAATCATCCTCTATTCTTCCTTCACACTCTCTTTCCAGCTATAATCCATCAGCAAGATCTGTCCATGTCCCCTCCTTCATTTCTCAATTCTGCCAACTTCTCTTCACCCCATTTGCCTCTATTTTGGTTTGGAACCGAATCAGTTCTTGACTAGATTATGGCAAAGGCCATTTACCTGAACTCTCTGCTCCCTTCTTATCTCCACCAATCTCTCCCTTAGTGCCCTGGATTTTTGTTGCTGTCTCATTTGCCACATTGTAATATTATTATTAATTTACTCTTCTTTCTCCCTGTTGGGCTGTGAGCTATTTGAGGACAAGTACCAGATCTTTCACCTCTGTATCTCCAGCCCTAGCAGTGTACATAGCAGGAGCTTAAAAAAAAATAAATTGCTGAATGAATTCCCTCCTGCTATATATTAGGTCCTATCCTAGGTCTGGGGCATGAAGGGAAATGGGACTGATGAAATCTTTGTCCTTATGAACTCCAGACTCATGTAAATGAACATAAAAATGAGCAGTTGATCTCAAAAGCTCACTTGCTGTGTGCTGTGTGAAATGTTTAAATTTTGTTTTAGTGCACAGGTAACCATCTGAGGTATACACAAAGGAAACCTGAAATACTGATAAATCTTCCAACTCCCAAATTAAATATCAGCTTTACATGGTGTATATCAGAAGGGTAAATGTTTTAAAGAGGTTGAAGAATGAAGTCACCCTGGGCCAAGGATATGTGCTAGATTGTTGCAGTAACGATCTCCAATTTATTCAGGGTTTCCTTGTATGGTCCTGGGCAGTCCCCTCTTACACTGACTCTGACCTTGACCAAATGACTTCTTTTGGCCAGTGGTATAATAGCAAATGTGAGAATGCCAGAGATGTGAGAGGTGCCCAAACACTGGAGCTTGCCCTCTTTTGTTGTACATAGGGCCGCTTCTATGGCCATTGTGTGAAGAAGCTTGGACTAGCCTAATGAATGCTGACAGACGCATGGCCGACTCACCCTTAGGGCTCCAGCCAACTGCACATCATCTTCTGGACATGTGAGTGAGGCCATCCTAGACCGCCTATCACCCGGCTGACCAGCTGACTGCAGATGCATGAGCAAGTTCAGCCAAGAGCAGCCAATGCTGACACAGATCAGCAGCAGCACAGACCTGACCACAGGTCTGTGAGCAATGATCAATGGCTATTATTTGAAGCCACTAAGTTTTGGGTGGTATGTTTTGCAGAAAAAGCTAACTGATGCAAGGTGGTGACTGTCACCTCCATTCTAGATAGTCAGAACAGTCTGGAAGACCAGATTATTTCACTGAAAGTTCCAATTAGATGAATCAATAGGCACGGGATGGGGTGGAAAAAAGTTATCAAAAATTAATTGATTTTCAACCTGAGGATATTTGATATTTTTGGTCCTTAAGTGTAGCTCATTCACTCGCAGAGGGAAGTAGGAAGTAGGATGATGGTAAGTAGATTTGTGTGATGGAGGTGGGGATGAGTATGTTGGGATTGGGACTCAAGAACACAAACTGGGCAAAAAGCTAAGGGGCATGGTGTCAGGGTGGAGAAGATTTTCAATGAAAGCCACCTCTCAAAGCCTTTGTGTTTTTTTTTTTTTTTTTGGTGTTTTTAAAGACTTTTTTTCTGAAGGTCATGGGTGCATCATGACTTGCAAGGTTACCTCTTATGAAAACAACAGTTAAGGATTTATTCTGAATTTATTCTGCCTTTTGGAGTCATGACACCGATATTTTATTTCAGTCATTTGTTTAACAAATATTTCTTATTTCCTATAGGTGCCAAGAACTGTGATTTGTGCTACAGATACACAGTCTCCTTTCTCAAAGTGTTCTGAGTTCAGTTGGGTTGACAGGCAAGTGAACAGAACAGATATTTGCAATAGGAGGAGAATGATATACTGAAGGTAAGAATAGCCTGCTTTGGCACACATAGGAGGAGGACCTAGCTCAGCCTCCACGTAAGGGTGCAGGGAGGGTTGGTTTTCCAAGAACAGGAGCTCTGAGGCTTCTCATATGGTAGCAGTCTGGCTTAGCTGACTGCAGTCTTCAATATAGGGTGATGAATTGGTGAAATATTGAAGTACAAGACCTCCCTTTACCTTCCATTTTATCTCTCATACTTGCTTTCTATTATGTTCAAATGTGTTCTTGATGGGGGAGGCACAGGTGTTCTAAATCAACACCAGCCTGAGGACCAGAATAATGGGGTTATATCTTTACCTGCCTGATGATGGCAAGAAGTAGGGAAGCTTTCACAACCTGGTTATTTGGCCACATGCTAAACTTTGTGGGTGTTTCTACTTTTCCTCTTGCATATTTAGTTTCATATCTGAATTTCCAGAAGCCTTGCCATGTGTCTTACAGTTGGTGTGTGAAGGGTTTATGCTAGGTGTGGACACTACCTTGTAAAAAAAAGTTCTTTTCAAATATGTCATTCTGGAGGAGCTGCCCAGCTTTGAAACACTCTTCCTAAATGCGGGGGTTCATCAACATATGACTCTTGGCACAGCCTCTTCTATTTTGAGAAGCTAAAAAATAACTTTTTCAATGTTGTCAACTGGGGACAGGTGCCTAAGTTTGGCCAATCAGATGCATTTGTTGAGAATCTTGCCTGTGGAACTACTAATGCAAAGAACCAGTTGCTGGGGAATTCTTTGCTCAGCTGTGGACATTTTCAGTGTCCTGAGGCAGCAGGGGCAGTGTCTTGGAGTCAGCAATGTGAGAGACTTTTGGACTGTGGTTGCAGGACACTTCTCCAGGTGGCCTTGGACTGACCCAGTTCTCCCTCCTTTCCGGCTTTGTAGTTCTCAAGAATAACTGTAGGTTGTGCTGGGAATGCAACATCCTGGATAAGAAGGGGGCAGGCTGGAAGAGCCTGGGCTCTGTTTCAGTTTCTCCTGGAAACAAGATGTCCCTCAATGCTTTAGCCTACCAGGTATGTTTCCCCAAGGTAAGGGGGGGTGCTGCTTTCCAGGGTCCCTCAGCTGCTGGGCAAGTGGTACACATGCAAATGAGACTCCATTCACCCTGGGTTGCTTTCCTGAGCCTTGGAGGTCCAACTGATCATAAATCCCAGGCTTCTGGTGTCTCTCACTGCCTATCTGTAAGTAGTGAACTGACTTTGCGTAACTTGCGTGTGTTTTGTCTCCCCGGATTTGAGGAAGAAATAAAAGGAAAGCCCAAGCTGCAGTGGGCTGATGTGCACTTTACCTAACCAGCAAACAGTGAATCTGCTTTGTAATGGTTCTGATTGTCTGGTCTCCTTTTGGTCTTGTGTGTTTTCCAAGTCTGGATCTGTAGCCCTCCAAGCAATTCTAAGAGCTGCCAAATATCCCTTCAGTGATTTTATTTTTCTTAAATAAGATAGTTACTTGCAAGTAAGGATGCTGACTGATATACCCCATTATTATAGTTTCAAAAGAGAGGTAGAGGGGGACACTTCAAAACCCAGTCTGGCTAATCATATTAGTTGAGGTTTTGTTGCTGAAAAAAATAGTCCACGGTAGCTTGTTTTAGCAGGACAGGGAGATAATTGACTCACAGAATCATTAGGAGGGTTAAAGGAATAGATCTGGGTTGAGCTTTATGAAAAACTCTCTCAATTTGTTATTTATTGTTTACTGTCCATCTCCTTTACTAAAATGTAAGCCTCATGAAGGCAGAAACCTCTGTTTTATTCCCTTATATACCCTAAGTGCCTGGAATAGTATCTGGCACATGTAAGTACTCAATAACAATAATAAAATACACATAGGGAGAAATGTTGAACAAGAGAAACCAGAATGTCTTTTAGCCTTTACCTAAAGAGACCCTAAGTTATGGGTGATTTTTCTGAGTTGGAGATATTTGGCCATATGTCACAAAACTTGTAGGAATACAGGCAAATTGTACCTTACTGTCCACTAAGGGGAGCATTTTTTTCCCCAGGAGAATGAATCAATACATCAATATTTAATGTGTATAATACAGGCCATCTCCCATGCCAAGGGTGACATGAGTAATGTATACTTCTGGTGTCTATTGCTTGAAAATTTTGATTAGGGGTTTCATAAACAGCATAAACTCTTGAATTATGGAACTTGAGATAAGGCTGGGCTGGCTTAAACATTTGGATTAATTTGGACCAAGTAAGTCTCAGTAATAATAAGAAAAATTTATTGATGATGATGGATTGTTTATAGACTCCGCAAAGAGTTGGGCAGACTTGACAAGTAGGGAAACCAGAGGAGAAAGGGCATGACAGGTTGGGCTTCATGCGCAATCCCCATTTAATAGGCTGGACCTCTAAATCACTACTTTAATTTTGATTTTAAAATGCTGGTATAGAGCACAAACATGTTGGTATGCTCTAGTATCATAATTCATTATCGGAGTTTTTTCAAGATGGCATACAAGTTTAGTTTAGCTCGTGTTATATAGTAAAGGGATGAGGTCTGTGGGAGCAAGAGAACCAGAACTGTATGGAGCATGTGGTACATGCTCTATAACCATCACTGTCATTTTGGAAAGATAAATGAGAGCAGCATTTTAGGGGTACTATAAAACATCCACAAGGCACCAGTCAGATTATTTGGTTCTTTCCCACATTCCTTCCTCTCTCTCACCCTCCCTCCTACCCTTCCTCCTCCTCTTCATTTCTTCCGTCTTTTTAAAATTTTTAGTTCTAACCTTTTTCTATGTTAAAAAAGCCATATGTGGCAGTGTATCTCAAAACCCAATTAAATTCATTCATGACATTTAAAAATGTACTCAGTTCAGTAGGAGCCAGAGGACCAGAAACAAGCCTAAAACTTCTTTTTTATCACTACATCTCTATTGATAGACTATGCAACAATAATCTTTTATTTAGAGCACTATGTTTACACCACAATAAATCTCACTCCATGTAAGTTCCTCCCCATTTCCAAATAAAGAAGAAAATAAAATGCTTCAAAGCTCTCACTTTGTCAAAGGCACATTGCTGAAATAAATGCTAGAGCCTGAATGGTTATAGAAATTAACTGTATAATTCCACCAAAATTAGTAAATTGTCTATTTACAATACAGCTTTCACGGAAAAATGACTATTTTTACCTGCTAGTAATGTGGGCTCAGAAAGAGATGAATTGTCTTGGGTAGACAACACATTTCACTATGGCTGAATAGCTGGCTGGGATCTGCACGTCAACTGAGCCAGATCATTTCCTTGGGTTTTGATCAAGCAGGAGGACCTCTTCCTCCCCAAGTCCTACCCACTTTACTATGACACCAACAAAACAAAAAGTGTATGCGAACTTGCAAAAACCTTGAGAAACAGAATTATAATAGATACTAGAGTATACCAAGATATTACACAAACCCTAGGTTTCAGTTCAGATCAACTGTGTCCAACAAAGTTGTTTTCAAGTTGTACATGATTCTCTTCATTATTTCATTCTCTTGACCATTTCACTGCTTCTCTGCAAACTCGAGGTAGAGAGACTGAAATAACTATACGTTTTACAGCCTGTTGATGATTCTTGTAAAACATTTTTGCTAAAGGGGAATTCTAAAACTTACTGGTTAAAGTGATATTTTGGTGTTATAGCAAATCCCTGACTATAGGATCATCTCCAATAACTCTTCATTAATTGAGAGGAAAATTTCCATCTAATATGTATCTTCTTTAGTTCTTTTTTTACTTATACATTATTAATCTGAGACATTCCCTTTCTTTTTTGCATATAGGTGTATTTTAAATACACAACAGCATTGTGCTTGAGAAAGTGTGCATAAATACTTCCTTGAATTAATATAAGACTTTGTGCCAGGAGAGATTATTGTTAGAGGAACATGCAGCAAAACTCATAAGTGAGCATCTACTCTATACAAAGCAGCCTAAAAGATTCAGCAAAGAATGCTTTTCTTGAGTGTTCTGTTTGTTTGTTTCTTTGTTTTTTTTAAAGAATAGAATCAGCATTTGATTGGTCTGCCTTGGAAGTTGTCTACTTTCGCATACTTGATTTTATTAAACACATATTGAGTATGCAAGAAATGAAACTTTATTTCTATATAACAAACAATTTCCAACTCAAGCATTTGTTCCATCCGGTGAAGAAAACATGTTCTTTGTCAATTCGGGTAAACGCTGTCAAATCAAGATGATTTTCAGTTCACCAAGATTTCCCTTTTTCTTTACCTCTTGCATCTGAATTCCTGGTGCTTAGATAGAGGCCAGAGCATGGGCAGCTATGAAATCACATATCTGCTCAGGCAACTCCTGCTCTCTAAAGAGTCCTGTATGCTTTTCAGCTCACCCACTCTTGTATTCTCTCCTATTGTTAGTCCCAGCAGGCTTGCCTTCTCTCAGGATCATACCCATGCAGCTCTTGTCTGTACTGAAAACATTTGATTCCCCCAAGGAGCTGTTTCAGGCCCTGTTTCCTAGACACCTCATATAGGTATTTCTACTTAACTTCTCCAGCCTCACACTGGGGTGGGGTAGAACTCTAGGCCTTGCCGCTCTCCTGGGCCCACATAGAAGTAAGGCACTGGTCTTTTTTAATCTTGTCTTCCCAGCACAATCAGGGATTGTTCTTTTGATTCATCTCCTACCTGGAATCAACCTGGGGATGATGGAGCAGGGATTAGGACCCCTTCCCAGGGATACTCACTGGAGTCTAATTCTCTTTTTGCTTCCCAACACCTGCTCTTTTTTTTAAAATTTAATTTAATTTAATTTTATTATTATTACACTTTAAGTTTTAGGGTACATGCACACAATGTGCAGGTTAGTTACATATGTATACATGTGCCATGCTGGTGTGCTGCACCCATTAACTCATCATTTAGCATTAGGTATATCTCCTAATGCTATCCCTCCCCCCTCCCCTCACCCCACAACAGTCCCCAGAGTGTGACGTTCCCCTTCCTGTGTCCATGTGTTCTCATTGTTCAATTCCCACCTATGAGTGAGAACATGCGGTGTTTGGTTTTTTGTCCTTGCGATAGTTTACTGAGAATGATGATTTCCAGTTTCATCCATGTCCCAACAAAGGACATGAACTCATCATTTTTTATGGCTGCATACTATTCCATGGTGTATATGTGCCACCTTTTCTTAATCCAGTCTATCATTGTTGGACCTTTGGGTTGGTTCCAAGTCTTTGCTATTGTGAATAGTGCCGCAATAAACATACGTGTGCATGTGTCTTTATAACAGCATGATTTATAGTCCTTTGGGTATATACCCAGTAATGGGATCACTGGGTCAAATGGTATTTCTGGTTCTAGATCCCTGAGGAATCGCCACACTGACTTCCACAATGGTTGAACTAGTTTACAGTCCCACCAACAGTGTAAAAGTGTTCCTATTTCTCCACATCCTCTCCAGCACCTGTTGTTTCCTGACTTTTTAATGATTGCCATTCTAACTGGTGTGAGATGGTATCTCATTGTGGTTTTGATTTGCATTTCTCTGATGGCCAGTGATGGTGAGCATTTTTTCATGTGTTTTTTGGCTGCATAAATGTCTTCTTTTGAGAAGTGTCTGTTCATGTCTTTTGCCCACTTTTTGATGGGGTCGTTTGTTTTTTTCTTGTAAATTTGTTTGAGTTCATTGTAGATTCTGGATATTAGCCCTTTGTCAGATGAGTAGGTTGCAAAGATTTTCTCCCATTTTGTGGGTTGCCTGTTCACTCTGATGGTAGTTTCTTTTGCTGTGCAGAAGCTCTTTAGTTTAATTAGATCCCATTTGTCAATTTTGGCTTTTGTTGTCATTGCTTTTGGTGTTTTAGACACGAAGTCCTTGCCCATGCCTATGTCCTGAATGGTAATGCCTAGGTTTTCTTCTAGGGTTTTTATGGTATTAGGTCTAATGTTTAAGTCTTTAATCCATCTTGAATTAATTTTTGTATAAGGCCCAACACCTGCTATTTTTCCCTTATCCAGGTTCTCTTCTTTCTTCAGAGTTTGGGAAAACTGGCTGAGTTTTCTTTTCTTTTTTTTTGAGATGGAGTCTCACTCTGTCGCCCAGGCTGGAGTGCAGTGGCGCCATCTTGGCTCACTGCAACCTCCACTTCCTGGGTTCAAGCAGTTCTCCTGCCTCAGCTGGGATTATAGTAGCTGGGATTACAGGCACCTGCCACCACACCTGGCTAACTTTTGGATTTTTAGTAAAGACAAGATTTCACTATGTTGGCCAGGCTGGTTGTGAACTCCTGACCTCAAGTGATCCACCCCACTCGGCCACCCAAAGTGCTGGGATATCAGGTGTGAGACATGATGCCCAGCCTGTGCTGGCTTTTCTTAAGACCCATCAAACCTAATCCCTGCTTTTATATCTCCAATCTAGTTTTCAGTATTTTTATTATATGTCTTTCTGCTTTATGAGTTCTGAATTCCTGGAGGTCTGAAGTTCTGTCTGCAACACTTGCCTTACTAAGTGTAAGGATTGATTTCTGATTTCCTTTCTAAATAACCCAATACCCTGAGCTAATCCTCCACTCCCCCTCCCCAAGTCCAGTAATTTCTAGAGAAAAGGATTGCTATAAAGTTATCATGGAAAGAGATAGTCATTTATGCAATTCTCCCAGTTAGCTTAAAATACTGACCAGCATAGTTCTACTAGCAAAACTCAGTCTTGCTTGGTGACAGTTACAGAAAAAGACGATCTAAAGGTGATTGTCAAGCTGTTTGGGTTGTTATAGCAAAAATACCATAGACTGGTTAGTTTATAAGTAATGGAGATTTATTGCTCACAGTTCCGGAGTCTAGGAAGTCCAAGATCAAGGTGCCAGCAGATCTGGTGTTGGGTGAGAGCTCCCTCTCTGCTTCATAAATGACACATCTTGCTGTGTCCTAACATGGTGGAAAGGGTGGAAGCAGAAAGGCAGCTCCCTTCAACCTCTTTTATAAGGGCACTAATCCTGTAATTGGGGGCAGAGCTCTCGTGACTTATTAACTTCCCCAAAGGCCCACCTCTTATTCCCACATTTGGGATTAAGTCACAATATTTGAATTGTGGGATACACCAGATTCAGACTATAACAACAATTCACTCATGAATGAGATGAAGTGGATTGTAATATTAATACTCAGAAAGGAAGGGGGCATGTACAGGTTGGGTCAAATGACAGGGAGACTAGGGGTGGGGGTGGAACTTCATTTGTGCTAAGTTTTAGAATGCCTGCCTGTAAATTTTGTGCAGTGTTTTTACTTGGCTTTAAATTTTCTTTGATTTTCATCATGCATACTAGCATTTGCCTTATTAAGGATATGATGACATAGAATCACGGTGGTAGAAAATACTCTGTACATAGACCCCATCCATTCACTGGTAATTTATTCATTAATATTTAAGTGGATGTTCAGGTATGTTTAAGAAAAAAATATTCATAATACTTGTTAAAAGATGGCCAGGCAGGCTTTATTCAAGGAGAGGCCGTGGGATGGGTACAGGGATCACTGCAGCAGGGTCTGGAAGTGTGGGAAAGAGATTGGGTTCAACTGCCAGGAAGACAAGTGGGGATTTGTAACCAAAGAGCAGCGTGGGGGGTCCGTGGATGGAAAATCACTAAGAGGAAACATCAAACCAACTTGATAGGACTCTTGCTGAAAGCAAGTCTAGGTGGCTGATACTGAGAGTGGTCAGACACTAAGAATGGGGGACTTTGCCTAATTGACTTAGCAGGGTTCCTGCTCAAACTGGATTCTTCAAGGACAGAGAGGGAAGCCCAAAGATGGGCCTCATCATGAAGGACCCAGAGGATCCTCATTCAAGTTGTTTGGTCACAGACAGTCTTTGTCAGGTATAGGCCATGCAGAGAACAAAACAAAGGCAATGCACGGAGGTACAAGTGGAGGGTTACCATTACTCAGGTTCTGTTCAGGCTCTGAATTAAGTGACAAGTTTGTGGCAGGGTTAGATTCAGTGGTCTGAATTTCATCAGATTGATTCAAGGTTCAGTCTTTTGACATGTGGTGGCTAACAGTCGAGAGTCACACAATTACTACAGCAAGAGGGCCTGGGTCTCAACAAGGAGCCCATGTTTGGGTTTCATCATGTGACTGACACTGGAGTCCTCATCTAACTTGTCTTTGGGCCAATCTTACCATCCCAGTCAAACTTGAGACCATTGATATGTGACCTTGTATGCTTCTCCTCCTGGGTCATATAGGGGAGAAAAAGTCAGATCATTTCCTTACCCATCACTAGGTTCTGGCTGAGACCCTACAACAAAAGACAGATTAACAGGACAAAGGCAAAACAAATGTATTTAACCAAAGTTTTACATGACATGGGAGCCTTTAGAAATGAAGACCCAAAGGCCCAGGGAAAACTGTATTTTTATGGTCACTTGTACAGAAGTGTGATTGGAGGACAAAAGGATGTGATGGTAATAAGCTGTGGAGAATTTAGGAAGGCCTGTTTGTTCAGATTCTTCTTGGTCTCCAGGTATAGGGCAGGACCCCTCTGGAATGAGGGTCTTAGGACTTATTTTCAGGCAAAGTAGGTCAGAAAATTCTTTTACAGCCATGTTCCATGGGAAAAAGGCAGGAGAAGGTAGAGTGACCTTCTTGCCTCTACAGTTTTCTCAATTTAATTCAGGTTAAAAAACCCAGTATGCCAAGCTGCCATATTTTGTGGTAGCATCCCCTGTACCCCATTAGTCAGAAGCTGAGGAGTCACATACTGTGGTAGGAAAAATTCAGGTCACAGGCGTAGTCACAAATGTATTTCTCTGGCCCATCTCCATTCCAATTTTGAGGTTCCCAAGGGATGTCTTTATATGTTCTGCACACTGGGTCACGACCCCATTTCCCCTCCTGGCTGGGATGGTTGTGGGAATATTCCTGGTTGCTGATCATGCCAAAACCCAACAGTGGTGCTGTGGGGCTTGCTGTCGGTGCTGAGAGGACCAGCTCCCAGTGCTGCTACTGCCTCCTCAATCTACAGGCACATCATAGAAATATCAGGGGTTTGGTTCCAGACCACTGCAGTAAAGCAAATATGGCAATAAAGTGAGTCATACACATTTTATGGTTTCCCAGTGCATATAAAAATGATGTCTATACTATCCTGTAGTCTCTTAAGTGTGCAATAGCATTGTGTCTAAAAAAATGTAGATAACTTAAAATACTATATTGCTAAAAAATTCTAACAGTCATCTGAGCCTTGAGTGCTGATGGAGGGTCTTGCCTTGAAGTTGATGACTACTGAGTGATAAAGTAGTGGTTGCTGAAAGCTGGGGAGACTGTGGCAATTTTTAAAAATAAGATAACAGTGAAGGGTGCCACATTGATTGACTCTTAATTTCATTAAAGAGTCCTTTGTAGCTTGTGATGCTGTTTGATAGCATTTTATCCACAGTAGAACTTCTTTTAAAATTGGAGTCAGTCCTCTCAGACCCTGTTGCTGCTTTATCAACTATGCTTATGAACTATTCTAAATATCCTTTGTTGTCCTTTCAACAATGTTCACAGCATCTAACCCAGAGTAGATTCCATCTCAAGAAATAATTTCCTTTGCTCATCCATAAGAAGCAACTTTTCATTCAAGTTTCATCGTGAGATTGTAGCAATTCAGTGACACCTTCAAGTTCCACCTCTAATTCCAGTTTTTTTGCTATTTCTATGGTATTTGCAGTTACCTCCTCTACTGTAGGCTAAAATCCCTCAAAATCATCCATGAGGGTTGGGATCAACTTCTTCCACACTCTCATTAATGTTGATATTTTAACTGCCTTTCATGAATTACAAATGTTCTTAATGTCATCTAGAATGGTGAATCCTTTCTATGGCATTTTCAACTTAATTTGCCAGACCCATCAGAGGAATCACTATCTATGGCAGCTATAGCCTTACAAAATATATTTCTTAAGTAGTCAGACTTGAAAGTCAAAATTACTCCTTGATTTGTGGGCTGCAGAATAGATGTTGTGTTACTAGGCAAGAAAACAACAGGAATCTCCTTGTATATCTCTATCAGAGCTCTTGGGTGACCAGGTGCTTTGGCAATGAGAAGTAGTAATATTTTGAAAGGAGTCTTCTTTTTTTGTTTGTTTGCTTTTTTTCCCTGAGCAGTAGTTCTCAACAGTGGGCTTAAAAAATCCAGGAAACCATGCTGTAAACAGATGTGGTGTCAGCCGAGCTTTGTTGTTGCATTTTTATTGCACAGGCAGAGTAGATTTAGCATAACTCTTAAGGAATATAGGATTTTTGGAATGGTAAACAAGGATTAGTTTTAACTTAAAGTTACCAGCTGCATTAACCCCTAACAAGACAGCTTGGCCTTTGAAGCTTTGAAGCCAGACATTGCCTTCTTCTCTCCAGCTATGAAAGTCCTAGATGGCATCTTCTTTGAATAGAAGGCTGTTTTGTAAAAATCTGTTGTTTAGTGTATTTACCTCCACCAATGGTCTTAGCTAGATCTTCTGGATAACTTGCTGCAGCTTTTACATTGGCACTTGCTGCATCACCTTGCACTTTTATGTTATGGAGATGGCTTCTTTCCCTTAACCTTGCGAACCAACCTCTGCTAGCTTCAAATTTCTCTTCTGCACCTTCCTCACCTCTCTTAGCCTTTATAGAATTTGAAAAAGTTAAGGCCTTACTCAGATTAGGTATTGGCTTAAGGGAATGTTGTGGCTGGTTTGAGCTTCTATTCAGACCACTAAAACTTTCTCCCTATTAGCAATAAGTTTTGTGTTAGGCCGTTCTTGTGTTTCTATAAAGAATACCTGAGGCTGGGCAATTTATAAAGAAAAGGGGTTTAATGGGCTCATGGTTCTGCAGGCTGTACAAGCATGGCACCAGCATCTGCTTCTGGTGAGGGCCTCAGGAAGCTTCCACTCATAGCAGAAGCCACGTGGAGCCAGCATATCCCATGGTGAGAGTGGGAGCAAGGGAGAGAGAAGGCGGGGAGGGGGGCGGGGTCCCAGACTTTTAAACAACCAGATCCCACGTGAACTAACTGAGCAATAACTTACTTACAAGGGGATGGTGCTAATCCATTCATGAGGGATCCACCCCTCATGATCCAGTCGTCTCCTACCAGGCCCCACCTCCAACACTGGAAATCACATTTCAACGTGAGATTTGGAGAGGACAAACATCCAAACTATATCAAGGCTGTTTGGCTGTCTTATCATTCATATGTTCACTGGAGTAGCACTTTTAGTTTCCTTCAAGAACTTTTCCTTTGTGTTCACAACCTGGCCAACTGGCTGGTAGAAGAGGCCTAGCTTTCAGCCTTTCTTGGCTTTTGACATGCCTCCTTCACTAAGCTTAATTGGTTCTAGCTTTTGATTTAAAGAGAGAGACTTGTGACTCTTCCTTTCACTTAAACTCTTAGAGGTCATTTTAGGGTTATTAATTATCCTAATTTCAATATTGTTGTGTCTCAGGGAACAGAGAGGTCTGAGGAGAGTGAGAGAAGGGGGAACAGCCTGTGGGTGGAGCAGTCAGAACAAATACAACATTTATTGATTAATTTTGCTATCTTATATGGAGCATGCTCCATGGTTCATGGTAGTACAAAACAATTACAATAGTAACATGAATAATCATCTAGCACAGATCACCATAACGTAGTAATAATGAAAATATTTGAAATACTGCAAGAATTACAAAAATGTGACAAAGAGACACCAAGTGAGCATCTGTTGTTGGTAAAATCGTGCCGATAGACTTGGTCAATGCAGGTTTGCCACAAATCTTCAATTTGTAGAAAATATAGTATCTGCAAAGCATAAGAAAGTGAAAGGCAATAAAACAAGGTGTACCTGCACCTGCTGCTTTGCTGCACACCTGTGCCCTAGCTCTGGAACTCCTCCTAGAATTTTTGAGAACTCAGGTGTTCAACCCTTTCTCCTCTCTGATACTGTGCATTAAACTTGTGCTTGCATTAAACTCATGTGTTTTATCCTTGAGATGCATTTTTCCCTCAGGAGGTTTCACTTTCCCCATCAAATCTCCAAATGTTCCTCAATGTAGCCACAATCTTAATCTCAAGCTGGAAACTTTGAAGTAGCTAAACATTTGCAGTCATGAAATCCTGTGACTTTATTTTTTTTATTGAGAGGATTTTTGCCGATTAATTTTTTGCCTATTAATTTTTAAGTCATTAACTGAACTAGAAAATATTCTCCAGATTCTCCTGGCCCCTACTTGTGAGTGATTAGACACAATATCTATTTAAATCCTTCATTAAGTTGTCCTAAAGTCTAGGATTTGTTAGAGGAAAACAATAACTCAGTTCTACCAGAAAATCATAAAACTAATAAGTAGTTATTTACATGTGCATGAATCTTGATTGATTTTTTAACAGGTGTATATGGGTTCAGGATGTAAATTGACCAGATTCTATCAATAACTATTTGGCATTTCAGAAATGAAATAAAATTTCCTATTAATAAATGCAAGCTTTGTTGCTATAACAAAACCCACGTAATTGCAGGATCAATGATGAGGGTCTTATGCCTGCGAGTGAGACATATTTAGAGGTTATAAAGACTTTAGTAGGAAATGTATAGGAGTATTTAACAAAGATTTGCAAAGATACAGCTTATTTTTTTCTGTTAAAGAATGTCTTGGACAACCTCAAGACTAAATCATATGGCAGTCTGATGCCATCAATAACGAATAGCAATTGTTATTCATACTCAGTTCCTTATCAGTCTCATGTATGGATAACCATGGCAGAATAGCCCATGATTACTCTTTCTTAAGAGTGATTATTTAGGTAATGGTTTGCTTTGTTTCCCTTTTTACCCCTCTCTCCACACCAGTTATCTCAACCTCACAGGATAAAGGAGGGACAAGTCCCACGACTGAAAGGGACTTGCTGTTTGGGAGTGGAGGGTGATGGATGGGTAGGGATACATGAAGCCCATCTTGAGGAGTTCTCTCCTTAGCACCGTAGACCATCATAGGCTGATTACTGGCACCTCAAGCCCTAGGCCCCCAGTGTGGACCTGTCCCCAATCTCAGGTTCCCTGATTCCCTATATGTCAGGCTCGGTGTGATCAAGTCTCTTCGCTGGTTTTCTGTTCATTCTGTGCTCTCACTCACTGGATCCTCACTTGCTGACTGCTTACTTGGACCTCTGAGGACCTGTTCTTTTCCTCCTGAGTGCATTAAAGCAGTTTATGACCTTCGTGCCTTAGCTCTCTGACTCTTCAATCTTAGAAGCACTTTTCTGATATATGATCTCCTTGGTCATGTCACCAAAAGGGAATTCTTCTGCTTGTACCTTAATACTACACTCTGAGCATCTACTATTCAGCCCTGAGTGGCTTGTTAGACTCTGAGAATTACCTTATCACTCCAAGTTCTCTCAGCTGCTGCTTAAACCCTGCTGATGATGGTTTAGTTCTTATTACTCTGTTTTCATCTTGTCAGTGAGGTTAATTTCACTGGCTACATTACATGTAGGGTAAGCTGGATTTGGGGGTTAGGTTGCCTGAGTTTGAATCTTGTCTACCGGTTATTAGCTGTTAGGCCATGGACAGCTCGCTGAAAGACTGTAAGCCTCAATTTTCTTACCTATAAAATGGGCTAATGATAGTATCAGCCTCATGAATGATTGTAAATATTCACTTAGGTAACATATGTGAAGTTCACTGCACAGTGCCAGGCACATTGTAAATATCCATAAATGTAACTTATTATAATTATGAATAAATGATTGTGATACTGAAAGATTCACAGCTGCCCTTCAGAAAAGTCTGATCCCTGTGTTCTGCTGACTGTTAATATTTTATTATTATTGTATTCTTAAATTATAAGGTGATTTAGGAGGGAAAAACATGGCCTCTCTGCAAAAGAGTGAAAGCTTACAAATCTAGAGTAAAATAATAGTTTAATTTTTTGCACCTCTTCAATAACTGTCTCTTGTGTGGGTAATGTAATTACCAGTGGAAAAATGAGTAAGAACTCAAACTCAATAAATTACATTTTCATTGAATTTCTTTGCTTATATTCTAAGGGAATAGGACTTTGAATTTTGAAACACTTTTTTGCCACTTTATTTTTTAACTGCTAAGACATGACATAGTATGCATTTTAATGTATTCATTCATGTCCAGTTTCAACAAAACTGGGTGGGAATTAGTACCCCATAATTCATGCACTAGGGTGTCTTATTACAATTATAAAATTTTATTATAAAATGTTTTTTTAATATTTATATTGTTAATTAAATGATGATGAATCTTCATAAATTCTGAACAGAGAATTATGGTCCATTTGTCCCTGCTCAGACTTATTAGCCAATCAGAATATTTGATTTCT
The DNA here is from genome assembly GCF_028858775.2 of Pan troglodytes. Taxonomy (NCBI): domain Eukaryota; kingdom Metazoa; phylum Chordata; class Mammalia; order Primates; family Hominidae; genus Pan; species Pan troglodytes. The sequence goes on along the minus strand of NC_072411.2, from coordinate 78,984,038 downwards.
CTTTCTAATATGTCTGGATGTTTGATGGTAAAGTGTGCAGATGTTGCTATCCTTTCCATGCCTCTGGCATCTCTGAAGAAAGACTCTTAAAGCAGTTTACCTGCATTGAGATTACTATAAGGTGGTCGTTTTCTTGGGGGAATTTTTAGAGCACTTGTGATTATTAAAAAATCAACACTCCTTTTGAGTTTCAGTTTCTAAAGAGATTTCTACACTAGAGAAGGTAATCATAAAACAGCATTTGTATCCGGATATAGGCATTTCTGCCCTCCTGCATACACATATATATATAGTCGCTAAAGCTGTTGTGAGGAGACATTAAATGATGATATAATGATCAACTGAGCAGCAACAGAAAGGTAGGGAGATGAGAAACCCCGAGAATGATCTAGACCTGCACTGTCCAATAATGTAGCCACTAGCCACATGTGGCTATCAAGCACTTGAAATGTGGATGGTGTGACTGAGGAAATAAATTTTAAATTTTATTTACTTTAATTCATATTTAAATTTAGGCCTGGCATGGTGGCTAACGCCTGTAATCCCAGCACTTTGGGAGGCCAAGGCAGGTGAATCACGAGGTCAGGAGTGTAAGACCAGCCTGGCCAAGATGGTGAAATCCCATCTCTACTAGAAATACAAAAATTAGCCGGGCATGGTGGTGGGCGCCTGTAATCCCAGCTACGCTGGAGGCTGAGGCAGAGAATTGCTTGAACCTAGGAGGCAGTGGTTTCCACGAGCCGAGACCGTGTCACTGCACTCCAGCCTGGGGGACAGAACGAGACTCTGTCTCAAAAAAAAAAAAAAAAAAAAAAAAAAGATTTAAATAACGATTGAATTTTACAAAATTCAGTTCCTCAGTCACACTAGCTCCATTTTGTTAAAATAATTAATTGGGAGGTCATCAGACTGAGGCAACTCCAGCACCCCGGGATCTTACCTAAGCAAATTGAAACCCAACTCACTGTAAATGGTCATGTGCTAGGAAAATGAAACTTACATTTAATCAATGAGGAACCACCAACTAACTTCTAACTAGGGATTTCTGCTAGATTGATTAAAATAAGGTTACTGCTCTACTTTAGCCAAACACAATTTTGTTTCTTTTTCTTTTTTGCCTCGCTTCTGAATTCACGTTATACAAATTTTCTCCTCAAGCCCCTTTTCCGAAGCCCTGAACTTCTAGTGGTCTGGTGCTGCCTGATTCATGAACTGCTATTTGCTCAAATAAACTCTTTAATATTTTAATGTGCCTCAGTTATCTCTTAGCAATTTTAATTGCCCGGTAATCATGTGTGCCTGGCTACTGGCTTTCAGACTGAGTAGTGCAGATACAGAACATTTCCATCATCACAGAATGTTCTATTGGATAGCACTCATCTTCACAAGCAAGGGGAATGTTAAGAAGACGTAATTGTCTTTACTCTTTTGGTTCCACATTATCTTGTCTCCAGGCATTCTCAACACTGGAGAAATGCAGGATTCAGAAAAAGGGGGAGGGAATGACAACATAAAATTTAGAAATGAGCTTTGTGGTGGACAGTTGTAGCTAAAGCACTGGGAGAAGAAGCCAAGGAGGGTTCTATTGCAAGAGGGCTGCAACATCTTCCAGCCTCTGGGATGTTTGTTGCTGATTGTTGGAGTTGTGAATTTAGTGAAAGACTGCAATGGTAGCTGTGTTAAAGAAGACAAGTCCTGTCAAAAATAATGCCAGAGGGGGAAATGTTTTCATATTTTTCTCTCACACTATGCTTTTGCCTGGGAAGAAAAATCCTGGAACCCAAACATCATCTCAAGTTTGTTTGTTTATTTTTTTTCTCAAACTTTAATGTGCATGTGAATCACTCGATAATATTGTTAAAAAGCAACTTCCTATTTAGTAGGTCTGCAGTGCAGCCTGCATTTCTGAGAAGCTCTCACATGATACAGATGATCAAGGACCACACTTTGAGTTGCAAGGCTCTAGAATGTCTAGAAACATTCAGAACTTCTGTATAAGCATTGTCCTAATTACTGGTTCAAACACAGGAGTTTACACCTTTCCAGAAACCAATGTGCCTTTAGTTTCAAACTCAGACTAGGGAAATTTGTCTGTGAGTAGGAGGTAGAAGAAGTCTGTTGTTTTTGGAGAAATGAAGCTCATTACCTCTAATCCCAAGACTGGTGTAAATATGTTCTGATGTACTCACGTAAAAGTATGGGAATATTTAAAAATTGAGGAGAATTGATCCATAGAAAAAATTCAGTCAAATTTATTACATAAACAAAAAGCAAGTCACATATGTGTTTCAGTATTGTTGTGACTATTTTTCTAACACTAAGCCTTTGAACAGAAAGCAGTTTCTATCTGATACTATGATTTAGAGCTAATTGGAGAAGGAATCGATTGTGGGTAGAGGCCAGCTATTGATCAGAAAAAGGAATGGGGAACTGGAATGTTTCTCAAATAGAGAAAAATTCAGAATTAGAAGCCAGAGGCAGGGAAATTGCTGTTTGGAAAAATACAATCAGGAGTTTTCATAAAATCTAGATGCACTGTGGGGCTTTTCAGCTCCTGATACAGATGGACGGGCTGGGAATATTAAGGAGCAGAGGATCTGGAAGGAATAAGGTATCTCTGTTCCTTGGTTAAGTACTGCCAAGCAAGCAGGGTCTGCAGATCAAGTGAAGCTGCCTGAAAGGATCGTTGAGCTGCAACAAAGTCTAAGGCATCATTGTGCGTACATGCCAGGAAGATTTAGACATGAAACTACAAGTCCCTGCTCAGTTATTCCTGATCTTACCTAGAGGAGAATCAAGACCAAGTTGAGTAGAAACCTAATGTTCCAGGCATCTATACGAGGTTCATGCCTTGCTTAGTTGTTTTTTAAATAAAGAGTTCAATATTTATGGGAAAATCAAAATCAAGAGAAGTATGGCCTCTAGATTTCTCATTTATTCATGCTCATGGGAAGCTGAGATGTGTATTTGTTTTATTTGTTGCATAGCAATCAGTCCAGAAACCCTTTTCTATTTGGTGGCAATTACCTAAAATTACAGGAGTATGTCAGGGAGGAAATAAAGGGTCTAATGAATACTAGTCATAAAAACAACAAATAAAAAAGAAACAAAAGTATTTATATCTTAAAAGTTACAGCAAACAATTCAAAGAAGATAACGCTGTAGAAAAGTATGTATTTTGTATTAAGATAGTAGTCTGGTTTTCTGGTTTAATAGAAAGAGGACTCCACTGCCAGTTAGAAGACCTCTTGTCCACCATAAAAGACAATCAACAACATTGAAGAGAATTGATATACTGTATAAAGGATGTAACAAAACAAATGGCTTTAAATCTTTGCAGATTCTAACTCCATCTACTCTTCCATTTGTGGGAGCGGCTTGCTCAGATGTTACAATTTAGGTGTATGTGGTGCTGATCTAACTGTGACCCCTCAAGAGGAGGTAAAGGAGGTTCTGGGTTTCCACCTTCCCTGGACCTCCTTTTCTTCTCTTCTTTCTCTTTCTTCCTCAGGTAATTCCCAAATTCTCTGTCTTCCTCTCATATTAGCCCTACATTTTTCTTTTCCCCATTGCACTTATTTTACTATACTGTAAAATTACTTGTTACATTTCTTTTTCATTGTCTATTTCTCTCCCTCAGGTATATAAACTGCTTAACAGCAGGGTTCTTTGTCTCCTCTCTTCACTGATGAATCCTGAGCATGTGAGCAGTACCAGGCACAGAACAGATGCCTGGTAAATGCCTGCTGAATGAATGAACAATGGTTTTCCCATGAGATGGGACCTGGGTGTCAGTGTTCTTAGAGAGTACAGGTGGCAATGTGGCCTCGGTCTGATCACCCAGGGGACTGGTCACTTCTTTTGCCTTTTCTTTCTCAGCAAGGTGGTATTCATTTTTACACAGTCAGGGCATAGTGGGAGATGCTGATGTTTGATAGTTTGAGGATTAGCTTCAGCTCTTTCTTTTTCTTTTCTTTTTAAACACACAAACACTAAGCCACAGACTTGTATGTTTTTGTTTTCACTTTTGATTGTGTGTGTGTGTTTGAAAAAGAGAAACACATGGACACTTAACTTTTTTCCAACAGAATTCTTTAAGCAGAATCTGAATGAATACTATCTTGTTTTGTCCATAATTCACCATGTATCCTTATGCATGTCAAATCTGTTTCTGGGCCTCAGCTTTCTCAGTTATGACGTCCTGTTTCTTTTGTTCTTACATCTATTCTTTTGATATGTTTTTCTGTTTTCCCACTCCCCCTTTGACCTCTCCTTCCCCAACTTTCTATTTCCATAGTCTCTATTACCTTCCAATTTCCACTGTGTCCCCAATGGAGATTTATTTATTTATTCATTAAATTTTCCTTAAATGGAATGAGACTAATTTCTCACTATAGCATTTGGAACCTCCCCGTAGGTTTCCTGTGATACCTTGGGTGTCATTAACATTGTAGGCTTACTTGCCAGCCCACTTCCTTCTGACTTCTGCTCCCATCACTCCATCAAAATGGCTCTTACCCAGGTCATCAGTTTCCTCTGTGTTGCTAAGTTCAGTGAATGCTTATTGGTCCTTACTTTTAAGACCTCCCAGTGTCTATAACACTGTTAACCTGCCTTTCCTTTGGTTTCTATGATGAGAGCTCCTTTTCCTGGATTTCTTCCCACCACGTGGACCTTTACTTCCCAGTCTTTCCAATCTGTATCCTTTATTAGACTTCTATTCTGAGCTCTAGACATGCATATCACACAGCCAATTTGACATTCAAACTTGGATGCCTTTCTAATATTCATCAATTAACTTGCCCCAAACTGAACTTTGGACCTCCTACATGGTTCTCTATTTCTCACAGTGTTACTAATATCCACTTAATTGCCTAAACTAGAAACTGGAGTATGACCCTTGATTCTTCCCTCTCCATTACCCATTACCTTTCATATCCAATCAACCACCAAATCCTATCCAGTCTTCTTGAATCTGATTACTTCTCTTTATCTCCACTGCCAAGACTTTAGTCAAAGTCACCATCTTCTCTCAATTGAATGCCTGAGAATTCTCTCTAACTTATGCCTCTGTCTCCAGTCTAGCCCCTATCCAATATATAGCCAATTCTTGTTATTCATGTAGTTATGTTCTATAAAGTATCTGCAAACACTGAATTAGCTAATACTGAATTATGAAAAAAAATGTGATTGGGTTTGTGCAAGCCTCTGGTCAACATTTTCAACTGATCAATATATATGCTTATTTTATGTGTGCTTCCTTAAGGATGTCTTATTTAATATATATTGTTGATTCATGAACACTGCACTCATGGCCAACGGCACCATAACTCATGCCTGAAAGAAACTTATCTGACACATGAACTTTCTTTATAAGGCACATCACAGCCTTCTTGCTCTTATGAACATTAGACAGCACTTTAGCACTGTGTTTAGGGGTCATTTAAAGTGTGAAATCACCAATATGAAGCACAAAAATGTGAAGAAATGTGATACTAAACAGACCACAAAAAAGAACACTTTACAGTATGAGACTGGAGACACAAAGGCAGACTGTTACCTTGTTCAATTTCAACTGAAAAGGTGCTTTCTGGGCAACTTAAACTTTTTGTCAAAAGATCTTGAAAGTGCCATGAGTGTTGATTTGGGGGTAACAAGTAAATGTTAGTGAGTAGGAAACTTTGCAAATATGGAATCTGCAAATAATGAGGAGTGACTATACTATTAACTTGTACCCTAAAGTATTGCACTTAAACCCAAACCTCATGTCACTCTTCTGGGTGAAAACTTAAATGACTGCACATCACCATTAGGGTTAAGTCCAAACCCCTAAATATGCCCCGCTCCTGTCTTTTCATTCTCATCTCTTATAGATCCCTCCTTCATGCTTTCTCATCAAACTGAAGTTTTCTCAATTTTTTATTCAATTCAGTATCAATCCTCTCCAACCTTTGAGCCCTTATAGAGCTTTTTCTTCTTCCTTCCTCCTTTCTCAGCTTCCTGTTTTGTATTTTCACGTTTTAATTTGTTACTTCTTCCTAAAGCTACCTCCGAACTTCATAGACAAGATCTCCTGCCTCATGCTCTTGCCACATGGTTGTCTGACAATGTAACATTTATCACAGTTTTTTGGGGTAGCTGTCTGACTTTCTTACAAGATTACACACTGAGCAGGAACCAAGTCTACCCTTTTTATTGTTTGTGCTATACTGTACAGTAAGCACTGTACCTAGAACATAATAGGCACAGTATGTGTTGAAGGCAGGAATGAGTATTCATTTTGGTGTCTGTTTCATCAAAAGAGTTATAAGCACTTTGAAAACAAAGAGAGGATATTTTCCTCTTTGTATCCAAATTGCCTGGCACAATGCCTGCCCATAGTACATGCTTGGTACATATCTATTGCATGAAAACAACACTTTAAACATGTCAAATAGTGTACAACCTGATTATAGGCAAAATAGTGTTTGATAGTAATTGAGCATTGAGTTTCTTATGAAAATTCTTTGCAAAATAAAAAGATTCTCAAAATAGAGTGAAACTACTTCCATAAAACAGGTTGGAAATATTCCCACTACCCCAGACTATGAGCAGAAAAGTGCCAGACATTCCCCAGGCCCCTGGGCAAGTGCTTAGACACCTCTAGGGCAACCCTGCCCTTCTTCAAAGCACAACCATTGAGTCAGAATAGTGAAGCAGTTAGCAGATGAAAACCATGCTTTATTAAAAAGAAAAAAAGGAAAAAAAAAGAGCATGTGAAAGGTAAAGCAGGCTGGCCAGTTCATTATAATTGCTTACTATTTCCCTATTGCATCTTAAAAACGTTAAATTTCAAGGGGCAACTTTTTAATTTGGTGTAATTTTCGGAGGCAGCACTGAACATAAAGATTGCTCAGAGAACCCAGTTTCCCGCCAACTCTGGCTGATACTGAGGAGCCATGTGCAAGTGTCTGAGTTCAAATTTAACTTAAATCATTGAAAAACAAAAACAAAAACAAAACAAAACCAAAAAAACCAGGCGGCATTGAGCTTCACCATGACCAAAAGCTGTTCTGCTTTCCCAGTGGGGGATCACTGCACAGCAAGTGGGAAGAAATGAGAATACCTGCCATGGGGATTTGAGAGGGAAATTGATTGCGCACATTTAAATAGATGGGGTGAAGATTTTTCCCTGACAGTAAAACCCATGAATCCTAAGATGAAGAATTTAAGAACAAATGCTTTCAGGTGGACACTGAGAAGAACTGTGAACTTTCTTTTAACCTCCTCAATCAGGGTATCTTGGGTGCAAGCCAGGAAGTTTCCCAAACTATTGGGATAACTGTAAGTTCAGGGCAAAAGGTGATGCTGAATCCCTGCTGTGTGGATTGGTAACTCTGCCGTTTGCAGCAGAGACTGCCTCTTCCAGAGGGAACTCATCTGGAAGGCTGTGGAATCTTGGCTCTGGCCCCACTCAATTATTGGTCAGCTGGAGAAGGTGATGGAAAATGTGCCTTGGGAAAACACAGATGGGTATGTGAACCAACAACGTTGTGCTTAACCCTTCCTGGCCTAATAAGCGAGTGGTTCTCACAATGTGGTCCTAGAAGCAGCATCAGCACCACCCAGGCACGTGTGAGAACTGCACATTCTCAGGCCCAGGCTGATCCCAGATGAATTGAATCAGGAACTCCTGGAGGTGGGGCCCAGCAATGTGTGTTTTAAGAAGCCCTCTAGGTGATTCTGGGCACACCAAAATTGGACAATTTCTCACCTAAAACCCTGAGAGAACATGAGGAAGATTGTTCACCCAAAAGAATACAACTGTAACTTGGAATCAATCTAGCACTCATGTTAATAAAGATGGGAAAAGACAGATGGTCACTTTTTTGGAAGAGATTTGGCAACATCGGCATCATCATAAGTATCAGGTAGTATTTGAAATGGTCAGTATACTAGTAACCTGTTGCTCTAAAATTGGCACATAGTGAACAGCCACAGCATCTCAGTGACATGCAACAGTAGACGGGTTTTCTTCTATATCTTATCGCCTAAGCTCCCTCTTGAGTCTCAGTGCTGGTTCACCTAGTTTGGGCTTGTGTGGAGTGACTGCTTTGTTCCACACGTCTGTCCTCCTTTCCCTGGGACCACCGGTAACACAGGCATGTCCTCTTCATGGTAATGGCAGAAATAGGAGAGAACAAGCAGAAACCGGGACCTCAAGGCCTGGGCCTGGAGCTGGAACATCTGTCTGATCCATCTCATTCTATTGGCCCAAGCAAGTCATGTGTCCAAGCCCAGATGGAAAACAGATTTGCCTCTGTAGTGAAAGCGACTGCAAAGTCATAGGGCAAAGGGCGTGGCTATAGGTAGGGGTACAGGACGGGGGCCTGTTATGCAATCAACCATAGTGAACAAGCTTCTCTTTGCATTATTAACAGTATATGCACAACAAAACCCAAATGTGAATTTGACTTAAGAGGAAAAAAATGTATCCTTCATTCTTGTCCCTAAAATAATACTAATTTTAGTTGGATCAACTGTGTGATTCTCAATGAAGATATGTTAAGTCAGATTAATCATGTAAATAATTAGCAGAAGAATAAAAGAAAAAGTCATTGTTTTTAAAAACTCTGAATAAATTGATATATTTAAGCCACTTTGTTTCTCAATAGTATATCAAATCCAATTCTTAAAAACAAACCTGTGGGGGCTGGGTGTGGTGGCTCACACCTGGAATCCCAGCACTTTGGCAGGTGGATCACTTGCGGTCAGGAGTTCGAGACCAGCCTGGCCAACATGGCAAAACCCTGTCTCTACTAAAAATACAAAAATTAGCCAGGCATGGTAGTGCACGTCTGTAGTCCCAGTTACTCAGGAGGCTGAAGCAGGAGAATTGCTTGAACCCGGGAGGCAGAGGTTGCAGTGAGCCGAGATCCCGTCACTATACTCCAACCTGGGCAACAGAGCGAGAATCTGTCTCAAAAAACCCAAAAGCAAACAAACCTATGGATCAGATCTTTCCTACCATGGATTTTCATTGGTAAATAAACTCTTGGTATTCTGTATCTGCAAGGAGTCATCTGATATGCATGTCTGTTTGTTAAACTAGATTTTACTACAACTTTTTGGGGTTGGTTTAAAGACTGTATTAGCACTGCATTCCTAATTAACTGCTGACACAAATACTAAGGGGGCAAGAGTGTTGCCCACAGCTTGCCTGCAGTTACCAGGTGTAATTATGCACAGAGTAGAGATTCAAATCAAGAATAAATCAGTTTCTGGAAACATGCTGTAAGCACTCAGTGTATCACCCTGCCATTTCCCCCGTTAGCGTTTTTGAGGCATGCACCCAATAGAAGAAATAGCAGGTAGCTACTGTTTAGCTGAATTTAACCTCTGAAGATAAGCATTTCTCCATGTTGTTGGCCAAACATAGAATTTTCTTTTTGCCTTTCACATGTAATGGGAATACAATGATTTCTTCTCATTGCCAAATCTTAGCTGAAGGAAACCTCAGATAATTTTGAAAACTCTCTTATTTTACCAGTTAACAGACATGGCCTAAAACAGTGATATAACTGTTTAAAGTCATCCAATTGGTTAGGGAGGGCTAACCAGAGAAGCTAGGTTTTTCTCACCACACTACACTTTTCATTTGGGAAACAGGGAGTGTTCATGGTTTGATGAATCAAGTACAGTGTAGGGAGCAGAGTGTTATGGTCTGTAGACATAAGTGGGATTCAATTTTCTTGTTTGTTGAATGAGAATTATGCTTGTTATGTTCTTAGAATGTTTGGGTCAGGAGCAAGTTCTTTTCAAAATAAATAATTTTATTTTGGAGAAATAAAGCAATCTGGGGAAAATTGCCACTGGCCAGTCCTTTTAAATCAATTCACAGGATCAGTAGACTCTAGTACCGAGGTGGGATATGCCAAGGATAGAGCGAGAGAAAGAGCTCAGTGACTTTTTCAACAACTAGAGTTATTTGCTTAATTATACTTTTTTTTTTTTTTTTTAAAGACCTTCGAGGTACAATATGAGCAGAGAGTAGAGTGAGGACTTCCCTCAGCACCCATCACCAAGTACTCTCAGGGCACCAGCAGGCCCCCATGAAATAGGTGCTGCCAGAAGCCCATGCCTAAAATTTGCTCGGGATTCATCTCTTCCCTTTCTTTTTTATGATGCTGAACCAGAGGATAAAAAGATAAAGAATTGCACAGCCTGGCACGTGAATGCTTCCCCACTGCGTGCTGCTGTTGTGGGGAGGAAGTAGCAGCCGCCAACCGCTGTTTTATTAATAATGAGGCATTCACATAAATTCCATGCAAAATTGATTTTTGACTGTTATATAAGAATCAAATACTAGGCTTTAAAAAGTAATTGAGAAATCTATTTGTAATTTACTTTGCCTATAAGAACCTGCTGTCCTGCCATAAACAATTTTACGGTATTTTCCCCCCTGTTAAACAGCTATTTTTTACACATCTGTTTGGCCCCTTTTGCATGACATGCAGTCAGGAGGTGTAACGAATACAGGTTTGAAACAACATGTGGCCACCATTTCTTTCAGTTTCATCTTCAAGGGGATCTCTTGAAAGTTGTGATATCATTTTCATCACAGTACAAGTGAAGTATGTTAATGGCTAATTATCTGACACTGGGTGTTGACTGATGAGTCATAAATATGCTTTCTGGTGGTAGGAAAGCATGATGAAAAAGCTAAGTAATGAAAAAAGAAAAAAGAAAAAAAAACCCAAACCAACGAACCAAAACAGTCTGTTTCTCACTTGTCTTTAAATGCCTTAAGGGCTGTGGTCAAATGGAAAGTTCTGTTACAAAGAGTTTCTCTGGGAACCTATTCAATATTCAGCAGTCCTGTACATATTCAACTCTACCAAAAGTATTTAAAGTATAATTGATTTATTTCTAATTTTTCTTAAGATGGAAATTAGATGGACGAGAAAAGTTTTAAAAGACATAGGTAATGTTACATATTTTGGCTTAACTTCTATTTTCTAAGGATTATTTCTCAGAAGAGAACATGCTTCTGTTCTTATTCTAGGACTTTTTTTTTCCAAAAGAAATCCCTTAAAAAGAAAACAAATCCCTAGTATATTTAAAAAATCCATTCCCCACCATGATCAAATTAGAACATTTCCATCACCCTAGAAGTTCCCTTGTGCTCCTACAGTCAATATATTCCCCCAGCTCTTGGCCCCAGCCAACCAACTACTGATCTGCTTTTTGTTGCTATGGTTTTGCCTTTCCTAGAATTTCATATAGACAGAATCATAGTATGTAGCCCTTTGTATTTACCTTTTTTCACTTAGCATAATATTTTTGAGATTCACCTATGTTGTCGAGTGTACTAATATTTTGTTCCTTTTAGAGTAATACTCCATTGGATATACCACAATTTGTTTATCCATTCACTGGTTAATAGATATTTGGGTTGCTTTCAGTTTTGACGATTATGAATAATGCTGCTATAAACATTGATGTAAAAGTTTTGCATGGACACATTTTTATCTCTCTTGGGTAAATATCTAGGATAAAGATTGCTGGGTCACATGGCTTGTATATGTTTAACTATATAAGAAATAGTACCATTTTATACTGTCACACAGTCAATGTATGAGAGTTCAAGTTGTCCTACCTCTTCACCCATCCTTGATATTCTCAAGTGCGTAGTAAGTAGCTCATTATGGTTTTAATTGACATTTCCCTCATAATTTGTGATGTAGATCATCTTTTCATGTGCTTATTGGAATTTGTATAACTTCTTTTGTAAAGAGTCTCTTCAAATCTTTTCCCCATTTTATTGGGCTCTTGCCTTCTTAAGTTGTAAGTATCTTTTATATATTCTGGATACAAGCCTTTTTGTCAGATATGTTTTTCATATCTATTATTTCAGTCTGGCTTGCCTTTTTTAACAGTTTTTTCTGAAGAGCAAAAGCTTTTACTTTTGAAAATGTTTATAAATATTTTTCCTTATGAGTTGTACTTTTGGTGTCCTGTTTAAAAATGCCTTTCCTAACTGTTGTTACAAATATTTTCTCTTATATTTTCTTCCAGAAATATAATAGTGTTAGCTCTTACTGTTTAGGCCTATGATGTATTTTGTGTTAGCTTTTAAAATATGTCGTAAGGTTGTTTTTTTCCCCTCTAGATATTTAGTTGCTGCAGCACTATTTTGCTGATTTTCCAATTTAGTTATGTTCACATCTATGTCAAAAATCAACCATATAACTTTGGATTTATTTCTGGAGTTTCTATTCTGTTCCATGAATCTATAGGTCTATCCTTGCCTCAGTGCCGCACTGTCTTGATGATCATAGCTTTCTTGTAAGTCTTAGAATCAAGTAGGATAATAAATCCTTTAACTTTATTATTCTTTTTCTAATTATTTTGGCTATTCTAGGTCCTTTCCATTTCCATATACATTTTAGCATCTGCTTTTCAATTTCTTCAAAGAAACCTGCTAGGATTTTCATTGAGATTGCATTGAATTTACAAATCAATTTAGGAAGAATTTATTTAAAAAATTAAATATATTTTAAATGACTACTAAAATTATAAACACGTGTGCTTGCTTCAGCAGCACATATACTAAAATTGGAATAATACAGAGAAGATTAGCATGTCCCCTGTGCAAGAATGACATGGAATTCGTGAAGCATTCCGTATTTTTAAAAGCTCAATATTACTGATTGTTAGATAAATGCAAATCAAAGCCACAATGAAATACCATCTCATGCCAATCAGAATGGCTATGATTAAAAAGTCAAAGAATAACAGATGCTGGTGAGGTTGCGGAGAAAAGGGAACACTTATACACTGTTGGTGGGAGTATAAATTAGTTCAACCATTGTGGAAAAAGCAATGTGGCAATTCCTGAAAGAGCTAAAAGGAGAACTACCTTTTGACCTAGCAATCCCATTACTGAGTTTATACCCAGAGGAATGTAAATCATTCTACCATAAAGACACATGCATGTGAATGTTCATTGCAGCACTATTCAGAATAGCAAAGACATGGAATCAAACTAAAGGCCCATCAGTGACAGATTGGATGAAGAATGTGGCACATATATAGCATAGAATACTATGCAGCCATAAAAAAGAATGAGATCAAGTCTTTTGTGGGAACATGGATGGAACTGGAGGCCGTTATCCTTAGCAAACTAATGCAAGAACAGAAAATGAAATACTGCATTTTCTTACTTATAAGTGGTAGCTAAGTGATTGAGAACTCATGGGCACAAAGAGGGGAACAAGAGACACTGAGGCCTACTTGAGGGTGGAGGCTGGGAGGAGGTGAGGAGCAGAAAAAAAAAACTGTGTATTAGGCTTAATACCTGGGTGATAAAATAATCTGTACAACAAACTCCCATGACATGAGTTTACCTATGTAAAAACCCTGCACATGTACCCCAACTTAAAAGTTAAAAAATACAACATGCACACTAAAACGTGACACATACCAATTTTTAACACACTGTGGATAATTAACATGTCAACTTGTGCAATCAGGTAAACTAGGTTTTTAGTGCAAACAGAATAAAGCTTTTTTTTTTGTCATCTGTTTTATCAAGGTGTGGCTTGACATCACAAACTGCTTTTAGAAAACTATTACTGTTTGCATCTGTTAATATATGTGAATTATGATAGTCTCAATTCTATGCAATCTAAACAAAATACAGCAATCAGTTGGAAGCAGGAGTTAATACATCTGTTGCAACTGTGTTTATCAAGACTGCTTCATGGCCCGGCATGGTGGCTCACGCCTGTAATCCCAGCGCTTTGGGAGGCTGAGGTGGGCGGATCACGAGGTCAGGAGATCGAGACCATCCTGGCTAACACGGTGAAACCCCATCTCTATTAAAAATACAAAAAATTAGCTGGGTGTGGTGGTGGGTGCCTGTAGTCCCAGCTACTCGGGAGGCTGAGGCAGGAGAATGGCGTGAACCCCGGAGTCGGAGCTTGCAGTGAGCCGAGATCGCGCCACTGTACTCCAGCCTGGGCGACAGAGTGAGACTGTCTCAAAAAAAAAAAAAAAGACTGCTTCATTATTCATTGACTTTATAGTAAGTATATGTAGAAATTTGAATGCTCACAAATTTATACTAATAAAAACTTCTTCAAGATGTTTTATGTATTTCAACTGCATATCTATTATTGCAATCTGGCTTGCCTTTCTAAACAGGATTTTTTTCTGAACAGCAAAAGCTTTTAATTTTGAAAAAGTTTATATATATTTTAGAATTTCAAGGTTTTATGTGAAATTCTAACAAGTTAGAGGTATTGCAATTTAGCAGAAAGAAAATAGGTTTGGAACAGCAGAGACCTGAGTTTAAATGGCAGCTCTATTTACAAGTAGCTTGGGCAAATTATCTGTTTCTGGGCCCCAGTTTGTCTATCTGTAAAATGGGGAGAATAATGCCTGCTTCACAGGGGGGATGCCATGAAGTATTACATGCAAACACTTGGTATGTGCATAGCTGATGTATATGAAGGAATGGTGTTAGAAAAGTGGGTTTGGAGTCTGGCAAAAATTTTGAAGGACCTGATGAATGTTGAAATAGACTGAAATGTGAGGAAGGAAGTTTGCTTCTTTTACATATGGCTTACCTGTGGTGGTGTGCCTTCTCTGTCCATGGGTCCTTAATGGCAACTTAACATACATTTGTAGAAGCTCAGGATGAAGACCACTATGTCACCAAGCAATGTTCTGGTGGAAAGTTCTGAAATTGAATGGATAATGCCAACTCTAAATGACTTTCCATAGGCAGTTTGAAAGCCCTCATTTCTTGGAAGCTTTCAGTAAGTGAGGGGTTTGTAGTGCAGAGTATTCTTTTCCACGTAGTCCAGGAGGCATTGGCTTTGGCTGCACTTGGACATTGTTTTGCTTACTCCTCTGACTGTTGCTTTACTTCTGAGTCTCTCCTCTTTATTCCCATTTGGCACAGGCAGGTCAGTAAAGTCAGTCTTGTGAACACTGTAAGTGCCTGCTGGTCATCAATGCTTGCCTTTCAGTGGCTCACTCTCCACAGCCCCAGTGCCATTGGAATGGGTGCTTAGTGAGACAATGAAATGAACAGGCATTGGGAGGCAGGAGCCCCAGATCTGTCATTTGTCCGTGAACTTGGACCAGTTCCCACATTTCAGTTTCTGCTTGATAAAATGCCTGACCTACTCAAGGGGCTACCATGGGGCACTGTATGAGAAATAGCATGGGGAATGTGCTTTGTAAATTGGGAAGTGATATATAAATCTTTGGGGTTGCTGTAATAGGACGCACCTGATACCACTGTCCTTTTGTTCCATTTCCTTCTGCCACAAGAAGTTTAGTCGCATCTAAATTCTCTGACTTGAATAGAATTGGAATGAGGGTGGTGATGACTACAAACACAAACAAAAAACTGGAATCATAGACTCCTGGAGTTGGACAGGATCCCAGTGGTCATCTATTTAAAAATCTATCTATAGAAAAAAGTAAGCATGGATCTCAAAGCCCCAGGGAAGGGAAAACCAGGCTTCCTATTGACACCTTATCTGTATCAGAGATGCACATATTTTATAGTTTATAGTTGAGGGACTCTAGGCTAAAAGACTTGCAGATGAGTTGAGGCACAAAAGATTCTGGAAAGAATTAGAATATTTTGGTCTCTGGTAAGTTAACAGAAAGCAAACAAAAAATCATTCCAAGGTAAGGTGAAAAATGTATATTTCTAATTTTTAATAGAAGTATGTCTGATGCTTTATTATTTAAGGTGAACAGTGTTTAGAGTTTTCAGGCACTGTTGCAAATAAAAAGTTAAAAAACCCTGGATGGATGAGACAAGCTGAATTTTACTGATTTGTTTTTTGATTGCCATTTTATTTAGTTATTTTACTGGTTTACTGCATTTCGCTGATTCATATACTGGTTTGTTTATTAACTGTCAAATTGCTATCCCTATAAATTTAGCATATAAATGATGAATAGCTAAATAAAATGTGGTATATCCATACAATGGAATATTATTTAGCCATAAAAAGGACTGAAGTATGGATACATGCTACAACATGAATGAGGTTTTAAAACATTATGCTAAGTAAGAGCAGTCACAGAGAGCCATATATTGTATGATTCAATTTATAGGAAATGTCTAGAAGAGGTAAACCACAGAAACAGAAAATAGATCAGTGATCACCAGGGGCTTGAGGGAGCCAGTCATGGCTCCTTTTGGAGTGGTGAAAATGTTCTAAAATTGGGTAATACTGATGGTGGTGCATCCTCATTAGTATACTAAAAAGTCATTAAATGGTATACTTTAAAAGTGTGAAGTTTATGGTATGTGAATTATATTTCAATTTCAACAATGGAAAAGAAATACATTATATTACGGTTATTTAAATTAAAAAACTCTATCTCAACAAAATTCTAATTTTAGGTAGGAAATTAGGAATATAACTTTTTAAAATAATCTGTACCATGGATGAAGAACATTGATGGTGTAACTGAAAGGAACACTGGTCTTGGCAAGTGGCATGATCTTGAGCAAATCACTGAACTTCTCTTAGCCTTGGTTGTCTATAAAATACGGACAGTAATTCCTTTCTAATGCTGTCAGAGAGTTAATGTGAAATAATAACAATAGTATGTATTTAATGAGTTTCCATCATCTACCAGGCACTATTCCTGGCATTTTACATGTATTATTGCATTTTTCTTATGAAGCATTATTGTTATCCCAATTTTACAGGTAAAAAAATGAAATAATGTGTGTAAAATTGCTATACAATTGGAAGACGTGAATATATTATTTCATGGCATCATTAAAAATATTTTTTCAGTTTATTAAAGTGATTATGTGTGCATTAGAAAAAAATGAGAAAATATAAAAAGCTACAAGAAAATTAAAACCAACTCATAAACCTAACAAAACAGTAATATTTTATATATTCTCTTCCAGTTTTAAAAAGTATGTGTATATGTAAACATATATGTGTATATATATTTAAATTAGTTGCATATCATAAATACAATATTGTATTCTGCTTTTTAGAATGATTTTAGTAACTGAGTATGGATGTACTCTCTTAAGCTGTGTGCTCAGGCCAGCAGCTGGTTTAAATAAGGTGCAGTGGATTCTGCTGTCATCTAGAAGTTCTCTATGTCCTAGCTAAAATGACCCTGATTTTGTTCAGATGTGTGGAAACGACTTGTTCAGTGAGGATGGGCATCCTCTCACCTTAGGAGGAGGAAGCTGGACTGATCAAAGCCCTGAGTCTGGGCTGCCCATGATTCATTCCCAGCCAGTCATGACGATCCCATTCTTCTTGGCCTGCAAGTAGTTTAGGGGTTAGCAAGCGACACAGTTCTGCCAATGAGACATAAAGCAGTCTGTTAGGGACTTTTGGAAAAGATTTTTCTTCTGCTAAGGAAAGAGAAGCATGGGGCAAAAACCTCCTCCTGTTGGAGATGCCAGCCCTGCCTCCCTGCCACTGGCTTCTGGGCTCTCTGGCCATCTTTCCGGTGTGAGGGAAAGCCAGGGCCGGCTCAGCCATGCCAACCTGACCCTGTGTTCCAGCGCTGCCTTCACTCATCTGGGAACATGTGGCTTCACACTTGGTATGTGGAGTTATAGTGCTTGAGGACCTGCAGTCTGCAGTGAAATAACTAGTGTGAAACAGTGAAATAAATGATATGATAGACATTTTTAAAAACATATGTATTTCTCAGTTTTTTTTAATTTAAAGCATATACACTTTCATTCACCATTTTCAAAAAGTGTAGGCCAAGGTTGTTTCTTTAATTATGACAGACAGTTTGGGCTTTCTGGCATAAACAATATCAATAATGCTTTTGTAATTTCTAGGTTTCTATTTTTGCTTGTTTTGAAATAGAATACTTAGAGAGAATTAAAAATTGAGCACAGACCTCTGTTAAATCAGCAGTTCTCAATCTTGAGAATCACTGCTATGGACTTTTTGATTTGCAACAGCAACATTCCTTTCTTCCTTTTTTTAGGCAAATTGATTTTGGCTAAATTTTGCAAATCAACTTAAATTTCATAAAACAACTGTTATCTTTCTTTTTGCATTTATAATTTCAATAGCAGTTACCAAGAACATAAATAGGCTGGACACAGACCCATCCCCCTTTTGTTAAATTCCCACCCAAATTTGGAGTGGAAAGTGCATGGGTAAAGTTCTAATTAGGAGTGCTCCATGTGCTTTACAAAGGGAGTAAAGATGACTGACTAATCAAGTAAGTGGATCAGCAGAAGTTCATTAAGAAAGATTCTACTGGATGTAGATATGTGTTTAACCATTATCATTTTGTTAAACAAATTTTTGTTTATACTTTTTAACTTAAAAGCTGAAATGAATATCCTTATAAATCTTTGTCTGCGTAAATGATTATTAGGATACATTTCTAGAATAAGAATTATATATCCAAAAGATATGGACATTTTGAAAGTTTTTGGCATATATACTCAGACTGCTTTCCAAAAAGATTGTACGAATTTGTATTCCTACCATGTCTTTACATCTTTACTAATTCAAAATATTTTAAATTAAGAAGCAGGCTAATTTTAACCCCAAATTTTGGCTTTAATTTTCCAGCAATAATTTATCTGATATAGTGAGATTGGGTGTTTAAAAATGGTTATTAACAATGTATTTTTTTCTGTGAATTTTCAGTTTATATGCTGAACATAGCCTGATTTTCAGGTTATATGACCATAGAGGTATGCTAGTTAGCCCTTGGTAATTAACTTCAGTTAATTTAAACAGAAAAAGAATTTGTTGAAAAGTTGTTGGGTAGCTTACAGAATTCAGGGGAACACTGAGAACCAGGCTTGGGCAGGAGCCAAGGGGGAAGGGGCACAGTCCACATCCTGCTCAGGAGTAGCCTGTTAAGGCACCACAGCTACCACCTTTACTGCTGGACAATGGCTGGCACCATGGCCGGTGGGCTATGACTCCGTTGGCCTCTGGACTCCACCACAGAACCTGTGAATAATCTCCAGTGGATACTCCAGCGGATACAACAACATAAATAGTCTGGACACAGACCCATCCCACTTTTGTTAAATTCCCACCCAAATTTGGAGTGGAAAGTGCATGGGTGAAGTTCTAATGAGGAGTGCTCCATGTGCTTTACAAAGGGAGTAAAGATGACTGACTAATCAAGTAAGTGGATCAGCAGAAGTTCATTAAGAAAGATTCTACTGGCTGTAGATATGTGTTTAACCATTATCATTTTGTTAAACAAATTTTTGTTTATGCTTTTTAACTTAAAAGCTGAAATGAATATCCTTATAAATCTTTGTCTGCGTAAATGATTATTAGGATACATTTCTGTCTCACCTTCACAGACACAAACGCTCAGGTGGGAGCATCTGATTGGCTGTGTTTAGGTCGCAGGGCCTCCTACTATGGGCCAGCAAGCAGGGATGGCAACCTGTCCACCATGGGATTTCCTCCAAAGGGGAAAAGTGTTGGATTTGGGCACCTAAATGACAGAAATCCACTACAGGCATGGGGTTTTATTCAAGTGTATGAGCTCCTTATATGCAATGTATAGTAACATAATATCCATCAAAGTTTGGGAAAAAAAGTATTTTACCAGCTTTGTGCTTTTAAATTTTATTGATATTGTTTTTTGAAATAGAAAAGTTTAATTTTTTCATGGAGTAAAACCTATTGACTTTTTACTTTTTTTATTTTATTTATGCCTAGAACACCTTCCCCAGTTTTTCGATTATATATTTATCCACTTTCAAAGGTTTTTATGGTGTGTAAGAGTGCGTGTGTGTGGTGTAAGGGAAGGATCTAATTCTTGTCTGTTTATCAGGCCCACATGTTTTTTTTTAAATTTTTATTATTATTATAGTTTAAGTTCTAGGGTACATGTATACAATGCACAGGTTTATTACATAAGTATACATGTGCCATGTTGGTTTGCTGCACCCATCAACTCGTCGTTTACATTAGGTATTTCTCCTAATGCTATCCCTCACCCAGCCCCCCACCCCGCGACAGGCCCCAGTGTGTGATGTTCCCTGCCCCGTGCCCAAGTGTTCTCATTGTTCAGTTCCCACCTATGAGTGAGAACATGCGGTGTCTGGTTTTCTGTCCTTGTGATATTTTGCTGAGAATGATGGTTTCCAGCTTCATCCATGTCCCTGCAAATGACATGAATTCATCCTTTTTGTGGCTGCATAGTATTCCATGGTGTATATGTGCCACATTTTCTTAATCCAGTCTATCATTGATGGACATTTGGGTTGGTTCCAAGTCTTTGCTATTGTGAATAGTGCCGCAATAAACATATGTGTGCATGTGTCTTTATAGTAGCATGATTTATAATCCTTTGGGTATATACCCAGTAATGGGATCGCTGGGTCAAATGGTATTTCTAGTTCTAGATCCCTGAGGAATCGCCACACTATCTTCCACAATGGTTGAACTAGTTTACAGTCCCACCAACAGTGTAGAAGCGTTCCTATTTCTCCAAATCCTCTCCAGCATCTGTTGTTTCCTGCCTTTTTAATGATGGCCATTCTAACTGGTGTGAGATGGTATCTCATTGTGGTTTTGATTTGCATTTCTCTGATGACCAGTGATGATGAGCATTTTTTAATGTGTCTGTTGGCTGCATAAGTGTCTTCTTTTGAGAAGTGTATCAGGCCCACATGTTTATCTAGCTGCATTGACTGAGTATTTTCCCACTGATTGTGATGGTATCTTAATTACATACTAAATTCTTTTATATACCAGGTGTGTTTCTAGGCTATGTATTCCATTCCATTGATCTGCCTTCTGATTTTTGCTGCAGGTTTTTGCAGTTTAATTGCTAAAACTTTATAGTATGTTTTTATCACCGAGGTCTTCTTTCATTACTCATGTACTTGTTTTTTGTTCTACCCAAAATGTGATAGTCAGTTCTTTTTTTATGGTTCCAGTTAAACTTTAAAAATTAAATCCTATAGCTAATTAATTAAATTGACAAATAAAAATTGTATATATTTATGGCATACAACATATTTTGAAATATATTATTGTGGAGTGGAGTGGCTAAATTGAGCTAATATATATGTATTACCTCATACTTCACTTTCTTGTGACAAGAACACTTAAAATCTCCTCCCCTAGTGATTTTCAAGTATACAGTACATTGTTATTAACCATAGTCACCATATACAATAGATCTCTTGCACTTCTTTTTCTTGTCTAATTGAAATTTTGTGTCCATTGACTAGTATCTCCCCACTCCCTCTCTCTCCAGCCCCCGGGAACTATCATTCTACTCTCTGCTTCTATGAGTTCAACTTTTTTAGTTTCCACATGTGAGATAATGCAGTATTTGACTTTCTGTGCCTGGCTTATTTTACTTAACATAATGTCCTCTAGGTTCGTCCCTGTTGTTGAAAATGACAGGAATTCCTTCCTTTTTTTTTTTTCAATCTGAATAGTTTCTTTATCCATTCATCTGTTGATTAACACTTAGGTTGATTCTATATCTTGTCTATTGCGATAGTGCTGCAGGGTATATAAAGTGGAGGTATCTCTTCAACATACTAATTTTGCTGATTTTATTCCCTTTGGCTATATTACTGAAGTACCAGGGATTTGGTCTAGGCCCTGTTGGTCATCACACAGAAAGCCAACACAGAGACAATAATTATCGCAAGGATAGGAGGCTTTATTTGGGTGTTGCAGCCAATGAGATGTGAGATCAGTCTTAAACTCATCTTCTCAACTGACTAAAATTAGGTTTTTATACAGGAGGCAGAGAAATGTACCTGTGTGTGGGAGAATAGGAATTAGGGAGGGATAAGAAAGAGGAGTTGGTCAACAGAGAGCAGGTGGTCAGACAGGCAATCATCACAGGTGAAGGGTTTGGCATCTCATTGTCCAGATGCAACAGAGATAAAAGGGAGGAAAAAAAAAATTAAAAATGGGAAGAAAGAGGACATACCAGATACATTAAATTTTAAAAGAATTATTATTTATGTTAATAAATTTTGATAATTGCCATTCTAATAGGTGTGAGGTGGTATTTCATTGTGATTTTGATTTGCATGTCCCTGATGATTAGTGATGGTGAGCACCTTTTCATATACTTGTTGGTCATTTATATGTCTTTGTGTTAAAATTTCTTCAAGTCCTTCGCTTGTTTTCTAGTCAAGTTGTTTGTTTGTTGCATTGAGTTGTATGAATTTCTTATATATTTTGGAGACCAACCCCTTATCAGATGTATAGTTTGTAAATCTTTTCTTCTACTTTGTAGGTTGTCTCTTCACTCTGTTGATAGTTTCTTTTGCTGTGCAGAAGCTTTTTAGTTTGATTTAATACTATTGCCAGACACCAAGGGTTCAGTGTAGGTCTGGTTGCTTGCTGCACAAAAAGCCAATCATTGAGACAATGAGTATTGCTAGGGAAGAAAAGCCTTATTGCAGGTAACATCAGCTGCGAGATAGGAGACAATTCTCAAATTCATCTCTCCAACCCACTAAAGTTAGGGATTAATATAGGAGTTTGTCAACAGGCAGCTGGTGGTGGGATGAGGGGTCTGGTGTTTTATTGTAACCACATGCAGTGATCTGTAAGGTTTTCATTCCTTTATACTATTGGGAGAAAAATTGGGCTGGTTTCAATCTCATTTGCCTATTTTCACTTATTGCCTGTGCTTTTGGCGTCATATCCAAAAAAGTCATTGCCCAGACCAATGTCATTGTTTCAGTTAAACTTTAGAATAATTTACCAAATTCTGAAAATTATCCACATGAACAAAGAGTTAACTCTTCAAATTAATTTTAGAATATTTTTTAAAATATTGTTATAAAATTGGGTTTTCCTATGCAGAAACATTTTTTCAGATCTTCCTTTGTGTTTGATAAAATGTTGCAGCTTGTTCATTTTCATTGTATGTCTTCATTTTAAATATTTTTTCATTTGAAAGCTTAAAAAAATCACTGGTAGATCAATCTGACCCTTGTGCCTTTGATAACCTTCCATTTTTTTTCTGGTTGTTTATCAATTTAGATAATCTACTTTTTCTTAACACAATTGGTGATTTATGCTTTATTGTGATATAATCCATTATATCAGTATTTACAAACTTATTAACATAAAGAATAATTCTTTTAAAATTTAATGTATCTGTTATATCCTCTTTCTTCTCATTTTTAATTTTTTTGTTCCTTCCTTATATCTCTGTGTTCTGTATTAGGTTTGTCAGGTCTTTGTCTAGTTTTTCCAAAGAGCCAGCTGTTGTTTGTATTTATCACATAAGCACTTTTCTGTTTTCTAATCCTACTATGGCAGGGATTAAGGATAAAGACTCTGGACTCAGACAGACCTGGATTAAATCCTGACTTTGCCATTTGCTAGCTGTGTGATCTTGGGCAAGTTACCCAATGTCTCAAAAATCTTAATTTCTTTATTTGCAAGCTATAATGATACCCATCTCTCAGGAATAATGTGGGGATTCAATAAGATAATTATTTAAGGCCCTTGGCTCAGTACCTGGCTCATGGTAGGTGGTCAGACATCATCATCATCATTGTCATTATCATTTTATTTTCAATTTATTTTACCAATTTTCAGATTTATCAATTTATCAAATTATTCATTTATTTTCCTAGGTGACTTAATTCATTAAAAGTGTGAATTCACTTCTGATTGGAATTTTGGCACTCTCTCACAACTTTTATTAGTATTCTCAGTCATGTTATTTCTTCATTATATTATTTAAAAGCTACTCTGTTATTGAGGATTTGATTTCCTTTGTAACTTAGAGAAATGTTTGTTAAAGATTCTAAGCTATTGGTTTTACTTATTTATTAGTTTGTCTCAATATGTGATAATAGTTTTTGGGTTGATCATATTGTGGTTGGAAATTTGTGGCCTTTAGAATTTCTGCTTTGGGGAATTAATTGCCGTTTTATAGTCTAATATATGAGCATTGCTTATTAAATGTTGCTATTATATGGTCTATAACAGTGTTTATGACCATTCTCCCTTCATTGTAGATTATACCTTTTATCAATAAATAATTAAATTTTTGGCCTGCTTATTGCTTTTTGGCTTGACTGCTGGTTTGTAAGCTTTCTCTTGCTTATATGGATCAGATACATGTTTACTGATGCTTATGCTACTTACCTTTATGGGTCACTTAGGTTCTGGTGGGTTTCTTTTTCTTTTTTTCTGAGACAGGGTCTCACACTGTGGTCAGTGCAGTGGTGCGATCTCGGCTGACTGCAACTCCGCCTCCTGGGTTCAAGCAATTCTTCCACCCTCAGCCTCCTGAATAACTGGGATTACAGGCACGTGCCACCATGCCTGGCTAATTTTTTGTATTTTTAATAAAGATGGGGTTTCACCATGTTGGCCAGGCTGGTCTCGAACTGCTGATCTCAAGTGATCTGCCCTCCTCAACCTCCCAAAGTGCTGGGATTATAGGTGTGAGCCACCATACCCAGGCTTGGTGGGTTTCTTTTCAGTGGCAGAGTTAATTTTTATTTTTGAAGGCAATTTGAAAATATCGATCATTAACAGGTTGCTTTAACCCATTCATAATTTTTCTCATAATTTATGTTTTATCTTCTTTCCGATATTTTGCTATTTTCTTATCTGCTTATTTGCTCTGTAAAGTATGTTTTATTTACTTTTAAAATGTACTTTTATTACTTTATTAAGGTACTATTGAAATATAATCTTATTTAAAATTTACTATTGGTTGCCTTTGAATTATTTAAAAAAAATTCCTTACCATTTCTCAAGTCTTCACATTAAAATCCCCTATATACCATATCTTTGTTAATATAAACCTAGATTTAAGATATGTATTATTCCTATTACTTTTGTATGTAAGGTTTTTCTTTCATGGATATTTTTGGACATTTACTTTTTGTTCTTAACAAATTTTACAATAATTATTTGATATAATTAAAATGTATACCTTCTTTTACGGCTCATTGCTAACCGTTCAAAGCACAATAGTTCCATTCTTATGTTGTTTGTCTTAAATTATCTGTCAGTCGGAAAGAGTATGTCTTTAAGTAATTTTTTTCAAGAAGGGTTCCAGGGAAATATATTTTCTAAGAGCTTTCAGATTTGAAAATAGTTTTCTGTTATTTTTGCCCATGAAAGACAACTTGTCTGGGCATAACATCGTGGGTAGAACTGTTTCCTCAAAATTCTGTAGATGTTCTGTCTTTATAGAATTTACTAAGGTAAGAGAAACATCTGAATTTTTTTGATTTTCATTGATTTAAGAATGAACTTCTCTCCCACCTCCCCAGTCCCCTGCCCCTTGCTCACATACTATGGGCTACTTTTTATTTATCTCTGACCTTCAAGAGTTCTCATAGCTATTTCTAGATATATCTTAATAGTTTCATTTTGCTTGGTATATAGCGGATTCTTGATCTGTTTATTATTATTATTTTTTATTTTTTTTTGAGATGGAGTCTCTCTCTGTCACCCAGGCTGGACTGCAGTGGCACCGTCTTGGCTCACTGAAACCTCTGCCTCCCGGGTTCAAGCCATTCTCCTGCCCCAGCCTCCTGAGTAGTTGGGATCACAGGCATGTGCCACCACACCCAGCTATTTTTTGTATTTTTGGTAGAGACGGGGTTTCACCATGTTGGTCAGGCTGGTCTTAAACTCCTGACCTCATGATTCACCCGCCTCGGCCTCTCAAAGTGCTGGGATTACAGGTGTGAGCCACTGTTCCCAGCCACTCTAACATTTTTTAAGGCTAAAAAAGGTTACAAATTGATTACAACTTTTGTTCCAACTCTTCTGTTTCTTCCTGAAAAATATGTATAGTTCTTAGGCCTTCCATATAAGACAAAAAACTTCGGGCGGGGTGCAATGGCTCAAGCTTGTGATCCCAGCACTTTGGGAGGCTGAGATGGGTGGATCACTTGAGGCCAGGAGTTTGAGACCAGGCTGGACAACATAGTGAAACCCCGTCTCTACTAAAAATACAAAAAGTAGCCAGGCCCAGTGGCGCGGGCCTGTAATTCCAGCTTCTTGGGAGACTGAGGCAGGAGAATTGATTGAACCTGGGAGGCAGAGGGCAGAGATTGCAGTGAGATTGTGCCACTGCGATAAATTTAACAGAATTTAATTGAGCAAAGAATAATTCACAAATTAGGTAGTCCCTGCTACTCCAATCCAGAACAGCACTGCCATGTGGTAGACGATTTATGAGTAGAACAGGGTAAGTGATGTACAGAAAAGGGAAGTGAGGTACAGAAACAGCGGGATTGGTCTCAGCTCAGCGTTTGCTTTACTTGAGCACTGACTGCCTGTGATTGGCCAAAACTCAGTGATGGATACAAGAGGAGGTTAGTTTCTTTACACATCCAGTTAGGTTACAGTTCACTATGTACTGAAAAACCTTCAGACTGAACTTAAAATACATAAGGAGGCAGCTTTAGGTTAAATTTAACACTTATCTATTATCTTCTCTTTAATTTTCATCTTTATTCTTTTCCTCTAGATACCAGAGGAGTTTCTCATGGTCTCCTACTTTACTGACCTAATGAACTGCAGTGTCATTTCTGTTTGAAATAGCTTCAAATGCAGATTTTAATTCCATCATCATGGCCTTTTGGTTTCACTTAAATTCTTTTTTATCTTAACACATTTTCATTTTCCTCTCATCTTGCTGTCTTTTTCTGATGATCTATTCTTTCGCTATGGGCATCTGCTTCTATTCCATAGAGGCCATTATTTCTTGAATTCTGTTGAAGATTGAAATAATTTTCCAAAATTAAAAAAAATTCCTGTGATAAATCATTTTCAGAAGTCTGTGTTCCCTCCAAGTCTTTAGTATGATTTCTTCTATCTCTATTTCTATGTCATTTACCAACATGCATTTGTTAATTGTTCTTCTTGTCACTCTCAACAAGGAGATCCATCTAGATTGGTGTTTCCAGCAGGCCCTACTCTCTGTCCACTGAACACTGGTTCAATTCTCTCTATAGAGCTACATCCAGAGGGCAAGCTCTGGATGAGACCCAGAGCCACTAGCTCAATTTCTGGTGTTTGACTTGCTTTCTTTCCTTAAATATTGACCCAAGATTAGCTTTTGTCTTATGCTCATTTTGTTCCTTCTGACAGGAAAGCTTGTGGTATTAAGCATATGTGGTTGTCAGTTTTTTTGTTGTTGTTGTTCTCTCTTCCCTTATATTGTGCTGTCTTCAGTGGAACACCTTCTTGACTATAACGAGGCTCCTTTCAAACCTGCCTTCCCATTCTCTCTTGCTGACCAATTCTTTTTTAAGTAGCTACCCTGTTTTTATGAAAAAAGCTACCAATGAGAGATTGGATGTGGAAGGAGAATAACACTCCAGCTTAAAAAGGAACACTTATGTAGTAGAAGGATGGCTGGCTGATTTAATGAGCCAGGTGGCAGACAGTGGGGAAGAGATAATGGGTCGTTCCAACTTCAGACAGGTGGGCTTTCTCCAGGGCTGGTGGCAAGCACAGGTGGGCCACTGATTGCCTTTAAAAATCTAGGTCCATTGATCTTATAGTTAGTGGTAAGGGTGATTAGCAATCTTAATTTTTGGTGGCAACATAAATTGTGTGTGTATGTGTGTCTATTTTAGTAGAAAAGGCTATATCAAGGCCATTAGCCAGATGCCATTTTAAACTGGAACTCTTTAGGGTCTTTTTACTTAAAAACTTAATTAACAGATTGCTTTTATCTACCAACTCATGTGGCATATGTGGGCTATAAGAAAGGGAAGGCCTAAAAGATGCCCAGTGGAATGAAGAGAGAAGACAGATTTGGGAATTGTGCTTCGTCGCTCACCTCTTTACCTCCCACTCACTCATCCACTGTTTCCTGCTGCCCCAGCACTCTTTGTTCTCACTCCTTGAATCTCTTTATTTTCCCAAGCCTAGATCTCTGGATTTAAGCCTTGTTTTATATCCAGTTTCTCATGTCTACCTGATACAGGTATCATGTTCATTTCTTTGCCGCCTCCCCAACAACTCCAGTTTTACTCCTCAGGTTCTCTTGAGATCATGATGATCAGGTACTCAATCTTTGCAGAAATGGTGTATGCTGGGATGGACTTACCCTTTACTTCCACCTTTTATAGGGACCAGTGTGTCAGCTTGTGCCTCATTTAGGTGGCAATTACAGGTAACAGATGGAGGAATGGCTGCATCACCCCCAACAGCTTGTAGATTCAAGACTGACCCTGCTTTTCTGTACAGGTCCAGCATGTTGCATGGAAAGAGGATTTAGGACAGGGCATCCTGCCTGTTCCAAAGGCATAATCCACAACTGCTGTGATTTCCAGCCTGGTGGCGTGGCCTAAGATCCCACTTTGTGTGATGCTGAGAGAGGAAGCCAGGAAAAGTTTTCCACTTGTTGCATGTAAGATCAGGATGGGTAACCTAGCAACACAGATTTCAAATAGTTTTGTCTTATTGGTTAAACTGACATATTGATGTAATTGTGCAAGCCAGGCAAATATGTAAAAAGACCTTTAAAACAACAAAAATTCAAATCTTTGATGTGAAGGCACAGGTCACCATTAAAATTCCCTTTATGATCCTGATGTTGAGGGTCTAAGTTATTATCATATTTCATGTGTTAAGGGTTTAATGTACTGGGCCCATAGATAAATCCTATATTCAATCTCTCTTCTTTTACATTTCCATATTTTTTACAGCTGTTGCCACCATGAATATCCTCTATAAAAGTGGAGTAATTTCAAGAAGTATCATAAAGGCTGTATACTTCACCTGTACTTTACCTTTTTATTGGGTTGTTTTGTTATACCAGGTAAAAAATGCACTTGTACATTTCCTGTTTTCACTGGAGCAATGAGTGTGATCATATCGGAATATCAAATAATTTTTCCAAACAATCTTTTGCCTTTCATTGTCTTAAAAGAACAGATAAGAGCACTACATTGACAGTATTTTAACCATGTTATTACTTAAATAATACTTTTTTCCCCCAATTACCATTAAGCCTGGGTGAAGTGGCTCATGCCTGTAATCCCAGCACTTTGAGAGGCTGAGGCAGAAGAATTGCTTGAGCCCAGGAGTTCAAGATCAGCCTGGGCAACACAGTGAGATCCTGCATCTCTACAGAAAATAAAAATTAAAAAATTAGCCATGTGGTGGTGTGCACCTGTAGTCCCTGCTATTTGGGAGGCTGAGATGGGAGAATTGCTTGACCTAGGAGTTCCAGGCAACAGTGAGCCATGATTGTGCCACTGCACTCCAACCTGGGTGACAGAGCGAGATCCTGTCTCAAAAAAAAGTATCATAAATGGAAACATTGTAAACTATGCTTACACAGCAGCAAATATACAAATCTTCATAAAAAATAAGGTGTCTAAATAATACCAAATGGTTAGATTTTGTCATTCGTTTTTGTATGCCCCAGTGCCTTGCATGGACATCTTAAATAATTATTTGGTAAATGAGTGAATATTTGATGTGTTGCTGATATAACTTAGATTGCCTCTGCCATCTGATACTGATACTTGATATTAAATTATATGAGACTGAAAAGGTAAGAATGATCATATTTGTGGTTTGCAGGTGGAGGAGAAAATTTAGATCATAAGAAGTCAGAGAATCAAATCATGCAATTTATTCTGGTACCAGCTTTTCATGAAAGTGATAGTTTTACCTAGGCATGGACCGACCAGGAACCTTGTTCTGTGGTTGTGCCAAGGCCCCTCTGTGTATAGACTAGAGGAGGCTTTTGTCCCTAAGGGAGATACTATGCGTGATCTCTGGGGTATGTGGTATTTTCTGGTTCTGCTATGATTGGTTTATGATCTGCTATGATTCCCTTCTGCTCATGGATATGAGCTAGCATGATCGGTTGATCATGCTAGCATAGTTGATTGATTGACTATGTATGTATGTATGTATGTATGTTTTTAGAGACAGGGTCTTGCTCTGTCACCCAGGCTGGAGAGCAGTGGCACTATTATAGCTCATTGCAGCCTCAAGCTCCTTAGCTTAAGTAGTCCTCTTGCCTCAGCCTTCTGAGTAGCTGGGGTTATAGACACAGCACTTGGATTATTATTATTTATGTTATTTTTTGTAAAAACAGGGTTTCGCTTTGTTTCCCAGGCTGGTCTCCAACTCCTGGCTTCAAGCAATCCTCCTGCCTTGGCCTCCCAAAGTTCTGGAATTATAGGCATGAGCCACTGTGCCTGGCCTTGGTTGACTATCTAAAACTACATATTACTTTTTTTTTTAAACAAAATAATAGGCTGGCTAGTAGATATTTTACATTTTAATTGGGTTTCTCTGGTGTTATAGAAATATTTCCTTAAACACTGAGATCCCTGGAATACAACAGTAGGAGGTTAAGATGCTGTGAATCCCCTGAATATAAACTAGTTGTTGGAAATTCAAAGGATTCAAAAGATCCTTTTCCTCCTTCCAAGCCCGAAAGATGCATGTCTGATGCCCTTTTAGCCAGAAAGGGGAGAAAGCGAGGTGTTTCTGTGATAAGGACAGCATTCTCAAATCAAATATTTACTGAGTACCAATAAATGATACCTTTGTATAGTACAAATGATGAGTTCATGTCCTTTGTAGGGATATGGATGAAAGTGGAAACCATCATTCTCAGCAAACTATTGCAAGGACAAAAAACCAAACACTGCATGTTCTCACTCATAGGTGGGAATTGAACAATGAGAACACATGGACAC
The DNA here is from genome assembly GCF_028858775.2 of Pan troglodytes. Lineage (NCBI taxonomy): Eukaryota > Metazoa > Chordata > Mammalia > Primates > Hominidae > Pan > Pan troglodytes. Next base: position 78,953,338 of record NC_072411.2, on the reverse strand, counting down.
AGGAAGGGGACCGTCACACACCAGGGCCTGTTGTGGGGTGGGGGGAGGGGGGAGGGATAGCATTAGGAGATATACCTAATGTTAAATGACGAGTTAATGGGTGCAGCCCACCAACATGGCACATGTATACATATGTAACAAACCTGCATTTTGTGCACATGTACCCTAAAACTTAAAGTATAATAATAAAAAAAAGTGTTATTTCATCTTTTCAGCAACAGAAAGTTGGCAGGGAATGTTGCTTTTCTAATTTTATGGGTGAAAAATTTGAGGCTTGAGCATTTAACTGACTTTCTTAAAGTCACAGGGCTACTAATTAGTAGAGATGGGAACAGATTTCAGGTTTTTTTTTCATTTTTGGCACTATATCCCTTCCTTTTCTCCAATATAATATTAATACTATTAATAAAATATGCAGCCAGGCGTGGTGGCTCATACCTGTAATCCCAGCACTTTGGGAGGCTGAGGCAGGTGGATCACTTCAGCCCAGGAGTTCGAGACCAGTGTGGGCAACATGGCAAAACCCCGTCTCTCAAAAAATACAAAAATTAGCCCAGTGTGGTGGTGCATGTCTTTAGTCCCAGCTACTTGGGAGGCTGAGGCAGGAGGATCACTTGAGCTGGTAGGTTGAGGCTTCAGTGAGTGTGATTGCACCACTGCACTCCAACTTGGGGGACTGAGTGAGACCCCATCTCAAAAAAAAAAAAGCTAACTTTTAATGAGTCAGGCAAAATTTACTCTTCACAGTCTCATTTTCTCCTCACAGCAGATCTGTAATGTAGGTGCTGTCATCATCCCCATTTACAGATGCAGGAGCTCAGGCAGAGCCTGCTATGGCAACTTACCATGGTGTTGTGGGACACTCCAGGGTGAATGACACAAAACTTGCTCTCAAGGAGTTTATAACCAAATCAGGGCAGTAAACTGTGCATATGTAAATGACAATAATAATAATGTTTGAATAATAGCTTGATAGCAGAGAGCAGTATCACGGAGCAGTTTCTAATTATAAAATTGATTATATTGAGAGAGAAATATGTACTATAAGAGTTAGTAGAAGGGTGAGGTGATTACTCTGGGCTGAGGCAGTAATGAGGCCAGGAGAGTCACGGGTGGGGTTTGAGCTGCACTTGGAAGGGTCGGGAAGTGAATGAGGGGGACCCCTCCAGGAGGTGGGACCATGTGAGCAAGCCACGAGCTGTAGCACCCCACACTGGGGGGACTTTCCAGGTCTCTCACCACCATTGCTCATGCTTTTCCTTTCTCTATGGAAGGTTTTTGCTTTCACCATTTCATAGCTTGAGATGAAAAGATAACTGAAGAGCATGTTTTGAGGGTTCAGTAGTTAACAAAATAAGCAGCAAATTAAAATAGGCCTACTTTTGGTCATCAAGACAATTTTGCTTAAGCAAATGTGATTTGGAAGTCTTCTCCTGAACTCTCTTGTAGTGGATAGTCCTGGTGTAAATAAAGCCCTTTAAGAGGTCCTTTCTCTCTGTTAAGGATCATAAGAGGCTACATGAGGCCATGTGCTGCCCATTTAACTCAAAACACTTCTTGGCAAGCACTTCTCTGTGAACCAGGAAAAGAAGTTTCAGAGCTCCAACTCTCTGAACTCCTGTGTTTTGTTTGTTTGTTTGCTTTTTCCTGATCAAATTTACCTTGTTTTGCAAACTTGACTTCCAGTGGGAAGAAGAAAGGTGTCTACAAGAGAGAATTTGAAGTTGGAGGATTCCCCTGCTAGACTCTGACCAAAGCCCTTTCCTTAAATGGTACAAATACAAAAAGTGAGCAATTGTTTTCAAGCTTTGGCCTGAAGTTCTACTGGCAGACATTAATTGCCAACATCCTGTTTTCCTTCTTAGTAGAAAAAGCTGAGAATGTTTCAAAGTTGGAAGGGGCTGGAAATCTAACTCATACCCCGCTCATTTTATGCATGGTGATGGCAGAGCCTGAGACAACAGTGAAATCTAATAACAGGTACAAAGTTCCTAGCCAGAGAATGTCAGACTTCAGAGGAGAGCCACAGTATTGGACTCTTAGTTCAGAGTTCATGACAAATACAGACACTCCTCAACTTTTGATGGAGTCACATCCTAACAAACCCATTGTAAGCTGAAAATATTATAAATAAAAAATGTATTTAATACACCTAACGTACTGAACATCATAGCTCAGTCTGGCCTACCTTGAATATGCTCAGAACACTTATATTAGTATCCAGTTGGGCAAAATCATCTAACACAAAGCCTGTTTTATAAAAGTGTTGAATACTTTACACAGATGGACATTTTGTTGGCATGACGGGATGTGAAAACAAAACACAATATCCAAAAAAACACAACAGAATATTGGTTGTTTACTCTCAGGATTATATAGTTGACTGGGAGCTGTGCCTCTCTGCCACTGCCCATGAGGGTAGAGTATCATACAGTGTGTATCACAAGTCTGGGAAAAGATCAAAATTCAAAAACGGAAGTATGGTTTCTACTGAGCGCATATTGGTTTTGCATCATCATAAAGTCGAAAAGTCATTAAGTTGAACCATTGTATGTCAGAGATCATCCATATTGTCTCTTCAGTTGTCTGTAGAATGCTTAATTTTTTTTTAAAGTTTAAGTTCTGGGATACATGTGCAGAATGGGCAGGTTTGTTACATAGATATACATATGCCATGGTGGTTTGCTGCACCTATCAATCTGTCACCTAGGTTTTAAGCCCTGCATGCATTAGGTATTTGTCCTAATGCTTACATTTATAAGAATGGCATATTGTTAATTTTTGTAAGCATAGGTGTGGCATGGGAGTCCCCTGACCTGGCCATTGGTAATGGTGAGAGCACAGGTAATGGTGGGGCAGTGGGTTGGGGGGACGTGCAGTCACTGGCCACACCTTGCACAAGACTCTACTCTTAGTGAGCTTTCAGTCTAGGTAGGTTTGCTGGCAATGTTTTTTTTTTTTCTTTAAAGTTGACAATGCTTTTTTTTAAGGAAAAATTCTTAATTTTTTAAAGAGCAATTTTAGGTTCACAGAGAAATTGAGCAGAAGGTACAGGGATTTCCTGCCCCACACCTGCATAGCCTCCTCCATTATCAACATCCCCCATCAGAGGGGTACATCTGTTACCACTGATGAACCTGTATTGACACATCATTACCACTCCCAGTTCATAGTCACATCAGGGTTCACTCTTGGTGTTGTACAAATCATTCCATGATTTGGACAAATGTATAATGACATGCATACATCATTGTAATAGCATATGAAGTATTTTCACTGACCTAAAAATATATTCATTGAAAACTCATCCATTGTTAGTGGAAATGCAAAATGGTACTATGACTTTAGAAGAAAGTTTGGTTATTTCTTACAAAACTAAACATACTCTTATCATACAATCTAGCAATCACACGCGTTGGTATTTACTCAAGTTGAAAACTTATGTTCACACAAAATCCTGCCCACTGATGTTTACTGTATTTTAATGTAAATGGCTTTATGGAAATATGGACATCTCCTGACTTTGACTGTACCCTCAGCTCCTATTCCTCTATCCTTTGTCCTGTATTCACTGTCCACCTGGAACCTTGGTTTCTCTATCTCTCTGTCCCATGGAGGAAATATGAAGGTGTTGATTTCAGTCATTTACCTTCCCCTACTATGTTCTAGCCAGTGACAAAAACTTGATTGTCTTAAGGATGTCACGTACAGGAACAAAGCGGGAGTGCAATTTTGTTAATGTCAGATATAAATATCTTTGTGAACCTTATATGTCTGGATTCATTAGCCATTTAATGAATTTGATGCACAGATGTTCAGGAAATTAGGAGCAACTGACTTCACTGGGAAATAATAGCGAGCTTGGTGCCATCCAAGATATCAAAAACATGCTGTTCCTACAATCTGTGAAGAAACCAGGTACAGTAATTGTCTCTTTGTTATATATAAGCTCACTATTAACACTCAATAAATGTTAATAGTATAATAATAAAAATATTGAGTATGATGCTCCCCAGTAGAGATTAGGTTGTGAATATCAAGAGATGCCCTCTGTGTTCAGAATGTGTCTTTCCTTTGGATTTGCATCACGTTCACCTGATGGAAAGTAAAAGAGTTGAGAAAAAAGCTAATTGGTGCTTTAGGCTGAGGTCATTAATTTGGAGTCACAAGAACTGAATTTGCCTTACAGAATTTTTTCAGCAAAACGACTATCAAATGTTGTGATTTGCTCTGCCGCTAACCTTAGGGTTCACAGGCAGTGTGAGTGACGTAAATACAGTCAAAAGCCAAATAACAGTGATTTGGTTAACAGCAGACTGCATATACAATGGTGGTCCCATAAGATTATAGTACAGCTGAAAAATTCCTATCACCTAGTGGCCTTGTAGCTATCATAACATTATAGTGCAACACATTACTTTTTCTATTTTTAAATATGTTTAGATACATAAATACTTACCATTGTGTTACAGTTGCCTACAATATTTAGTACAGCAACAGGTTTGTAGCCTAGAAGCAATAGGCTAAGGCATCTAGCCTAAGTGTGTAGTAGGCTGTACCATCTAGGTTTGTGTAAGTGCACTCTATGATGTTCACATAATGATAAAATTGTCGAACAATGTGTTTCTCAGTATCCTTTTTGGTAAGTGATGCATGACTGCAGTTGAAGAGAAAGGGCAGAATCAAGCCAGCCAGGCACTGAAACTGAGACTATGTAGGGAAGTCCACACCTAGCCTAGAGGCTGGCACCATTCCTCAGGGTATTTGTTCTGTTTTACTGCTTTGTCACATTAAATGTTCTCGAGACAAAAAAATGTGGAGGGGAGGAAAGGGTCAAGTAGTTCCATGATACTGAAAATATTCTTTCTTGGCAGTAGTATGTTGGTAATTGTTGAAAAAGTTTCACACACTCTTTCTCAAAAACAGCCCTGATTTGTAGCATTTGCTGATTTCCAGTTGTAAATACTCCACCATGGCCAATTTTAAGCTATCAACATGAAAGCCACAAACTCACCAACTTCCTACAAATTTAACAATCAGCTCTTGCAAGTGGATACAAGCCATCTCCAGGAAAACCCTCAGTATATAGTAATTGTGGTGATATAGACATGGATAATGATTAAGGAAGCTCTGGAGAGAGTAGTATGTAGATCCTCCATTTCCTCAGTGGCAAAATGGAAATAATATTTATCATAAGGTTGATGGCAATATAAAGAAGATAATAAATGTAAGGTGTTAAGCAAGGTTCTTGTTATATAAGTGCTCAAAATGGTAGCTGTTATTAATATTATTATATCCTGAGATTAAATGTGTCAGCCCCCAAATCTATGCAGAAATATTATGATTATCATGGAATGTGGAATATCATAGGTGTCAATAGGCCCTTGCATGTGACTTGTGTGAAATTCATATCTTAATATTCACCAGATATTTATTGTATTAGGCTTGTATATCTAGTGAGAAATAGGTGGGAAAGTGCCTCACAAATTCCCTTAGAAAGGGAAAATATGTATGCTTGATTTCTGGGAAATAAAAGAACAGTCTATATCACATTGTTTTAAAGATGGTGCCTTCATAGTACAGAATGCTGTGGTGCCTTCTTTTTTGGTGAGGTGTTCACAGGAAAAAAAAATATATATATAATCTTCTGAAATATGGTGGGCAAAAATAGTGATAGGTGCAAACCTGTCCAAATGTCTTGCTTTGCACAGACTTGAAGGGCCCAAGTTTCCTTCCAAGCTCAGAGAAAAGCTCAGCCTCTGGTAGGGGCTGCCACACATATCCCTCCCTGCATGCATCTTCTCCCCATCAAACAGAGCAGCTTGACAAAGGGAAGTTCAGAGAAAACAGGCCTTTTTTTCCCAGGGAAACAATGGAACTCTAGTTCTATTTCCCTATATCTCCCTTTCTTAGCAATTTAAAATGATAATTGACCTAGCTTCTGCACACTCTCTGAATCACTTCATTGTGTTAAAATTATTCGAATGACAACTGATGAAGAACACAAGTGTGTAACTTTGTAAAATAGGAAGTCTAAGTTGGGGGAAAATTGAGTATATTCATTAAGCATACCTTCATCTTGCCATACACCATAAAGCACTCCAAATAATTCCTTGGCTTCCCTCCTCCTACCATTATCTGGGAAAGCCTGTCTGCTGTCACCAAATTCTAGCATAAACTGCTCAAGGCCCTATATTTTCCCATTGCTGCTTGTTATTGTACCACGAATTCTAATTTGATTCAGATTCAGGGGGCTCTTTCTCTTCATAGCATGAAAGCATTTTGGCAGCCATTAACTCTATGGGTAGAGATCACAAACAATCACACACACAAAGAAACTGCAAATTAGAGCTTATATTCCTTATATCTTCACATGGTTGATGGAAGTAAGACAACTCCACAAACCATGCATTTTAAAGAACATTTGCAGGGTGAATATATTACAAATATGGCTAGGAAGTGGGCTGCAGTATATCTTCAAAAGTGACTGATTTAAACCCAAACTTAATGTATTTTGGAGGCCAGCAATAATTTGACTTGCTGAGTGGATGGAATTTATGGGTATAATGCAGTGCAAATAAAAACATCCTCTTTCAGTAATAAAGGTGTATGTTATGTCCGCGCTGGGAAATACGGCTTTCCTTACCTCTGACTTCTGGAGAGAACTCGTGGGAATAGCTAAGTCAGACCCAGTGACTTTCTTTGTGACCTTTTGGAAATATCAAATTTTATTTTTGTATTTAGGGGGGTTTATAGTGCCATTCCTGGATCTGCGCTTTTGTGTTTGAGAATCAAATAAATAAGAGAAACCCAGTAATGCATCACTGAGCTGTAAGCCATTTTCCTAATGAGGTGATCCAGCCCAGAGTGAAGGAAGAGCAGAGGACAGGATGAGGGTTTGGGACATAGGATGTTCATGTCCACCCCTGAAAGGTAGAAAGAACCCAATGGGAAGACAGAGGTTTGTAAGAAACCTACTGTTAAGTGACTTCTGACTTTAAGGATTTCCTATTCTTACCTGTATGGTTCTGACATGTAATCCTGAGGAGGAAACTTCTCATAGTGCATGTGTGGCCAACTGTCCATGATGTGCTGAATTTGAAGATGGAATTTAAGAAGTTATGAATTTCTATGAGTGAATGGTCATGAAATGAAATGAAGGCTGCAGGCTCCTTCCTCCACATCCTCAGCATTTGAGAGAATCCCTCGCTCTGTCGCTCAAGTTTCATCCTTGTCCTCCACCCCTAGCCCAACTCCCTCCTCTACCACATACACATAGCACTTCAGCTCTTGCTCACCCGGTCCAGCTATTCCAGTTCTCCATGGAGGTCAGGTCTGAGAAGGTTGATCATAGGCACTACAGTAGGTAATCTTTACTACCTGAGCCTCTGTTTCTCCATTCAGGAAGGACCTATAAGCTACGGGATGAGGCTCTCCCCTTATATCTATCAGAATAATGTTGTGATGGACTGCAATATTGTCAGAGGCTAGGGAGATTCACAGAACATCAACAATTTATGGTTTACATATCTGCAACTAAAGCAGGGGAAAAATGATATACCCTCAAGGACTTTGTATTTCCTGAGATACTTGCAGCATAAATTGTAGCTTAGAAAATTTTATTTAAGTTCAGGAGTACATGTACAGGCTTGTTATATAGGTAAACTCAAGTCATGTGTCATGGGGGTCTGCTGTACAAATTATTTTGTTCCCCAGGTATTAAGCCGAATACCCGTTAGTTATTTTTCCTGATCCTCTTCCTCCTTCTAGCCCCCACCCTCCAATAGGCCCTAGTGTGTGTCGTTCTTCTCTATGTATCCATGTGTTCTCATTGTTTAGTTCCCACTTATAAGTGAGAACAGACAGTATTTGGTTTTCTGTTCCTGCATTAGTTTGCTAAGGATAATGGCCTCCAGCTCAATCCATGTTTCTGCAAAAGATATGATCTCATTCTTTTTTATGGCCGTATTGTATTCCATGGTGTATATGTACCACATTTTCTTTATCCTGTCTACCATTGACAGACATTTAGGTTGATTCTATGTCTTTACTATTGTGACTAGTGAATAGCTTTTGGAGAAGGCATATCCCTAGCCCCAATCCAAAGACCTCATCAGTTTCCTGAGAAAAATCATAAAGATCTTCGAAGTCAATATTTGTTTCAGAAGTCTAGAACAAAGACAAGTTGGGGTATGTGTGTATCACCCTTCTATTAATCACTTCAAAGGTTAAGATTAGTCATGATTACCTTCCTCATGGGGATAGTTAGAAGGTAGGATGAAGTATTGGAAAAAAGTGTAAGACAATTATGAAGTCAAGACATATTAAATGGCCACAAAATATTAGGTGTTCCTACTGAAAAGTTCAGAGTTAGTTCAGATTTCCATTATTATTTCTTTATGTTAATTAGTAAATCAGCCAGAATTTATAGCATCTCCATACTGTTTAAATTTGCTGTGGATTTCTGGGGGCATATCCCAGCAATAGTTTTTCTGAAGGAGGACTGCAGCTTTTAAAGTGTATAGGAGGTTCTTGAGAGATGGGGAAATGGAGCTGGTTTCAGATAGTTCCAGCTTTGCCAGTGGTTATGTTTGTGACTTATTTTCAACTGTCAGGCTAGATGAGTCCATGACCTGAAGTGTGTACTGTCAGCCCTTTGGGTCTATGACCCACATGCTTGGATTCTAAGTTGGTTCAGAAGACCAAACATGAGAGAAGGGATCCACACTGCAATAAGAGGCCAGATGCAGCGACATCTAGTTGAAATCTCCTGCCTGAGGCCACTAATAATTCTTTCCCGATTTTTTTCTATATTCCTTCCCTCTATTTCTTCAAACTGGCTAATTCGAACAAGCAGAATTCTTGTGCTTCAGAGATGCTTTAAGCCTTGTCTAGGATTAGATTAGATTTTTTGGGACCCTTAATGTAGCCAAGATTGTGAAATTATGTGGGCTGGGGTACGGGAAGACCTGGGAGAGGACACAGCAGGTATCCGTCTTGTGGAAGGGTCCTCCTGCTTTCTGGATTGAACTAAAAATTGGCATTTTTAGAATGACTTCTCCCAAAACCTGTCAAGGGATACGCTCATTTAAGATCTCTCTAGATGATCATAGCCATCTGAAACTTCTCAAAGTTGACAGCTAGCATCCATCTGCACTTCCCTTTATTGCTGGAGTTTTGTTAGGATGCTATGCTAGGGTGTACTTGTCATGGGCTGCCTTACAGCAGGCTTGGCAGAGGATTGCAGTAGAAACACAAACACAAGAACAACAGTTATCAGAAGACCTTTCTATCCCATTTAACTTGTTTCACTAACTAATGTAACTGCCTGATTTTCTCAACTCTGAAATGGGAATGAAGGTAATACCTCCTCTACTAACCAAACCTCATTGAGGTAGACTCCTGGAGGTACCTTTTGACACTCCAGGGTTCTAAGATTAAACCCTCTTATCCTAAATCTCCTTGTGCAGTGAATAATATTATGGACAGGTTTATATAGTTCTATCCAGTTTATTGTTTCCTTTCTCTGTGAAATAGTAAGAGTGTTCATTTATTGAGCACCTGCTGGGTGCTAAGTGCCCTCATATGTCATTCATTAGTATTCATCACAAGGATACTTCAGGCGTGGGATCATTAACCAGAATTTACAATCTCAGAGGGCCAAGTACGCAGCCTGTTCTCACATGGGGGTGGCGACGAGGCTGGAGCCCATTAGAGAAGTTAGATTCTAAGACCTGTGTTTTTTTTCTACCACAGATGTGTGGAGTGGAGTCACTTACCTGCCTAAGCCTTTCCTCCCTGTCTTCATCTCTTTAAAGAAGTTCTGCTCAATTAAATTCTACTACATCTGAAAAACCCCAAATGCCACCTTGTTTTTCAGAGATTTAGGCAGACAGTGAAAAAAGCTTCAATCCTTTCAAATTTAAATAATGTTCTGTAGTTTACAAAGTACTTTCACAAGTAGTACCTCATTGAATCTTCACAACCCACTGTTAGGGAGGTTGTGTATTTATAATGTGTTTACTAGATGAGGAGACTTTGAAAGGTCACTTGCTATAACTTGACAGAGGTCAGGTAACCAGTAGGAAGCAGAGGTGGGACTTGAACCCAGGTAATTGGTGTTTTTTTAATTGTTTCACACAGCTTCATTCACTGAGAAAAAGGAGCCGGGGAAGAACAGAGGTTAGGAGCTTACAAGGTGGGTTTAATTGCCCAGGTATCAAATCCTGATTGGAAAATAAGAGTCATTGAATGGTGTGAGCTGGTCTCTTGTTTTTCCACCTTATATACTGAGAAAAAAACTAAAGAATTAACCCTAACCCCTCTGCTCACCACCAAAACTGGAAGTACTTTACAGGGACAAATTTGAGGAGCTGAAGAAATTGCATGAGGCTGGCCTGCCTTGCAGATACAGGGTTGGGCAGTAGGAGTTAGCAGGTAGTGGAAGATATCCTAGTGGATTCAACCACCTGCACCCCCTTTTAAACACCAGTATTTTTGTGATGATTCCTTTCTTATCTTGAAATTTCTACTTACTTACAGACACAATTTTAAAAAATAATGCCTTAATTGTGGTATAAAGGGGACTTTTTGTTACTTTTGTAACGTATAAAAGCAAAGCATTTATAATAAAGTAATTCGTAATAATTTCAATATGTAAATGTTTGGGCATGACGGCACAAGCTGCAATGAAGTAACCAGGTGTCTGCACACACACATAGAATGTCCATGGGTGCAACACCTATGAATTCAGACCATAAGGCCGTGTATACCGGTGACTCAAATGCCATGAGTGGCACTGCCATTGGTGATATTCAAAATGATAAGCATCTAAAAAAATGATGAACACCTCTTAGTCAAGTTCCAAACAAGAGATTATCTTTTTTCCGTTTTCATACTAGTTGCATTTCCAGAAAATTCAGCATATATTAGAATCACGTGATAAATTATTTGTGATTATGTGTAAAATGGAGGTAGATTCTAGGCTCAGATGATTTCAAATAGGTAGTTTACTCACATGCATGTCCAGTGGGACATTTAAACGTCATTCAGGATGTGGAACAATTCTTTGTTGAGTAGGGCTGTCTCATGATTTGCAAGATGTCTATCAGCCCTGACTCTGGCCAACAATTTCAGTATTGCTCTCCTCACTGGTTATTTGACGATCAAATATGTTGCTCTCTTCAAATTTCCAGAATGCTCCCCTAGTGCTTCCTCTGTTGAAAACCATCCCTGAAGGGTCAGGGAATACTTTGAAGCCAGTCATTCAGGTCCTTCTGTTGCTCCGGCTGACAGGAGCACCAGGCACTGAGTTTCTAAGGAGTTTTGTACAAAATCCACAACAGTTTGACTCAGAACGGTTGGTTCCCTCTGAACCATTACAATACTGTATCTAACCAGTAGCCCATGTATTATAGTGGAAAGAGCACTGTCTAGAAATCTTAATAACTAGGATTGAGTTCTTAATCTCTGTCACTAAAAGCATTTTATATGGAGAAGTCATATGCTTCTCCAGGCCACACTACTTGGAAGGCCCAAACTGAGATTTAGCTATGGTGGAGCCTTGTCACATTGCCCTCTTCTTCCTCTGTTGGGTTGTCTAATAGGATGAACTGATTTTTTTTTTCTGGAAAATTAACTCAAAGAGTGTCAGTAATTGCAGCAACCCAGTGATTCCAAACCACAAAAAGGAAAGCAGAGCCCCAAGTGGTAGTTCATCATAGGTGAAGCAGCTGAACGTGAGGTGGACTTAGCAATAGGTCTCTAGGAAAAAGATGGTAAGGAGTTCCAGGTATAATGTGACAGCTGTTGCTGGAACCCATTCCTACCCTGGAAATTCATATACACCCTAAGAATAAAAGGGAAAACAAAAATTTTTACTAAATTCTGAAACAATTTTTGGCTGAACAACCCAGGTTTGAACTCCACTCCACAGTATAGCACAGAGGAGAGGAAACCTTACCCTGCTTGAGCTGAGCATTTCTCTATAGGGTAATCTCTGGCAAAATTGTTGCCCAGGTTATCAGAATGGTACAGCCTGGAGCTGCAAAAGCCCCAGGTGAGAAGGCTGAATCAGGTCATCTCTTAAGTGTCCTTGTGGTTCTGAAATTCCGTGAGTTCTAAGATTCTTGGCTCTAAAAATATAGTTCAAAAATATCTGTCTTGGGTCCAGAACATAATACCAAGGCTAGAGGAAGTTAAGGAATGGCTAAATAACATAATAACACCAAGTAGGGAGTAATTACTAACTTGCCTCAGATGTATAATTTCTTTAACTCTTGCTTCAAATTGCATTTATTTCTTATGCTTGATAGGCAAATGTAATGAACAAGTGTTTAGTATAAATTGATATTAATGTCTTCATCAAGATTTTTTGAGCAGAGAAAAAGATTAAACAACATAGTCTTTTTAACATGTCTCAGTTATTCAGGCTAATGAGGTGCTCTAATTTGGAGATTTGATAATAGTCATTAGGTGGCACTACCAGTACTGCAGGCCTAATGCTAAGGAGACATCTACTAGTTTCCAGAGTCCATACCTTAAAAATGCAACAACATTCCACTTCAGAAACATCACTTTTCTCTATTTGATAATGTCCACTTTTAGGAAATTGGGATACTGGTACCTAGTATAATATTCGGCACAATGGTCATTTAGAGGATCCTTTCAAGTCTCTCTGTTTCCATGATTAAGGGAATTCTCATTTTCTGTGCTCTAACAACTGTTCTGGCTGTAGAAGGATCGTTAGTATGAAAGGTTGGGTGATGGAATCAAACCACAGATATGAGGAACAAGTAGAAATTAAGCAAAGAATCTCTACAAGGAGAACTACAAAACACTGATGAAATAAATTGTGGGTGACACAAACAAGTGGAAAAACATCCCATGCTCATGGATCAGAAGAATTAATATCATTAAAATGACCATACTGCCCATCTACAGATTCGATACAATTTCTGTTATATTACCAAAGTCATTCTTCACAGAATTAGAAAAAAAATCCTAAAGTTCATGTGGAACAAAAAAGAGCCTGAATAGCCAAAGCAATACTAAGTGAAAAGAATAAATCTGGAGGTATCACATTACCTGACTTCAAATTAGACTACAAGGCTATAGTAACCAAAACAGCATGGTACTGGTATAAAAACGGACACATAGATCAATGGAACAGAATAGAGAACCCAGAAATAAAGCCACCAATCTTTAACAAATTCAACAAAAATATATGCTAGAGAAAGGATGCTCTATTCAATAAATGGGGCTTGGAAAATTGGAAAGCCACATGCAAAAGAACAAAACTGAACCCATACCACTCTACAAAAATTAAGATGGATTAAAGACTTAAATGTGAGACCTCAATCTGTAAAAATCCTATAAGAAAACCTAGGAAAAACTCATTGGCCTAGGCAAAGAATTTGTGACTAAGTCCTCAAAAGGAAATGCAACAACAACAATAGCAACAACAAAAAAACGAATGGGACTTAATTAAACTAAAAAGTTTCTACATAGCAAAATAAATAACATAGAAAACAGACAACCTACAGAATGGGAGCAATATTTATGAACAATGCATCCAACAAAGGGCTAATATCCAGAATCTACAAGGTATTCAAACAGCTTAACAAGAAAAAAACAAGTAACCCCATTAACAAGTGGGCAAAGTACATGAACAGACATTTTTCAAAAGAAGACCAAGTGATGCTTCACATCACTAATCCTCAAAGAAATCCAAATCAAAACCACAATGAGATACCATCTTACACTAGCCAAAATGGCTATTTTTAAAAAGTGAAAAAACAACAGATGTTGGTGAGGATGGAGAGAAAAGGGAATGCTTATACACTGTTGGTAGGAATGCAAGTTAGTACAACCTCTATGGAAAACAGTATGGAGATTTCTCAAATAACTAAAAATAGACCCACCCTTCAATCCAGAAACCCCCCTACTGAGTTTCTACCCAAAGGAAAAGAAATTATTATATCAAAAAAAATCTGTATTCATGGGTTTATCACAGTGCTATTCACAATAGCAAAGTCATGGAATCAAGTGCCCATCAACAGATAATTGGTTTAAAAAAGGTGGTATATATACCTAGAATACTATTCAGCTATAAAAAAAATGAAACTATGCCTTTTGCAGCAACATGGATGGAGCTAGAGACCATTATCCTAACTGAAATAATTCAGAAACAAAGAGTCAAAATCTGCATGTTCTCACTTGTAAGTGGGAGCTAAACAATGGGTACACATGGACATGCGGAGTAGAATAATAGACATTGGAGACTCCAATAGGCGGGAGGGTGAAGGATGAGATACTACCTATTGGGTACAGTGTTCACTATTCGGGTGATGTACACTAAAGCCCAGACATCACCACTATGCAACATTTCCTTGTAACATGACTGTACTTGCACCCCTAAATCTACTTTTTAAAAAACAAGTAAAAATTAACCTCCAGCTGGGCATATTTTTTTCACAGTTCTCAATTTTGGTTGCACATTAGATTCACTTGAGATGAGTAGCTTTAAGAAGCCACTGATGCCTGGGTCCCACATCTAGAGAATTTGATCTAGTAAGTCTTGGATGGGACCAGGGAATTGGGAGTATAAAAAGCTCCCTGGAGGATTCTAACATATGCAGCAAAAGACGAGAACCAGTGTCTGATTCTTCTTCTTCTTTTTTTTTTTTAATGGAGTTTGCCTCCCAGGTTCAAGCGATTCTCCTGCCTCAGCCTCCAGAGTAGCTGGGATTACAGGAACCTGCCACCACATCCACCTAATTTTTTGTATTTTTAGTAGAGATGGGGTTTCACCATGTTGGCCAGCCTGGTTTTGAACTCCTGGCCTCAATCAATCCACCTGTCTCAGCCTCCCAAAGTGCTAGGATTACACGCTTGAGCCACCGTGCCCAGCCTGATTATTCTAAGAGCAGCAGCTCTCTTAGTAGCTCCCCGTTTCTGCTATCCCAGCCCCCACTCACGATGAGCCACATCCTTTTCTTGGTTTTGAGTCTGGAGTGTTCTATAGAGTGCACAACTCTTCTTTACACATTGGAACATGTGGAGCCCCAAGGTGTCCTAATTCCTACTTTAAAAAACAAACAAGCAAACAAAAAACCATGTTTGCTTCTGTGGGAGAAAGAAAAAATTTACAAAGGCAAAAGAAAGTGCCTGGAAAATACCTGAACCAATGACCATATTGGGCTTTATTAAGCCCTTAAGAGGGGTTTCCCCCCTATATAATAGTGCATTCTTTTTTCACATATGTAATTTCAAGGCCCTTAATCCATCTTTCTTTTCTCTGTAGACCAGTTGATATCAGGCTTGCAAACAACAAATAATTCCAAAAGATGCAAAATGAGTGACATGAAGCATAGTACTTTCCACTGATAAGGATGAGTTAGATACACAGAAATAGTTTAAGATGAGTGGTGACAGCTCATCTTAAGAAAAGGATTACCTCTCTTCCAAAAAGAGAATGCATTGAATAGTCCTTGATTTGACTGATATGAACAGTATAGAATGAAGCCCAGGCCCAGCTTGAATTTATTTATTACCTGACTGATTAAAAGAAAACACTATGTGGTTCTATTTTTTTTTTCTGAAAAGTTGGATCATATCTATTGTTCTTAGAGGAATCTTGGTCTTGGTTAGCACCATAAGAAAGCAGAAAAATAAGATAAACATTATATCTCCATAGGTGATAAACAGTAAATTTAACCCTTGGTCTTTCTGTCCTTATATTGCAGTGGGAGCTGAAAAGTATAAAATGGATCCAAAGGTTTACAGGTTCTATGACTGATAGTTTATTTTCTGAGGACCTTTTAGAACTAACTCTACTTTCATGAATAAATTTGAGAAGCATTTAAAAACCACTGACATCCAGACTATGTCCTTGCAAATGGGGCCTTGCCTTACCAAAGCCTATTATTGGTCAGAAGTACTGCATAGAAAAAGCAAACCTGGCATGATACTGGCATAAAACAAAGAAATTAGTATATCAAAGAGTTATCTGCACTCCCATGTTTATTGCAGCCCTATTCACAATAGCCAAAATTTAGAAGCAATCTAAGTGTCCATCATCAGATGAATGGATAAAGAAAATGTAGAACATACACACAATGAAGTACTATTCAGCCATTAAAAAAGAATGAGATACTGTCATTTGCAATAAGCCAGGCACAGAAAGACAAACATCACATGTTCTCACTTATCTGTGGGAGCTAAAAATTAAAACACTTGAATTCATGGAGATGGAGAATAGAAGGATGGTACCAGAGCCTGGAAAGGGTAGTTGGAGGGAAGGGGAGATGATAAATGGGTACAAAAATAAATTAGTGAGAATGAATAAGACCTAGTATTTGCTAGAACAACAAGGTGACTATAGTAAAAAAATAATTGTTCATTTAAAAATAACTAAGAATGTATAATTGGATTATTTTAAAAACAAAGGATAAATGCTTGAGCTGATGGATACCTTATTTATTCTGATGTGATTATTATGCATTGCATGCCTATATCAAAATATTTTCATGTAACCCATAAATATGTACACTTAGTATGTACCCACACAAATTGAAAAAAAAATTTAAAAGGAAAAAAGCAAACCTGGCAAAGTTAGGTGATTGTGAAACCAATATTGGAAGAAGAGGTTACCCCAAACCTTACCAAATTCAAATATCATTGCAATCATTTTAGTGACTTAAAGATATGGGTAATCTATTGGTTGGGGAAGGGTGAGGGTAGAACTAACCTTCGCTGTTTGGTCCAATGACAAGAGCAATTTCTGAGATATAATTACTTGAGGTGTGTATGGTTTGGATAATGAGGTTAGCGAAGCCTAGTTCCTGGTGGCACCTGAGAAACTCCCTGTTCTCTATTTAACTACCTTGAGCTTTGTAGCTTCTTATCCTGCCTTGACCTTGGATTCCTACAGATCGTGGACTTAAGACATTTATAAGTAAAATGCAGCTCCCTTTCCTCCTTGAAAAATCACAAGGAGCTTGAAGAGCAAGTAGGCTTTAATGGGTATTCCTCTGTGACCTCTGATATTACCTTCACCACTCTACACTGTCAGCTGTTGAAATATGGAGATTCCTGGTGGGATTTTGTTGAGCCTTTCTCTTGCTTTGACTCTAGATAAGGATTAAACAACATGACTTCAATTAAGGACCTTTTGGTGGCTCAATGGAGGTAGAGCAGGGATATGTCCTAGCCCCTTTCTACTTAATATGCCTTTAAATAATATCACCTTTGGATTAGCTAGACCTAAGGTTACCTCATTATAGTCTTTTTTTTGCCTTCATCTTTTTTTTTTTTTTTTTTTTTTTTTGAGGCAGAGTCTCGCTCTGTCACCCAGGCTGGAGTGCAGTGATCTTGGCTCACTGCAAGCTGTGCCTCCCGGGTTCAAGCCATTCTTCTACCTCAGCCTACCGAGTACCTGGAACTGCAGGCACCCACCATCACGCCCGGCTAATGTTTTTTTCTTCTTTTTTGTATTTTTAATAGAGATGGGGTTTCACCGTGTTAGCCAGGATGGTCTCGATATCCTGACCTCGTGATCCACCTGCTTGGCCTCCCAAAGTGCTGAGATTACAGGCGTGAGCCACCGCGCCCGGCAGTGCCCAGTATTTTTTGTATGAACAAGAAACATGCCTCCTGATATAGACAATGTTTGTCATTAGGAAGACTAACTTAAAGTCTTAGTTGATTTTTTAAAAAAGTATAATGATACCCAGACTTATTTTAGTATGACTTTAGACTTTACCTGGGCCTTTTTTTTTTAACTGATTTTTATTGTTAAGCTATCCAGGTAGGATTTTAAAAATCAATAGCTAAGCTAGGAGAATATCCTTTCCCTTAAACATGGAAAAGCTTCTTTCAAGCAGGTGGATGAATTTGTTATTACCTGACAAGAATCATTCTCCAAGCCATAATTTTTCAATTATGGTAATAAAAAAGTTAGAGCTGTTATCCATGTATTGAAACAGATTTCATTCATAGATAGCTCCCCTTCTTTGGCATGCAGCCATGTTATTCAAGTGCTTTTTGAAGTTTTATAACTTTAGCTGCAAAAATTAATTTTCACTATCACAAAAAGAGCTGTGCAGTGGCCAATGTTACTGCAATGAACTGATTGACTCTGTGCCTCAAATTCTGTTTTGGAATGATGAAGGGTAGAAATAAACAATTTTAAAGTATTGGTTGACTGAGGTCCTTGACAAATCAATCTTAAAGCAGAGATAATTGGCATGTGTTTTCATTCAGATGAATGACAAATGTGTAAATCATGATTTTTTTCCAGCATAACATTTTTCACACATATACTTGTAAGAATAACATTTATTTCCTGAGAGACATCATACTGGCCACGTTACTTTTCAGGACTCTCGTGTCCTTATCTGTAAAAGGAGAGGGTTGGACGAGACCATCATGAGGACTGTTTCCAAAGAAGATTGAATAAAACATTTATGGACAATGGAAATATCACATAGAATGAAGGGCTTACAGATAGATTTTGCTTGGCATTGCTTTTATTTTCACTACTCTTTCAACTGAGGTTAGAGAATCCAATCTTCAACAGAGATGAGGGATTGAGCTTTTATTTTCCATAGAATTTAGACCTGTGTTATTCTTTACTTTGTATCTTCAGTTGTTCAGAGAAAACCATCTTATCAGCTGGGCCAATAAGATCATTAATGGAAAACAGTGTTGTGCACCAGTAGATCTTTACTTCTTGATCAATAGTTATTTACTTCTGAGGGGTCATAGCTTGGTTAATATAGCTGAATAATTTTATTGATAGATAATATAACAATGAAAAATAAAGTTTAAAATAGAAGATGAATGAATATAACACTTTCTTCAGGCATGAATATTATTATTTGAAAACTGTAATAGCTGCTGGAATGTTGAAAGGGCAGACAACAAAAGCATTGAATAATTGTCCTAGGACTATAATCAGACTTCCATTATTGACCTCTGTTAATATTCTACTGTAACTGTCTGCTAAATTGGTTCCTTGGGGCTTGAAATATACAGTGATGTTATGAGTTCCTACCGTAAATTGCCACACAGTAAAGTAGCAAGTCTCTGAAATAGTGTTGGCCCTAGTTTGATCAATACTCAATTCAAAGCAGTGCAATAGGCAACTGTTTCCATAGAAACATTGATGTCACAGAGGTTGAACAACAAATCATTTCCTTTGAGCAGTTGTAATTGACTATATGTACAGTTTGCTGTCACTTGAGACCATTTACATCAAGCAAGTAACAGAACCACATTAGTTATTCCAGGAGTAAGAGGGTTAGCTCTTCTTCTTGTGACCTTACAAATACCTAGGAGGATATTGTCATGGCAACCAGCAATATAACAGAATGAACATTAAGGTAGCTAGCTACCTTAATGCAGTAGCCTTCTTTTGGAAGCTGCAAGGTAGTTTTAATAAAGTTTACCTAGTTGTTACATTAACACAAATCCTTTGCACCCCACGGTAATGACTTGGTTCCTCTCTCACACACATCACCAATAACATAGACATTACAGTTCCATTTGCACTTCATTTCCTCTTCCTTGCCTTTAATTTTTCCTTGGCATATGGCTGCTAAGACAGCACATACACACATTTAGCAAAATCTTGTTTGCTGAATACAGAGATTGGCTCTGGAGAAACACTGAAGTCTGAAGAGCTTCAGACTTGAAAAGTGAGATTATAAGAGAAAGGAAACTTTAGCAAAAAGTTAAATTTTTACTTTGGCTAAATAATCTCTAGGTTTTAAGGACATTAAAGAAAACAGAAACAAATGCAACCTTAGCTTACCTTTGTTGTGTTTCCTCAGACTAAAATCACCACCAGAATTGAGTTTCAGTGCCTAGAATTCTTCACGTTATCTCATTATCTTACCATCTTTTTCCTGGGATGGCTGTGCCCCGTGATACATTTTGAAATATTACATGTACTTCTAGGGAAATGAAGAGGGTTTTGTGTCCTTTGGTAGGTTAACAGGCAGAAAATGGTATCAATGTGTCATCAGACTCCATGCCAAAGCAAAGATCATAGGCTAATGGGAGTATTTCTAGAACAGTGAGAGTTAAATCTACCCAGACAGAATATCTAGTTTCCTGAAAATCTTGCCAGCATCTCATCTGAGCTTTAAATGACAGATGAAAAGATCAAGAGTGAGAAGCTGTAATGACGTTAACGTTGTGTTTATTTCCATTTGCAATGGTGTCAGAGATAAAGTGAGTTTACTGGGCATGTCAGGGTCTAAACAAGCATTTGCAGTCAATCTAGAGAGATCAGGCTTTATGTGCAAGTGGGCTAGAAAGAATGAGCATTGCCTGCCTCTGCCATAACTGCAGGTATGATTAGCAACACTGTCATTTGGCATCTCCAGGAAAGAAGAAAATATATATGGTCATCTATGAAGAGAGGAGGTAAAAAAAATTCTTATAGGAGGTATTTACTTGGAAAGAATTTTCCAGTACAAACTCATGATGATCAGCCTATAGATTTTGACCAGTCTGCCCTCTTCCTCAGGGTGAATCCTCAAAGGTAATAAAATTGAATTGCAATCAGTATTCTTTGATACTAGCCTGCCACAGACTGTTATTCACCTTGAACTAGAGAGCAACTGTTTATAAGATAGTTTAGAGACACAAATCCAGTAAATTACTCTGTTTGGCCTTAAAAGAATGTTTGACTTGAAGCATAGAAATGATAATAAATCTTATAGGAATAATTTATAAGACAACATAGTGAGTGGTGATCCTCTAGTTATAATGGGTAAAGAAAAAAGGTTTGAAAGGAAAAGGTATTCCCCACTCCTCATGCCCTGCCTGGGGCAACGAACTTTTCCATAGCCCTGGATACAGGAAATTTGGTAATGGCACTTGGATGTCCTGAGAGAGAAGGGAAACAGCTGCCCTTTGCACGTTTGCTCTTTCCTGGAGCAATTATTTTTTTTCATAGCTGACCGTCTTTCCTCTGACAACATGGTTTGGCCGGTGGAGAAGGAGAAGGGTGCCATTACTGGGTGCCCAGAGGGGTCTGTCAATGGTCAGTCAACAACCAACAGCCTTTCACAAAGACATCTGAGACAGAACAGCTGGCTGGTGTGTGTGTGTGTGTGTGTGTGTGTGTGTGAGAGAGAGAGAGAGAGAGAGAGAGGAAGGGAGAATATGAGGTACTCTTCATTTTTGCAGGATGCTGTAATTCCTAGTCATATGTGAAAACATTTGGTTTTTATACATGATATAGGCAAAATTTCATTGATTAACATGATATTATATTAGAGTAATGCATCTTAATTTTATTAATAAGTTCAAATACTCTAGCAGATAGAAAAATAATATAGTAAAATAAAATAAATCGGGAAAAATGAGTTATAATTTTGGCATCTCCCTTTACTGGCTTCATATCTGTGTGTTTCATTGGCTTCATGTGAATATCAGTGATATCTTCCCCAACCTCTTGCTGATAAAGCCTTAATGATAGATTTGTACATAATAGATGGTCAAGGGGTTCAGATATTTCAGTAAGACCCCTGCACCCAAGTTATAGACTAAAAATTCTATTAAATGTGTTATTTTTGAGCCTAGGGGAATGCCATTGCACCTCAAATTCATTGCTTCTTTTTTCCCATTTCATATCTCAATAATTTAAAAATATTCATATAAAGGAATAGAATATTATAAAAGTGTTTTCTTTGAGCACATGAGGCTAGTTTCTTCATAAGTGATTTAATTTTTGATTTCTGAAACACGTAGGAGTACCAAGCCTAATACTGCCAAAATAAATTTGTTGTTCTGTCTATATCCAAAGATTATGTCATTTGAATTTGATTAACTAACTCTAATGAGATACTATCTACCTCCTAGTGTTCTTGTCAAGATTAAGTGGAATAGAGCTTCTGAAAGTATACAGTTTTTGTTCAGTGAAGTATTTGGGCATAAATATTTCTTCAGTGATTACGGATTTTTGTTTCAGGTTATTATCCCAAATATCAGCTCTTATTGTTTTGTGTGGCTGGAACAGATATGGAGTGGAGTTGAATCAGTATAAATCTTATATTTCTTTGTGGAGGAAAGTTCTGAAATTTTTTTGGCAATTTTTCTCTCTGTTTTACAAGTAAAGGACAGATGAATAAAATCAGTTTAAGGAGTCCACGTAGCTTGGTTTATGCTGGTCAATATGTTGCTATCATTATTGTCACCAGGCACAGTAGTATTCATCCATCTAAGACGGTGTGCCGTGCCTTAACTGTGGCATAATGGTGGTGGTAAGGCAAGAGGGACATTGATGAGTAATCAATTATTTTCTATACAACATTGATGGACTTTTTCTGAGTTTGGCAACTTCAATATCTGTGGCTCCATGGGACTAGTTTTAGCCAATTAGTCTTTGGCCTCTTGTTGCTGTTGGGTCCTGTCTCCTCCCTGGCACATCATAACCACCCTGCCAGCTGATGCTCTTCCTGTCACCTGCTCATGCTTGGAGATAAATAAGGCCAGTGCTCTGATGTCTCCCAGTTGCTGGCCCCATTGCCATTCTCAGCCTGCATCTTTCTTCAGCCTCTGGCACTATAGCCCATCCCTTTTTCTTAAAAGCTTTCTCTCCACCTCTACTTCACTGAGATTTCTGTTGGTTCTTCCTCTTCTTCTCTGACTCCTCTGCTCCCTCCATTTTCCATTAGCTCTCCCCTTACCCTGAAATCAGTCTTTGGTGCTATTCCCAGTCTATGCTCTTTCCCTGGGAGATCACATCTATTCCCATAGGTTCCATTTCCAGGCAGTGACTCCTAATCCTATATCCCATTCTGTCAGTTCCTTGTGTGTTGGATTCTGAGACATCTGAATAAAGTCAACAAAGGAGGCAATCTAAGGTGGAAGGCCACTGTGAGAGATTTCATCAGGACTTTTGGAGACTATTCTTGGAGTAGGGTGGGTGTCTATGTAGGAGAATACTTAAGCACAGTAATGGAGCTTATAGGGGCTGGCCAGGGCCTGTAGCAGCTTAGAAGTCTCTGAATTGTTAGCAGTTATCACTATTACTGCTACTACTACTACTACTACTACTGCTACTGCTAGCAATGCTTATAGAAATGTAAATACTCTTTAAAGTAGTAACATTTAAAGTTATTTATAATTAATCCCTTAAAGAGGATGATTTCACCACTTTCTATGAATAAGGAAATGCCTGGCCAACAGGTATGTGAAAAAAATGTCCAACTTCATTAATCATCAGAGAAATGCAAATTAAAACCACAATGAGACATCACTTCATGTGTGTTGGAGTGGTTATTATAAAAAATATAAAAATAAAGTGATAGTGAGGATGTGGAGAAAACGGAATGCTTGCATATGTTGGTGGGAAGATAAATTAGTACAGCCATTATGAAAAACAGTATGGAGGTTCCTCAAATAGTTAAAAATACAACTGTCATACGACTTAGCAATCCCACTTCTGAATATATATCCAAAGGAAATGAAATCAGTATTTCAAAGAGATTCTGCACTCCCATGTGCATGGCAGCACTATTCACAATAGTCTAGATACAGAATCAACCTGAATGTTCATTGACAGATGAATGGGTAAAGAAAATGTAGTTTATATACACAATGGAGTATGATTTAGCCTTAAAAATGGAGGGAGTTCTGTCATTTGCAACATGTATAAACCTGGAGGACATTATGTTAAGTGAAATAAGCCAGGCACAGAAAGACAACCCAGGCACAGGAACACAAATACTGCATGTTCTCAGTTATATATGGAATCAAAAAAAGTCAAACTCATAGAAGCAAAGAGTGGAATAGTGGTTACCAAAGGCTGGGGTGGGATGGAGAGTGGACTGGGAAGATGTTTGTCAAAGGATACAAAATTTCCGTTAGAAGAAATTCATTCGAGAGACCTATTGTACAACACAGAGACTATAAAGTTAATAATAAGGTATGGTGTACGTGCAAATTGCTAAATAAATGTCTTGAGATGAAACCCGAAAGTGCAAAAGGTGGTCCCAGGGAGTGAGCCAGGAAGGTGAAGGAGCAACCTTCCTGACATTCCCGACAAGGTGGAATCATCCTCCCACGTGGACGCTGCATCCTCCTCCTGAATGGCAGCCCTGCCTCAGTTTTCAGCTCCTCACACAGACAGCTGATGGCAGGGCCACCTTCCTGCGGTGCTGCTGGATCTTCAGTCACAGACCGTTGTTCCCTGCAGGAAGACTAGTGATTTTCTGAATAAGGTGATGTTATCCTGATGACAACATGCAGTTCCCTGACTAGGTTTTCCAGTCCCCTTTATATTATTTTCAAACCTGTCAAGAAGAGACCATATTCTCAGGAGAGATAATATGATTGGCCCAACTTAGGCCATCTCTGCCTTTTTTTTTTTTTTTTTAGAGATGATATAGCTGCCAAGGGGTTACCCTGCAGGGTAAGGAAGGAAGCTCCCAAACAAGGGTGGTTATTGGGATCAGAGCAGTTATTTCACAGGGCTCTTCTACACCTAAACAAATTAAAAATATAAACAGTAACATTTCTATGTTCTTCCTTTAATGGCTTTGATGCCCAGTGCATTATCGGTTGGTATATGTCCTGAGTCATTTTATCCATTAGTAGTGGTAATGGATAATGTTTAAAATGTTTCCAAGGAAGCAGACATGTGAATCTCTTACTAAAACTTTCTGTGTGACTTTGGACAAGTCACCTGAAGTCATAATTCATCTGATGCTAATGGCTCTTGAGCACGGACCTATGTTCAACACCAGTCGAGTTCAATTTATTACCTATGTCAGTCAGCCTGGGGACAGTAGTGTTCATCTGTAACCATGCAAAGGGGTAAGGTGAATGAATCAAATAGAAGTGGAATTGAGAAGTTTACTGAAGACTGACGAGCATTAACATCCTAAGTTAGCAGAGGCTAATCTAAGGTTTTGCTGAGTAGTGGTGGTGGTCTACTTTAGGGATTTTTAATTACTCTTCTATTACATTGCAGTACGTTTATAGCACAGATTCCCACATGACAGCCACTTGTCTGTTTGGGGCAGAATGCAAGTTTTTACAGATTGAGGTTTTTAATATCCAGTTTTGCTTTGTGTATGGATGTTTTAGAGCATAGTTTGTAATCATGTATAAATAATACATCCCTTATGAAACTAACTGGAATTGAAGGATGACCTGACAATTTGATTTAGGTGTTTTTACAGCTTGGTGATAAGAATGAACTCTTCTTTCCTTCCTCAAGACTCATGTGCAGCATCTCTTTGGAAATAGCCAGGTAATCTTCCTGGGGCAAAATGAAACTTCTCAGGTCCTATGTCATCTTTGTGATCCTGACATAAAAAAAGAGAAGAAACATGACAATGGAACTGTATAATTTCAGCTGAAGCAAATTTCAGTTTTGTATACTCAGGATAATGAAAACAAAGACATTACGGTAGGGAGGGAAGGAGAGTCCTTTATTTTTGTCTGAGGTTTGCTGAGCTAGTTTGGAGCCAGTTTTGTTATTTCTAATTCAGTGGGATGGCTTGGGGTGAATTCTATCTTGAAAGTTTCACTTGCTGGATTGGCTGTGACCTAAATCTAATACTTATGCAAAAGTCTGGGAGCTATTTGCACTATTGCTTCCAGAATAATATTTATAAATACTTATTGAGTAATTAATATATGGTAATCAGTACTCTAATATTTTAGAGGTTTTGACTTACTCAGGCTTCAAAACAAACTTATATTGTAGCCATTTTTAAAATCTCCATCTTACCAATGAAGAAACCACAGAAAGGTTAAGTCAGTTACTTGAGGTTGCACTGGTGATGAGTGTTGGGACCAAGATTCAAATTCCAGCTGTCTGACTTCAGAGCTGAAGCACCTCACCACCATGCTAAACTCCCGGGAACCATTTTGGCTCTGGGAAAGATGATTAACCTTTATGTCCAATTCCTTTGTTTTTAAAGGGCTATAACAGTACTTCCTGCCTCCTCAGCGCAGAGAAGTGTTTGAGATTAATGGCAGTGTGTGTCCATTTCAGCCTCTGTGTGCCTCTCCCTTTATGCACCAAGTTCCCTTTGAAGTCAATTAAAGGCCTATGTGTGTATGAAGGGAAGCAGAGGCCTTGGCAGGTGAGGTAATTGTGTAGATGTTGTAGGAACCATATATAAACCACTTTTATTTTCTTGGAAAATGATCTATATAAACATCAAGTAGCGTGAAATGCTTTGTATTGTGTGTTTGCAGATAACACTCCCCCATATGTGGATTCTCCTTTGGAAGTCACAATCCATGGAAAGTGCCCTTAGGGAATAATTTTGTTTCTGGTGTTTGCTTCTCAGGTAACTCACAAGCTTCTTAAGGCACGAACCAGGTCTGAGTCATCTTTACTCTAAAAGTTTCCTAATCTTTCCCTCCCCAGTCCCCTCTTGCATCTGCTTTGGTACTTGGTACATAGTAGGTGCTCAATAAAGCTGGGAGAATTTGATTTTGTGTAGCAATTTCTCAGTTAGTTTGATTCCTAATAAGGAAGGCCAGCTAGAAGGGCAAGAACTTTTTTTGAAGCATTTTGAAAGCAATTTAAAACACTAATTATAAGAGAAAGAGAGTTTGAGGAATAGAAGCTAGTTGTCAGGAAGTGTTTCTTGACTGAAAGAAATGTGAATATCCAGACATTGTATTTCAAGGGCAAGGCTACCATCTTCCTTGACAGATTTTGAATATTAGGATAGTTGGAGTGAGTCAGACCTAGTTCTACACAGAAGTACGGGAGCTGAGAGAGAAAGAGGTAGACCCCCTTCTGGGCTCAGATTTCATGGCTGGAGTATGGAAACAGCAAGGAGAATCATTCACTGTGGATGGGGTGCAAAAGTCAGCATATTGGCACACTTTTAACATGGATCTGGCAGACGCAGTCTCTGCCACAGGAAATTGTCCCTACTAAAGTCGTTAGCCCACTTAAACTTTCTTAGACAGAATAATAATACCTCCTAAGGTTTCCACAACAGGGAACATCTGTTTTTCAGATGTTAACCTATCCAACATGTCCACCCATTGTAAACAGTAGTTGAATTAGGCCAACTTTCTGAGTGCTGTTGTTTTATACTCACTTTAACATTTATCAAGTCAAGGGATGTAAAAATCTACTTAGAAGCCAGTAACTACTTTCTCTCAGGAATTGAAACTTAATATCCAGGAAAATTTCTTCCTTGGCATTCATCATTCTTGGAGCTAATTAATTTGGGTCTTTGTTGTTCTTATTATCCTAAGGAGGACAAAATAACCACAGTAATTTCACTTCCTAACAACAGTGAGGATCAGCGACTTTTATTTTCATTTCCCAATCAATTGATTAGTAAATTAATCTATATATTTTGTACCTATTCTGTAGAAATCATCACGCTAATTTAAGGGTAGGGTGTCCTTCAGGAATGCAGAACAGGTCAACATTAGAATACTTATTACTACAATAAAGGAAAAACCAGATAAGTCTTCTCATAAGGCAGGAAAGCATTTGATAAAAATCAACATTCAACTGATAAAATCTTTTAGTTAAATGAGATTATAATGATATACTTTAAAATAATAAAAATGTATCTGAAGACAACAGCTAGAGCAATTTGCATGAAAAGAAGCAACAAGGCAAGGATGTCTAGTTTTACCATTATTCAGTGTTGTTTGGCAGTCTTCAACAATGCAATCAGACAAGAAAAGGAAGTAAGAGGTGTAAGTATTGAAAATAAAGTAAAAACATTTTTACTTTCAGATAGGAATCAAATAAAGAACTAATAGAATCATTAAGAGAGCCAGAAAAGTGGCCGGTCGCAGTGGCTCACACCTGTAATCCCAGCACTTTGGGAGGCCGAGATGGGTGGATCATGAGGCCAAGAGATCGAGACCATCCTGGCCAACATGGTGAAACCCTGTCTCTACTAAAAATAGAAAAATTAGCTGGGTGTGGTGGCACGTGCCTGTAGTCCCAGCTACTTGGGAGGCTGAGGCAGGAGAATCACTTGAACCCGGGAGGCGGAGGTTGCAGTGAGCCGAGATCACGCCACTGCACTCCAGCCTGGTGACAGAGCGAGACTCCATCTCAAAAAACAAACAAACAAACAAAAGCCAGAAAAGTGGTCAGTTGTAAATATACAAACAAAGCAATAGTCAAAATTGACCCTTTTGTACTTTTAACTGAAAATTTCTGATTGAACAGGATGAGAAATTTCATTAGTAATAACAACAAAATATAATATTGGTAGAAATAAACAACAAGAAAAGTACAAGACCCAAATTAAAAGAATATATATATATATATACGAACTGTTAGAAATAAAAGAAGACTTGAATAAATGGAGATAGAATTACAGGCATATAGGTAGAGATGTAGATTACACGCATATAGGTATAGATATAAAATACCATGTTCTTGGATGGCAGAATTCAATATTGTGAGGAGGCAAAAATTTAATGCAAATGCAATCAAAGTTCTAATGGGATTTTTTGAAATCTGACAAAAATTATATAATTCATTTGGAATAATATTACACAAAGATAGCTCAGAAAAGAGTAGTGGGTAAGGTGCTCTAAAAGAGATAAAAATGTATTTTAAAGAGTCGCTAATTAGAACAGGGTGATACTGGCCATAACAGTAGAAATCAATCAATGGGCCAGAATAGATGTCCACAGAATGGATCTAAATATTCATTAGAATTTAATATAAAGGTAAAGTAGAAGGATGGTTTATTCAAATAAAAGACATTATGATAACAGACTAATATTTGGGGGAAAAGTTTAGATCCTTACCTCACACTTTACATGGAAATAAATTTCAGATGAATTAACAATTTTGATATGAAAAAATAATACTATTAAAATGCTGGAAGAAAATATGAATATTTTAATAATATTCTAACAGGAGGAGACCTTCCTAATACAATACTAAATGCCAAAACCACAAAATTTTGATAAAGTACATAAAAATGTAAAACTTTAGTGTATATGTATGTGTATGTATATATGTGTGTGTGTGTGTATATATATATATATGTACTTAAGGTTACCAATGCTCAATGAATATGCTTGTACCACTCATACAAGAACTTATATGCTCATATGCTTGTATCATACCAGAACTGATGGGAAATTTTTCAAGCTAGTTGTTAAACAGTCATCATTAAAAATTATGTAAACTTTCAATTAAATAAATTGCATGAAAAGCAAAGGCAATAAATACATAAAACAACCTATCTCTTCCTAAGTATTTTACTATATTTTGCTGTTACCTATCTCTTGAATTTATTTATATCTATTATATTTATATGGTGGAAATATCAGATTGCAGGGAGGAGGACAAGTGGAATCTGGGACTAATGCCACCAACACCTTCCATGTCTATTCCTTGTTATGCTCTACCCCTTTCTGCTTGTTAATATCTTCCTCTTCTACTGCAGACCAGTTTCTTTACAGCGTTGGGACATGGTACCCAGTAACTATTATACTCCCATCTTTGATTTCACTGCCAGAGAGACACAGAAGCTCTAAGACATGCTTTCTTTTTTTTTTCCTTGTTTTTTTTTTTTTGTAGGTAATTTTTTTTTATTATTATACTTTAAGTTCTAGGGTACATGTGCACAACATGCAGGTTTGTTACACAGGTATACATGTGCCATGTTGGTTTGCTGTACCCATCGACTCATCATTTACATTACGTATTTCTCCTAATGCTATCCCTCCCCCAGCCCCCAACTTCCCAACAGGCCGTGGTGTGTCATATTCCCCACCCTGTATTCATGTGTTCTCATTGTTCAACTCCCACCTATGAGTAAGAACATGTGGTGTTTGGTTTTCTGTCCTTGTGATAGTTTGCTGAGAATGATGGTTTCCAGCTTCATCCATGTCCCTGCAAAGGACATGAACTCATCCTTTTTTATGGCTACATAGTATTCCATATGTGTATATGTGCCATGTTTTCTTAATCCAGTCTATCATTGATGGACATTTGGGTTGGATCCAAGTCTTTGCTACTGTGAATAGTGCCACAATAAACATATGTGTTCATGTGTCTTTATAGTAGCATGATTTATAATCCTTTGGGTATATACCCAGTAATGGGATCACTGGGTCAAATCATATTTCTAGTTCTAGATCCTTGAGGAATTGCCACACTGTCTTCCACAATGGTTGAACTAATTTACACTCTCACCAACAGTGTAAAACCGTTCCTATTTCTCCACATCCTCTCCAGCATTTGTTGTTTCCTGACTTTTTAATGATCACCATTCTAACTGGCATGAGATGGTATCTCATTGTGGTTTTGATTTGCATTTCTCTGATGACCAGTGATGATGAGCATTTTTTCATATGTAAGACATGCTTTCTTATCTAAAAATAAAAACATCTCAGAAAGCACTCTGATTGACCTGTTTGGGTCAAGTGCTAGACCAGTCATAACAGCCAGAGGGATTTGCTGGACAATTGGCCAATATTGATTCAGTGGCTGACCCTGGACCTACTTTAAGTGGAAGGTAAGATCTCTCAGAATATGGCCACTGCTTTTTTGAAACACATAGTAGAAGGAGCATTTCCTAGAGAAGCATTTTGTTCTGGGCAGACCAAAGAATGGATTTCCATGACACTGAGCTTCTGCCCTAAGTTTTACCCAGCTTTTGGAAAGATCCTCTTCAAATTACAGAAGCTTGTGAATGACAAGCAATTGGATCATGCTTAAGCCCAAAGCCTACATTATTTTAAAAATGATTCTGGAGATCATGGATTACACAGATACTTATCTTCTAAACTGATACTCCTCTGCCATTGTCAATTGAATTCATAACTTCTGAAATCCCTCTTTTTTTTTTTTTTTTTGAGTCAAGGTCTTGCCTTGTCACCAGACTGGAGTGCAGTGGTGTGATCATAGCTCATTGCAACCTCAAACTCCTGGGCCCAAGCAATGCTCCTGCTTTAGCCACTTGAGTAGCCAGGACTACAGGTGCCCACCACTGCCTGTAGCTAATTTTTAAATTAGTTTGTTTTCTTTTTTTTGTAAAGACTGGATCTCACTATTTTGTCCAGGCTGTGGTCATGAACTCCTGACTTCAAGCAATCCTCCCACCTCAGCTTCCCAAAGTGCTGGGATTATAGGCATGTGAAATCCTTTTATTATTTTGCTAATATATTAATCTTATATTTCAGAAACCATGAAGAAAAAACTATCACCATTTTTCCATTTGGTCTTCAAAGAAATGTATCATAGACATGAATTTAGTGAACATTTATTGAGCACTTACTATGTACCTTAGTGTCATATCCCGTACCATGCCCACACACAAAATAACAAGTAACCTCTTCCCTCAAAGCCCACACTACTGGAAGACTGGCTGTGTGTTATATTAGGTCTGTTTCAGGGCTGACATCTGCTGCTGGCCAAACCAAAGAGAGAAAGAGAAGTAGCCTCCTTATTTCAGAATCTCCATGAATCTGAGTCTCATGAGTTCTCAAAACTGCTCCCCTGTTTCTGGTGAAGAATCATGAATCCAGGCTTGAATTTAAGGCCTGGCACATAGACTGTGGACCCAAATGAAGCCTTATGGTGCTGAAGGAAAACTAGGCAGTGGGCCTAAAAGGAAATTAACATCTTTGTGCTACCTTTCTAGCTTTGTGCTGTGGTGATTTTATAATCTGTGATGTTTAACAGAGAAGCAATTATTGCTTTCTTCTGTCTTTATTTATGTTCTGTTTACAAATGAAAATCTCTATACAAGGAAGCATTCTAAGGTTATCTTAACACTGACAAAATGACCATTCACTTTAAGTTATAGCCAGATGTTGGTAGGACAAAGTTACGACAGTGATTGGGGATTATGGAGATTCAAAAGCATCTTGAATGATGGCATTTATTATGCTTCATCTGCATGTGTTGATTTTGGGAAGAAATGGTCTAAAAGTATCTGCTGACTTGAGTATTTTATTCAGCTATGAAAAGAGTTAAAGGAATGTGTGTGTGTGTGTGTGTGTGTGTGTATGTGTGTTGGGGCATGGGGTTGGGAGATGCTCAACATGGAGAAATTCCACCTTTATGATCATGGAGGAAGTTTCAGGGGCCTGGCAATTTTGGCAAGCTGTGCCAGGCTGATACACTCAAGCCAGTTTTCAAGAGCCACTGTAGCAAGGCAGGATTTGGGCCTCTTTCTCTGTCTTTGAAAACAGAGACTGCTCCAGGCCAGAGATGTCAGTGTATATAGTTAACTGTTATGGATCTTACAATAAAAATTTGTTGAAGGTCATTAAACACTCATCTCTCTATGTTTATTACTTTAGTCTTTTATTTGTTGGTAGACATGGATCGTTTGATGTCAATTACCACCACACTTGGCATTTTATGCAGTAAAGGTCCTTATGGTTCTTGATGGGTAAATAAACAAGCTAGTGAAAAGCTACAGGGATAGTGGTTCTTGCGTTTCTGCTCACTTAACAGCCTGAAGCGAGGGGAGAAGGGCCTCTTTGCAGTTAATGTCTTCTGTGAACGATGCCTTGGGCCTGAATTCATAGCCCTGACCTGCTCCTCTCTGCTCACCCTACATGCTTTCCTCCTCAAATGTTGCAATGACCCTGGCAGCTCTCAGTGAATTGGGGCTGTACATTCCCTTTCGTTTTTTAAAAAAAGTCATCACAAAGAGCTTATTTATATGGAATGCTAATTTCTTTTGCACTTTCTTGGTGTTAAATTCAGAGTGAGCCTCTTTGTGTCAGTTCCATTTGAGGATATTTTTGTTTTGTATCTCCCTAACTACACAAATGATTAGACGTTTTCTCATATTCCCACAATAGTAAGTCTAAAATATAATATTAGTTATTCTCTTGGAGTGTTTATCTTGTGCCTGTCTTTGTGCTAAATGTTCTGCCTCCATGATCTGATAGCCTCATGATGACTCTGTAGAGTAGATACTAATATAATCCTCATTTTTAAGATGAGAAAACTGGGGTAATTACTGCTCAAAGTCACACAACTAGTAAGAAGCAGAACTGGGATTCCAAAGCAAATTGATCAAACTTGGCAGGTATACACTTGACCACTTTTCTGAACTGCCCAAGCTTTGTTACTTGCATGCTTGATGCATCAATTGTTCTGAAAACAATATTGAAATGTACATAATACTCAGATAATTTTCAAATTATAATAAAATATGCTTAGCTCTACATGATAACTATCATAATTTATTCTTGATTTAATGTTTTATAACATTCTGCAGAATCTTATTCCTCTTTAGGATCATCATTATGAAACATCAGTTATCCTTGTCCTGTGGATACAAAAGGATGCTGGGTGTATCAGTCTATTTTCACACTGCTGATAAAGACATACCAGAGACTGGGCAATTTACAAAAGAAGGAGGTTTAATTGGACTTACAGTTCCACGTGGCTGGGGAAGCCTCACAATCATGGCGGAAGGCAAGGAGGAGCAAATCACGTATTTCATGGACGGCAGCAGGCAAAGAGAGAGAACTCGTGCAGGGGAACTCCTCTTTATAAAATGATTGGATCTTCTGAGACTTATTCACTGTCAGCACAGGAAAACAGCACAGGAAAGACTTTCTCCCATGATTCAATTATCTCCCACCGGGCCCCTCCCACAACACATGGGAATTCAAGATGAGATTTGGGTGGGGACACAGTCAAACCATGTTACTGGGTAATAGAAATTTTTGTGTTAAAAAACCTAGATAAACCCTAGCAAATCTTAAATATGATAGATGTTTTCATTTTAATTCAATGCTGTGAAGCTAAAGAGGGAAAGGATGGGTTGTCCCTGCATTCCAGTTGGATAATTTTAAAAGCAAATGTAATGCACTAATGCTGAGGAATAGGTAGCCTGCTCACATTAAAGCAATCAGTCATTTTTCCTATTTTTCTGGGGTTGGGGAACTGTATTTCACAGTGATATTTGTTCTTCATATTCTTGGTCCTTTAGTGGTCATAATGTGGTAGGGTGAATCATTAGTATTTGTTTTAAATAGAAAAATGGGACAGAAAATGTTATTTATTCATTAGATTTGTTAAATACCCACAGCTAAAACCTAATAATAATCTATACTATAAAATATATAGATCATTTTGAAATTACACCTAATAGTCAAAACATAAGCTTTCTCTCGAAAGGAAATGCTTCTGACCAAAGAAACACTTTATTTAAGCCTCTGATAAAGCCTGGGAGTTTTAGGTCTCTACCCAGGAACATGCAGATATATGTTTTGTGACTTCCTCTTGAAAATTAATTGCAGCTTCAAGAAAGCAAAAATGGTGAGCCAAACCATGCATGTGCCTTTCTCTTCAGACCTGGAACATCTCCCCCTTGAGTTTAGGAGAAAGCTGTAGCTCTTCCTTCTGTCACTGTGTTCTTATTATTGCCCTTCTCTTTAGCACTCACATTACTTAGAGTAGATTGAATTCAGAGAGTTTATAAGGTGCTGACTAACATTATCGCCTTTTATTTACAGGCACGTTTGGCATATTTATTGGAACTGGCCATTTCATGAAAAATATTTCTTCTCTAACATTAAGTATAAAATGTTATTTGTCAACAGGTGATAATTAATCATAATATTTAAATTCCTTTTGTGCATTTAGGCATATTAACATATCTAATGCATTTCTATTTGAAGTGTGTAAATGTTGAAGTGCAATACTCCACTACCCAATATAATTCTCTTAACCTTTTTATGTACATAAAAAGCTCGCATTCATATTAAATAATTCTTTTCTTTCCCAAAATAGAAAATGAGGTTCTAATACGGTATGTGCTATACATTTCTCTCCACAATGGCCTGTGACTGACTGAAGCCAAAGCTTTTAAACAATGACATGTAGCTTATATGATAAAAGAGAAACAGTCACCTAGAACCATACCAATATATTCAGCCAAGAAAATTCCTTAAAATGTCAGTTGCTCAATAACAAGATCTGTATCTGTGTCCTCATCTGTAACCTATCACTTATTTTCATCATTCTCTGGACAAGTTACCTTTTTAATCTTATGTCTTGACTTATAAAATAATAATAGTACCACAATACTGTAATTGTATAACGATAACAGAGATAGTATTTAGTATCTTATCCATTAAAATGGGTAACAACAAATTCAAACTCAACTGTTTTTTAGCACAAAGCATCGCCAATAGTGTTTTCTACTTAAATTAACTTCTGGGAAATACCACGTCTTCTTGTTCTTCTTATAGGAAATTGGATCTATATTTGGAAGATTCATTTTCCAGTTCTGATTCACCACCTTGTAGTTATATGAGCTTGGCAAGTTACTTAATTGTTTAAGGTTGAGTTTCTTTTTCTAGAAGAGCTTATATATGGGCCCAAACCCTACTCCCCACCAGCTGCAAAAGCATTTTATGTGTTGTAAAAGATTTTTAAATGGAAGGTTTTAACCTAATTTATCTAAATATATCATCCTTTAGGAATACTTTGATGAACTGTTTTCACTTCCTTAAATAGCAGTGGCTAGTTTCTTTGCCTTTTATTTCTGTGTGTCATGAAGATCATATTGAGATGAATCCTATTAGAAACACTTTAAGAAAAGAAAAGTCAGGTTTTGGGTGAATGCCTCTTTGTTTAACTCAACAAAATGTAAATGCAACAAAAGAATTTGGAAAGACGCTTGGAAGTTGAAATGGATTTTGACCTTATTGTGCCTAAAATGACTAACTTTGGTTCTTATTGTTGATAAAAACAGGAGAACCTTGTATAACCAATGCCTCACAGGTCCAGAATGTTCAGTTTTGGTTAGTGAGACTCAACCAGCAAGAGGTAATAAACTGAAGAATTTGTAGGTAGGATGGTGGTTAAGAGTATGGGTTTTAGAATCAGCTAGAGCTGGCCTGAATCCCTGCTTTGCAGTGTGTAAACTGTACATCCTTGGGTAACTTATTTAAAGGCTCTAAGCCTCAGATTCCTTATTTGTAAAGTGGCTCAGCATTTAGAGGTGTCAGAAGGATTATTTGAGAAAATGTTAGCTCAGTGCTGAGCAAAACCCTGGCAGATGGAAGTAGTCACCCTATATAGAGTAGCTATTTTAATAGTCTTTATTCTTAAGGGTCCACAGATGTAAAGAGCTATACATACAGCCTCTTTTACATTAGCATTTTACAGAGGTCAAGATACAGCAAAGGAAGCTCCCACCAGCAAGGAATAGTCACTGACCCTATAGTTCTCTTTGGGGATAGTCCCATGGAACAGAGACTAGTGTTGGTTAAGTCAAGGCCAAATGACATGTTTATGGCTGGCACAAGGTGCCTTGTTTACAGTGAATTCCACTTATAGCAATTATTTTCTGAACAATAAGCTGGGCTTGTTACTGAAGCATTAAAAACATCTTTAACAGTATAGAAGTCCCTACTTTTCACTGAGATGTTCTATTAGAAATTGGATTTTAGGTTGGACTGTCATAAACACAAAGATTAAACAATTATAAATATTCATTGAAATAATCTTTGAGTTCTAAACCCTAATAAATGGGCATACATGGGGCATCTGCATTTTACCCAAGGTACCCTCAATATTCCATAAATGTACTTATGCACACAGGATACACACAATACATATGTTCTTTTTAGTCACCAAAGAAGCTCTTTGTGCTAAGTATTATTAACCTCCTTTTACAGATGAGGAAACTGAGTTTCAGAGAGTTTAAATAACTTACCTAACTTCAAAAACAAAAAGTAGAGGAGCCAGAATTTGACCCAACTGTGTCTGAATAAAAAATTCCTATTCATCCTACCATATACTCCCCACAGCTAAACAATTCACTCGATCTCAGCTGATGTGGAAAGGATGCCACCCTCCCCTGCTTTGGTGTCCCTGGGGGGAGTATATAGGCTATCAATATGGCAATGAGCCTCAGTACAGAGAAGCACATTGTATATCAAAGTTACGTTCCAGGAAAAGTCCAACTTACAGCCAAAAGACATATAAAAGGCAATTCTTTCCTTAGGGTGATAGAAATGGAAGGCCTAGATTCATTCCCACAACACCACCACCCACCACTTATAATCTATTAGCACTGCCCCTGTAACATTTTAAATAACACTTAAAAAGTATTACACGAATAATAAAAAAAGAATAAAATTATTCTTACTTTAAGAATGTCAACTCTGGGATAAATAGATGAATTTTGTACCAAAGAGAATGACTATATAAACCTATCTTGTAGATGGAATGGATTAGGCAGAAAGAAGGTTATAAAGACTTTTCCACCTCTACATCTATCTCTGTGAACTCCATATCTGCATCCAGGCCATCACACACAGGGGAGCTTTTCTCCCCTCTATCTTTCTTCCAGACAATACAGAAGGAATAAAATGTCCACTGAAAACATTGTACATACTTCGATATAAGAAATCACACAATAACACATTGGTGCTGCCTACAAGCGTTTGCTGCATGACATACTGTTCATATAGATGTAATGTTTCATGACAAAGCAAAATGTATCCTGTATAAATGATCTATTTAAGTGTGAAATAGAAAACACACTCTCCTTGTTTGTTTTAACATTTGCTGATGGTACCACTTCTCCTTTGCCTCTTTCTACTGCTTTCCTATGTGCCTTTTCAGCTTTGCAGCAGCAGCAGCAACAGCAACAGCATCTAATAAAAATAATAACAACAGCTAACATTTGTTAAACACACTGTAATGTTTATTGGTTCTTTTGCTCTCCACAAACTCTAATCATAAAAATTATTGTCATTACCAATTTACAGATGAAGAGATTGAGGCTTGGAAATTATCTGATTATTAAGTGTGTAGCAAATTCTGGTTCTCACTAGGATGAATTAAGCATAAACCACCTTGTCTCTCCCAGTGAGTGTGTTATAAAACCTGAATAGAATGCATGGAGCAGTTATTTGAAGACCCTGCAGAGTGAATAGTAGTTGGTGAATCGGGAAAGAAAACCAGAATTTGAAGTGTCTGTGATCAGGCCATTGATTTTTTTCTCTCTGGCTTAAACTCAGTGCAACCCAAAACCCAGAAGTGGGTGCCATGGTGCAGAGAGAGCTTCAGGAGAAACCCTCTACTTCTGGACTGAGAAGCAGCAGAGGGAACTCCTAACACTCAGAGAGGGTGAGGAATATCACTCATTTTTCTTTTTCTTTTCTTTTTAAAATATTTTCTCCTTTCTCTTGCAGTCTTATCTTAAGCAATTCTGTGGTAATGGCATGGGTATGAAAGCCAAAATTTTCAGAGAGGTGAGCTTTCCTTTGATCTATAGAACTGTGGTCCTAAGAGAATTTGCCTGACAGTGCAAACTCCTGTTGCTGTGCTAGATTGAAGTAACTGAAGCCTTAGCTTTTTGGCCAGAGGACTGAAGGTACTGGGAATTATTTTCCCAGGAGTTCCCAGTACCAGAAACTACTTAAAAGATTATGAAGAGGAAGGAGCTTTGGAAGTGACCCCTATAAAATTATTTATGAACTCCAGGGCTTACCCCTGAACTGTGCATGCACGGATCCGGTCCCAATCAGCACGTAGAATTCTCTGTGAAGTGAAGTAACAGATAGCCTGCTGCCCAGGTCCCAGACTGACCACTGGGTGGTGCATATGCAGGATGGATCTGAATATCATTGAAAAAGGCTTAAAAAACTGAAGAAACTCAAAACCATAGCCCACAGGAAATGAGTTAGAACTTGCAGCCTGAACTCAATGAGGCTGATTGCCAGGTAAAACAAAAACATCAACATTCTCCGTAGGATTTAAACCAGTCCCAGATTTTTATAAGACAATATTAAAAATGTCCAGATGCAATTCAAAATTACTTGGCATTTTGAGTGAAAAATGGAGACTTTTTTCACCTGAGAAAAAAACAATCAATGAAAGCCAATTCAAAGATGACGTTGATGCTCTAATAATTGACAAAGACTTCAAAGCATCTATTATAAAAATCCTCCAACAAGTAACTCCAAACACTCTTGAAATGAATGGGAAAGTAGAAAGTCATAGCAAAGAAACAGAAGGTATAAAGACACATCAAGGGGACATTTTAGAATTGGGAAATACAATAACTGAAATAAACTCACTGGAGGGACTGAATAGCAGAATGGAGACGACAGAGTAAGAAGTCAGTGAGCTTAATGATAGATCAATAGAAATTATCTGAGCTAAACAGGAAAGAAGGAGTAAAAAATATATTAGCAAAGAGTCTTCCAATTTCAGCTCCACATGTAAAGAGCTTGGAAGTTACCACTCCTGATCTTACAACAAGAAAAGCTAGATAAACTAAAAATTAATGACTTTTCTTGGACCCATCAGATAACTGAGTTTATAGGGGTAAACACAACCCTTAAGTCAGAGAGACAAGCACATTCAGAGAGACACAGCTGAGATCATCTTGCCTGGAGCAGAAGCCAGTGGAGTCATAGACTGGTG
Source organism: Pan troglodytes (assembly GCF_028858775.2). Classification (NCBI taxonomy): domain Eukaryota; kingdom Metazoa; phylum Chordata; class Mammalia; order Primates; family Hominidae; genus Pan; species Pan troglodytes. Next base: position 78,913,932 of record NC_072411.2, on the reverse strand, counting down.
GGACCAATTAAATGGTAAATTTTACAAATTGCTGGAGATTGAGATTGTGGATAACTAAGAGAATGAGAAATTCCCAGTGGCTGCAGTCTTTCCTGGGCCTTATCTCTAGGAACCTCACCAGGTACTCACAGCAAAGATCCGAAAAAGATCCCCTCATGGCTTTGGCAGGGGAGAGGAAGAATAATCATTGTGAAATACACTCAGAGCCTTCTCCATAACAAAGGGCTACATTCCAGGGGAAAGGACTTTTCCAGAGCTTTATTCCAGCTAGGGAAAAGAAATTCCTCTTATTCCAGCCCCCTCCAGTCGTCCTGTCTCAACTAAAGGAGAAATATCGTAGTTACCAGGGGTCAGGGCTTCAAGGAAACAAAGCAGGAATACTGCATCTAGGGAAGAATACTTCACAAAGAGAAAAACTTTGAAGATCACAATCATGAGACATAGATCCATAAATGATGGAGAGTTAATCAGAGGATTACAGAATGTCCTTCCCTTCCCATAGTTTACTATCACACCAACAGGGTACCAGTATAATAACAGTAGGTTACAACTGAAAGGATTGCTAGACACAGGTTCTTCTTAGCAGGAGTACTTAGGGGAGTCTAAAGTCAAGAGGTAACAAAACAATAACACTATGAAGGTTCTGGCACGTATAGCTAGAGAAAACATTAAACACAGCTCAACTCCATAGAGATTAATATAAATCCTTGCACTAAATTCTATTTATCTTAGTTCCTATTATTCCACACAATGTGTCTGCTTTCAATAACAAATTACAAACCATGACAAAAGGCAACAAAAAGTAGTCTGAAGAGATAAAGCAATCATCAGAGTAAGACTCAAATATAACATAGATATCGGAATTATCAGACAGGGAATTGAAAGTAACTATGATTAAGATGTTAAGGGCTGTAATGAAAAAGGTAGACAATATGCAAGAACAAATGGGTAATGTAGCAGAGAAATAGAAACTCTAAGAAATAATTAAAAGAAAATGCTCTATATAAATGAAAAACATTGCAACAGAAATGAGGAAGTCTTAGGAGGCTCATCAATAGGCTTTACAAAGCTGAGGGAAGAGTCAGTAAACTTCCAAAATTTAGAGCAATATAAACTTTCCAAAATAAAACACAAGGAGAAAAAGATGATAACAAATCAGAACAGAACATGAAAGAACATCCAAGAACTGTGGGACAATATAGTATGCCAGAATGAGAAGAAATAGAGAACAGAGCAGAAGAAATATTTGAAGTAATAATGCCCCCAAACTTTCCAATACTAATGAGAAACATCAAAACACATATCTAGGAAGCTTAAAGAACATTGAGCAAGATAAATACCAACAAACCCACATCAAGGCTTATACTCACACTGCAGAAAATCAAAGACAAAATATTGAAAGAAGCCAGAGGGGGAAAAAAACACCCCACCTAAGGAGCAACAGGGGTAAGAATGACAGTGGACTTTTTATCAGAAATTACACAAGCAAGAAGAGAGTGAAGTAAAATATTTAAAGGGTTGAAAGACAAATACCACCAACCTAGAATTCTATACCCAACACAATTATCCTTCAAAGCCTTTCTCAGACAAACAAATAACTGAGAGAATTCATCACTAGCAGACTTGACCTGCAAAAATGTTGTGAGATGTTCCTCAGCAGATAATATATGTCAGAAGCTGATATCTACGGAAAGAAAGAAAGAGTATTAGAGAAGCAATAAATGAAGGTAAATCATTTTTCTTGTTGAGTTAAAAGATAAGTGTTTAAATAAATGGTAATAACAATGTATTGAGTGATTACAGCACAAATGAATGAAATGAATAACAGCAATGTCACAAAGGATGAGAGGGAGGAATTGAGAATTATAAGGTGCCTACACTACACATGAAGTGCTATAGGGTTATTTGAAGGTAGTCTTACATTAGTTAAAGATATATATTGTAAACTCTAGGTAAACAACTAGCCTTCTAAAAAGTATAATTTATATGCTGAGAGGAGAGAAAATGAAATCATAACATGACCTGTTAAAATCAGAGAAGGTAGAAAGATGGAAAAACAAAGAATATAAGCAATGGATAGGAAAGTTACAAATATGCAGATATTAATATAACTGTATCAATTAGAACTTTAAAAATTAAAGTCAGGGACCTGTGGGGTAATAACAAAAGGGTTAACATTTGGTTTATCATAGTCTCATGGAGTGTAGAAAAGGCATATTGCTAAAAAAAATTATTTGAAGAAGTCCAGGTGTGGTGGCTCATGCCTGTAATTCCAGGGATTGAGGAGGCCCAGGTGGAAGGACTACTTGAGTCCAGGAGTTTGAGCCCAGCCTAGGAGGCATAGTGAGACCTGTCTCTTAAAACATTTTTTTTTTTTTCAAAAATTAGTTGGCCATGGTGGCTTGCACCAGTAGTCCCAGCTTCTCAGGAGGCTGAGGTTGGAGGATGGCTTGGGCCCAGGAGTTCAAGGCTGCAGTGAGCTATGATTGTGTCACCACACTCTAGCCTGAGCAACAGAGCAAGACCCAGTCAAAAAAAATTTAAAGAAATAATGGCTGATAACTTTCCATATATATAAAAAAAACAAGAATGTACAGGTTCAGTAAGCTAAGCAAATCCCAAACAAGACAAATCCAAAGAAATCAATGTCTAGACACATCATAAACCACTGAAAACTAAAGACAAGGAAAAAACATTTCAAAGCAGCCAAAGAAAAATAATGCATTGTTTATGGAGAACAACAATTAGAATGACTGTGTATTTGTCATTAGAAATCATGAAGGCCAGGTGCCAAGAACATACAATAGGGAAAGAATAGTCTTGTCAATAACGGATGTTGGAAAAATCTGGATCTCTACATGCAGAAGAATAAAGTTAGATCCTTATCTTGCATTGTGTATGTATTAAGCCATTCTTGTGTTACAATAAAGAAATACCTGAGGCAGGGTAATTTATAAAGAAGAAGTTTAATTGGCTCACTGTTCTGCAGACTGTACCGGAGGCATAGTGCTGGCATAGACTTCTGGTGAAGGCCCCAGGAAGCTTACAATCATGGTGGATTGCAAAAGGGGAACAGGCATCTCACATGGTAAGAGCAGGAGCAAGAGAGAGAGGGAAGGAAAATGTGCCACCCATTTTTAAACAACCAGATCTCATGAGAAATCACTACCAAGGCGACAGCACTATACCATTCATGAGAGATATGCCACCAGGATGGAAACACTTACTACTAGGCCCCACCTCCAACAATGGGGATTGCATTTCAACATGAGATTTGAGGAAACAAATATCCAAACTATATTAGTGTATAAAAATCAACTCAACATAGATTAAAGACTTAAGCATAAGACTTGAAACTGTAAAACTACTTAAAAGAAAACAGAGAAAAAAAGCTTCCGGACATTGGTCTGGATAATGATTTTTTGGCTATGGACCCTAAAACACTGGCAACAAAAGCAAAACTGGACAAATGTGATTGCATCAACCAAAAAACTTCTGCACAGCAAAGGAAACAACAGAGTGAAGAGACAACCTACAGAATGAGAGAAAATATTTGTAAACCATACATCTGATAAGGGGTAAATATCCAAAATAGATAAGGAACTCAAGCAACTCAATACCAAGAAAACAACTCAATTCAATAAATGGGCAAAGTATGGTAGGGTAACTATAAAATAGAGGATTTTGAATGTTCTCACCAGAAAAAAATGACAAGTGCTTGAGGTGATGGATATGCTTATTACCCTGATTGGTCATTATACAATGTATACATGTATCAGAACATCACACTGTACCCCATAAATATGCATAGTTATTATGTGTCAATTAAAACAAAATAAAACTTTAAAAAACTGGGCAAAGGGCCTGAATAGACATTTCTTAAAAGAAGACATACGGATGGCCAATAGGTATGTGAGAAATTCTCAACATCATTAATTATCAGGGAAACACAAGTTAAAACCACAATGAAGCCAGGCGTGGTGGTTCATGCTTCTAACCCCAGCACTTTGGGAGGCTGATGTGGGCAGATTGCTTGAGCCCAGGAGTTCAAGACCAGCCTGGGCAGCATGGTAAAACTTCATTTCTACAAAAAATAAAAATATTAGCTGGGCATGATGGTGCGTGCCTGTAGTCCCAGATTATGCCACTGCACTGCAGCCTGGGTGAGAGAGAGAAACCCTGTCTCAAAACAAACAAACAAAAGACAAAAACAAAGCAATCAAAAAAACCCACCATGAAATGTCATCTCTACCTGTTAAAATGTGTATTATCAAAAAAACAAAAGATAGCAAGTGTTGGTAAGGATATGGAGAAAAGAGAATCCTTTTATGTTGCTAATTGAAATGCAAATTGGTACAGCCAATATGGAAAACAGTATGAAATTTCCTGAAAAAATTAAAAACAGAACTACCATATGATCCAACAATCTTACTTCTGGGAATATATCTAAAGGAAATGAAATCAGTATGTCAAAGAGATATCTATACTCCTATGTTCACTCCAGCATTATTCACAATAGCCAAGATATACAGTCAATCTAAATGTTCATCAACAGATGAATGGATAAAGAACATGTGGTAAAATACACAATGGAATATTTTTCAGCCTTAAGAAGGAAATCCTGTCATTTGTGACAACATGGATGAACCTGGAGGACATTATGCTAACTTAAATAAGCCAGACAAAGGAAGACAGACTTACATGATCTCACTTAAATGTTGCCTTAGTCCATTGTGTGCTGCTATAACAGAATACCTGAGGCTGGTAATTTATAATGAACAGAAATTTATTTGGCTCAAAGTCCTGGAGGCTGGGAATTCCAAGAGCATGTCACCAGCATCTTGTGAGGGCCTTCATGCTGCCTCATCCTGTGGTGAAAGGCAGAAATGCAAGAGATAGGGAGAGCAAGAGCAAGAAGTGGCTGAACTTGCTTTTACAAGCTCACTTTTGAGATAATGAACCTATTCCCATGATAATGACAATCCATTCATGAAGGCAGAGCCCTCATAACCTAATCACCTTTTATTAGGACCCATCTTCCAACACTGTGCATTGGTGATTAAATTTCCAACACATGAAATTTGGGTGACATGTTCAAACCGTAGCATCTATAAAATCTAAAAAAGTTGAATCCATAGAAACAGAGTAGAATGTTGTTTACCAGGGTCTAGGGAGTGGGGAAAGGGGAATAGGGACATATTGGTCAAAGGGTACAAAATTTCAGTTAAACAGGATAAATAATTTCCAGAGATCTATTATACAGCATGTGACTATAGTTAATAATAACATGTTGTATGCTTGAAAACTGCAAACAGGTTAGATATTAAATATTCTTACCTCCTCCCCCGACCCCTGGCCACAAACACAAAAGAAAAAAAGAAACCATGAAGGCTAGAAGGAAGTGACACATTTTTAAAGTGCTGAAAGTAGGGAAAGTCAACCCAGAATTATAGATCAAGTGAAAATATCTTTTATGAATGAAGGTGAAATAAAGATATTCCCCCCACCGCACTCACTAGCCCCTGGTAACAAACATCCTACTCTGTTTCTATAAATTAAACTTTTTTAGATTCCATAGATGCTATGGTTTGAAAATGTCCCCCAGATTTCTTTGTCAGATAAAGAAAAACTAAGAAATTCATTGCTAGGAGATCTACTCTAAAAAAATTGCCAAAAGACAGAAGGGATACGATGTTGAAGAACACATAGAATGTTAGGAATGAAGAAAGAGCAGTAGAAACGATAAATATCTGGGTAAATATAAAAGCCTATTCTTTTCCCGTAAGTTGTTTAAAATGTTTTTAATCATTGAAAGCAAAAATTATGGCTTTATCTGACATCTATCCAGCATATACCTGCAATATGTAAGACAAGCGTGACATAAAGAAGAGAGGATGAAAAGTCCTAGGTAGTGGTAAATTTCTGCACTCAAGAAGTGGTGAAACACTAATTCTAAGTAGACTGTGAAAAGTTAGATATGTATATTGTATTCCCTAGAGACAGTGCTAAAAAATTATAAAAAGAAACATAGTTTTAAAAAATCCAACAAATAAAATGGAATACTGAAAACTGTTCACATAATCCAAGACAGGAAATGGAAAACAGAGGAACAAAAACCAAACAGAAAACAAATAAAAATTTGTAGACTTAAATCCAAGCATGCCAATGATATCAATAAATGAAAATGGCCAAAACACATTAATACAAAGACAAATGATCAGAATGCATAAAAAGACATGACCTAACTATAAGCTATTTATAAGAAACTCTCTTCATGTGTAGTGATATTAGTAGATAACAAGTAAAAGGATGGAAAAAGATATATCATGCAAATACCAGTAAAAAGAAATTAGGTTCTTTAGAAAGGTCAGTAAATTACTACACCTTCAGAAAGACTACCAAAGAAAAAAGAGAGAACACACAGAATTACCAGTAGCAGGAATGAAAGATGGAATATAACTACAGACCCCGTAGACCTTAAAAGGATGATAAGGAGGCTACAAATAACTCTACATGCATGGAATCATCAACTTATATGAAATGGATCAATTCTTAAAAACCACAGACTAGCATAGCTCATCCAAGATAAAATAGACATTCTGAGTAGTCCTATAACTATGAAAACAATTGAATTTATAGTAAAACACAAACAACCTTCCAAAAAAAGAAATATCCAGGCTCAGATGGTTTCACAGGTTAATTCTACCAAATATTTAAAAAACAGATAAAACCAATTCTATACAATGAATTCCAGAAAATAGAAAAGAGGGAAGCCCTTTCCAGCTTATTTTACTAGATCAGCACTACCATGATGCCAAAATCCAGCAAATACAGTCCAAGAAACCCCCACTACACATTATTATTCTTCATGAACATAGACACAAAACACTCAAATATGAAAACAAATCCAACAATATGTAAAAAGGATAATAAGCCATCTAGAGATGTAAAGCAGTTGAATATTCAGAAATCAATCAATATAATCTACCATATGAAGAGTCTAAATAAGAAGCACCATATATTCATATAAATTGATGTAGAAAAAGTATGTGACAAAATTCAATATGCATTCATGATGAAAACTCTCAGCAGACTAGAAATAGAAACTTCCTGAAACTGATAAAGGGCATCTACAAAAACTCTACATCTAACATATTTAATTATGAAAAATGAAGGCTTCCTCACTAAGACTGGAAAAAAGGCAAGGATGTTTATTCAGCCACTCCTATTAAACACTAAACCGGAAGTCCCAACTAGTGAGATAAAGCAAGAAAATAAGAAGGCATGTGGACCGGAAAGGAAGAAATAAAACTGCTTCTATTCGAGGTCAACATAATTGTTTATATAGAAAATCCCAAGAAACCTACAAAGGTCTCCTAGAACTAAGTAAGTTTAGCATGCAAAGTGAGTTTAAGATACAAGGCCAATATATAAAAACCAATTGTATTTTTATATATTAGCAATGAGCAATTAGAAATAAAAGTTTAAAAATGCCATTTATAACAGCACAAAATGCTGTAAATATAGCAAAATATGTATAATATCTGTATGATGAAAACTTAAAAATGCTGATGACAAAAGTAAAAGGAGACCTAAATAAATGGAGAAACATATCATGCTCAGGGATTAGAAGAATGAACACAGTAAACATGCTGATTCTCCTCAAGTTGATCTAGAGATTTAATGCAATTCTAATAAACATTTTATCAAGAAATCTTATATTTATCAATACGTAATTTAAAAGTTTATATGGAAAGGCAAAGGAACTAAGAAAGCAAAAATGATTTAGAACATATACAATGGCTCTTTAGTAAATGGTACTGGGAGAATCGGATATCCACAGACAAAAGAATGAAATTGCATGGTTATCTTACATCACACACAATAATCCACTCAAAAAGGATTAAAGACATTAAACACAAGACCCTACTTAAGTGTAAGACCATCAAAATTCTGGAAGAAAACATAGGGAAAAAGCTCCTTGACATGGGTCTTGACAATGGTCTTTTGAATGTGATACCCAAAGCACAAGCAACAAAAGCAAAAATAACGTGAAACTACATCAAACTAGAAAGTCTCTGCAGAACAAAAGAAACAACAGAGTCAAGAGACAACCTACAGAATGGGAGAAAATATTTGCAAACCATATGTCTGATGGGGGCTAATATCCAAAACATATAAGGGACTCAATACAATTCAATGGCAAACAATCTGAGTAAAAATGAGCAAAAAGAGACATTTTTCCAAAGAAGACATACGAATGCCAAACAGGTATATGAAAAGTTGCTCAACATCACTAATCATCATGCAAATCAAAACCTAATGGCTATCACCTCACACTTGTTAGAATAGCTATTACTGAAAAGTAAAAAAATAACAAGTATCAGCAAGGTTGTGGAGAAAAGGGAGACCTTGTACACTGTTGGTGGGAATATAAATTAGTACTGTTTTTAAGGAAAACAGTGTGGAGGCTCCTCAAAAAACTAAAAATAGAGCTACCATATGATCCGGCAATCTCACTTCTGGGTATATATCCCAAGGAAAAGAAATCAGTGTGACAAGGAGACATTCCTGTGTTCATCGCAGCATTATTTACAATAGCTGAGATATGGAATCAATGCAAATGTCCATTGATGGATGAATGGATAAAGAAAATGTAATGTACATATAATATATACAATGAAATACTTTTCAGCCTTAAAATAGAAGGAAGTCCTACCATTTGCGGCAAAGTGTGTGAACCTGTTGGACATTCACTTATTGCGTGAAATAAGCCAGACACAGAACAAATACTACATAATCTTACTGGTATGTGGAATTAAAAAAATTCAAACTCATAGAAATAGTAGAATGGTGGTTGGCAGGGGTTGGAGGTGGATGTGGATCAAAAATAAAATGTATTAGATAAATAAGTTCTGGGAATCTAATGTACAACATGTGGTAACTCCAGTCAATAGTAATGTATTGTCTACAGTACTTGAAGTTTGTTAAGAGAACAGATATTAAGTGTTCTTGTCAAAAAAAAAAAAAAAGGAAATATGTGAGGTGATGGGTAGGGTAATCAGCTTGATTGGTGGAAAAAAGAAAATAATACTATTCGAGGAATTCCACAATTCAATTTTAAGAATTACTATAAAGCTACAGTAACTAAGACAGTGTGGGATTGATGACAGGATAGACACCTAGATCAATGGAATGGAATAGCTAGGGCAGAAATAGAGCCATTCAAACATGAACAACTGATTTTTGACAAATTGAAAGGCAATTCAACAGGAAAAGGATAGTCTTTTCAACAAATGATGATGAAACAATTGGACATCCAAAAGCCCAGAAAAGAACCTGAATGTAACCCTACACATTTTCCAAAAAATTAACACAAATGAATTATAGATCTAAATATAAAACATAAAGTTATAAAGCTTTCAGAAAAAAAAACAGAGGAGAAAACATTTGTTACCTGGTGTTAAGTAAATACACCCAGTAGAATAGCTAAAAATTTTAAAACATTCTGACAGTAACAAGTACGGGCAAAGATATAGAGTAACTGTAACTCTCATACACTGCTGGTGGGAATTCAAAATGTACTCTGGAGAAAAGTTTAGCAGTTTCTTACAAAGTTTATGCATTTAGCATGTAACCCAGCAATCCCACTCCTGGGTATTTACTCTAGATAAATGGAAACTTAAGTTTACATAAAAACCAACTCCATTTTATAATGCCCCACACTGGAAACAACCCAAATAGCCCTCAAATGGGATATGGGTAAACAGTGGCACAATCACATAATGTAACAATACCCAGCACTACAAATGAATGAATTATCGATACATGCAATAAGGTGAATCTCAAAGGCAGTATGCTGAATGAAAGAAGTCAGTCTCAAAAACTATGTGTTGTATAATTCCATTTATACAACATTCTCAAAAAAATAAAAAATATGGTGATGGAGAGAAAAAGCAAATCCAAAGGTTGCCAAGAGTTAAGGGTGAGGGTAAAATAGCATGGGGATGTTTTTGCGATAACAGAACTGTTCTCTATTCTGATTGTGGTGGTGGCAACACAAATATTTACATTTATTAAAATTTATAACTGTACACCAAACAGGTCAATCTTACTGCATGATTATTTAAGAAATAACCATTTAAAAGAAGCATCCAGAGTGAGGTTTGTCTGACGCTAGAGTTCACATTCTTTACAAAATACTTGATGCTGCCTTACAAATCTTCAAATGAGCGGATAGACATTCATGAATACATGTGTTTATTATAAAGATCGAATAAATGAGACAATGACATGTGAGCCATTGAAAATGGGAATATTTATATATTTATATAATAACTAATTATCGTATTTAGATCAGAAGTCTGGGTAAATGGAGCTGTACTTCATCTGGGCTTTGTTCAGCACTTAGTGTCCAGTTGATTTCAGATGTATCTTGAATCTATCTTTTCCCTAACTTCTGTCCAGGTCAAGCCACTTTCTTCCTCTTACCTGAAATGTTTCAGAAATTCTGCCAACCAGTCTCCAGTCCTCCAGGTCCATCTTCTTCAAACCCATCCTCCACAGAGCTGCCAGGGAGATCCTTATAAACCTGACCTTGCCATGTTCTTGCTTGTTAAATAAGCTCCTTCATGGGGGCATACAGTGTTTTATTATCTGGTTTCACCCTGTCTCTGGCAACATCTCCCCATTCATAGCACATGTGTCCCAGCCATTTGAGCAACTTCCACCCTCTGCACCCCTTTTTATTCTTCTTTGCTTACTTCAGCTCATCTTTCAAGATCCAGCTTTCTGAAGTCTTCTGTGAAATAAGAAGAAATGTATATTAGTCTCTGCCCCCAGATCCTGACATGGAGCTCCTAAAACCCTTGTAGGTAGGGGTACCAGGAGAATCTTTTGTTCCTGAATAGCCTTAGGATGGGCAAGGGAAGGATTAGCTTCCAGGGGGACAAACCATGTGATTCGAGGGCTGAAACTTTCAGCCCCATCCCCTGCCCTCCAGGAAGCAGAGAGGGTCTGAAGGTTGAGCTGATCACTAATGACCAATGATGCAATCAGTTGTGGTCTCTGGAGGGTGGTGCACCTGGAGAGGGCATGAAAGCTCCATGTCTCTTCCCACATACCTTGCCCTTTGCGTATCTTCTATGTGGCTGTTCTTCTGTATTCTTTGCAATATTCTTTATAATAAACTAGTAAACATAAGCGTGTCCCCAAGTACTGTGAGCCATCCTAGCAAATTAATTGAACCCAAGGAGGGGGTCATGGGAACTCTGATATGTAAGTGGATAGGTCAGAAGTCTAGGTGACGACCTACTACTTGTGACTAGCATCTGAAGTGGGGGCAGTCTTGTGAGACTGAGCCCCTAACTGTGCGATATGATGCTACCTCTAGGTAAGTTGTGGCAGAATTGAATTGAGTTATAGAACACCTAGTTAATGTTCCCTGCAGAAGTGCTTGGTCAGTGGGGGAGAAAAAAAACACATACATTTTGGTGATCAGAGGTGAAGCGTTTTGTGTTGTGTTGACTGTGTGAAAAAGAAAAAAAAAAAAAAGGTAAGGTTTATCTCTGACACCTTCGGTGATTCCAGGCTGGATTATATTCGCCATCCCCAAGGTTGCAGAACAGCCCATGTTTGCTTCTGCCATGACCCTTGCTGCAGTGTTTTGGGACTGTCTATTCTCCCATCCACCCTCATTAGACTGTGGGGCCTCTAGAGCAGTGGCTGCAATTTAATCCCATATCCCTACTCCCAGCATATGGTAGGAACTCAATACACATTTATTTAATAAAATTAAACTAAAACCATCTAAAATCCTTTTTGGAAGGAGACAAAGTATAAACAAACAAATACAAGCTACACATTGATGCTTTGTATGGACTGATAATGATTTGGGGGGAATAGCCATAAATACAGTATGATGAAAATAACTGTTTCCTTTTGTGTAGAAGAGTAGGAAAAAGCTGCTTGAATCATGATAAACTGAGGGAAAACGAGGAATTGAGGAGATGGCAGCAGCTGGAATTTGGAGTCTCCTTCCTCAATGAAGAGCAGAAGTGGAGGGGAAGAGAAGGATTGTGTACCTGCCCATTGGGATTTCAAACGGGTCTCTCCCTTTGCTGAGTGCTGCAGTCAGCTTGGGTGTTGTCAGCCCACTGTAGAAACCCCATACCTATGGAAATGGATAACCTGTGACTTCCTCAAAGGAATTCATGCTAAGAGGAAGTTTAAAAGTGAATCATCTTTCTTTAGTCATGATTTCTTTACATGATAATGCTGGTGCCAGTCTGGAAGCATAAAGAGTGCTGGGTTCACGTGTGATGGGGGGCAATGTACATACATTCTTCAGCCGTTTGCTCTATGAGTGTGCCTTTCTTTAAGTGGACAGACTGCTTCGTTTAAAACATTTTTTATTCTGATTCTGAGCCCATGCTTATACATTTAATTTTTGATTTACATGCAGGAATATTCATTATTTGGTCTACTGTTCTTTAAGTTTTGACAAATGCATAGTCATCTAAGTACCACCCAAATCAAATGGCCAGAAGATTCTATTACTGCCCCAAAATTACCTTGTGCTAACCCTTTGTCATCAATCCCTTCCCCACTCTCAACCTCTTGTGGCCTTGATCTGATCTTTGTCCACGTAGTTTTGCCCTTCTAGAATATTATATATGTAGCCTTTGAAACTGGCTTCTTCCATCCTGCCTAAAGCATTTGAGATTCATCTATGCTGTTGCCTGTAACAATACTGTTACGGGGTGAATTGTGCCTTCCCCACAAAATTCCTGTTGAAGTCCTAACCCCTAGTACCTCAGAACGTGACTGTATTTGGAGATACAGTCTTTAAAGAAGTAATTGAGCTAAAATCAGGTAATTAGGGGACCCTAAGCCAATGTGACTGGTGTCTTTACAAGGAGAGAAAACCTGGATTCAGACAAGCACGGTGTAAAGACCACATGAAAACACGGAGAAGGCATCCATCTACAAACCAAAGAGACAGGGGTCAGAAGAAGTCAACCCTGCCGTCACCTTGATCTCAGACACCCAGCCTCCACAACGGTGAGGTGATAAATTTCTGTTGCTTAAGTCATCCAGACTGTGGTACTTTGTTATGGCAGCCTTAACAAACTACAATTAGTTTGAGGCTTTTATTGCTGAGTAGTTTTATGGATCCATTTTACAGACTTACCAGTTTGTTTAATCTCTTTCCCAGTTGAGGGATATTTGGGTTATTTCCAGTTTTTAGCAATTATGAATAAAGTTGCTATAAGCAGTCATAAGTTTTTGTGTGAACATAGGTTTCCATTTCATGTGGGTAAATACAAAGGAGTAGGATTGTTAGGTTGTAAGAAACTGCCAAAAACTGTTTTCAAAGTAACTATCATTTTGCATTTCCACAGTAATATATGAGGGTCTACTTGTTCTATATCCTGTTTAGCACTCTGTGTTTTCAGGTTTTTAAAAATTTTAGCCATTCTAATAGGTATATGTTGGTACTCACTGTGGTTTTAATTTGCATTTTCCCACTGACTATGTTCAGCCTCTTTTCATATGCTTATTTACCATCCAGATATCTTCTTTAATAAAGCATCCATTTAAATCTTTTGACCAGTTTTAAACTGAATTACTGGTTTTCTTATTGTTGAGTTCTGAGAGTTCTTTATACATTCTAGATATATGTAGTTTTCTTCACAATCATGTAATTTTTCTTCTTTAGTCTGTTAATGCAATGAATTACATTAATTGATTTGTGAATGTTGAACCAGTGTAGCATTTCCAAGATAAGCCATGTTTTGTTGTGATGTATTCTTTTTATATAATGCTGGATTAGATTTTCTAATGTTTTGTTGAGGGTTTTTGTGTCCATGATCATGAAGGTTATTGGACAGACCATGTGTTTAAAAATAGTATTCTAAAATATGTTCTTTAAGGTTATTTTCATCATTCCTATTTTATGGATGACAAATCGAGGTTAAAGAAGTTAAATAATTTCACCAGAGCTGGTAAGTGGTAGAGCTGTGACTTGAACCTAGGTAATCAGACACAAGCCTGTGCCCTTAACCACTAAAACCTACTTTCTCTGGAAGACTCAAAGTGGAACTGATGTCCAATGGTGAATTCCTCAGAAGCAGTAACAACAATGATAGATTAGCACAAAAGGAAGGTATTGTTGGATTATAGAGCATGGGATCTGGCATCAAAATACCTGGGTTCAAATCTCAGATCTGCTACTTACTAGTTAAATGAGCTTGGGAAACCTTTAAGTGCTTTAGGGTCCCCTTTTACAAAATAGAAATAATAATAATAATAGGTTGGTGCAAAAGTAATTGCAGTTTGCCATTGAAAGTAATGGCAAAAACCCCAATTACTTTTGCACCAACCTAATGCATAATTTGATCGTTGTAAGGGTTGAGATAAGATATCTAGTTATGATTGTGGTACTGATTAATACATATTGCAAGAGCTTGATGATACTTAATTTAATGGGATACATTCATCATAAATAAATCTTTGTTTACTAATTGACTCTATGGCTATGTACTGAACCCAAGCCTGGATAGTTAACTTTGTGTATTCTAGTCATTGCATTTCAAACCCTTATAATGATACCTCACAAATGGCTGCAGCAGGTAGGCAAGATAGAATAGTCAAGGATAATTTGAAAAATAAGTGACAGCATACTCTCTTGAAGGTCTCCTATCAGTCTTATACATAAAGGACAGTAATTTAGGAAAGCCTATCTCAGATGTTAGCTGGAGTCTTCCTATTCCTCAGGATTGACTCGAACCCCTAATTCCAAAGCATTTCCCAAGTTCTGTGAATCCCTGAGGGGGAAACAAAGGCAGGGGAGAGGATTTACATTCTCACGGCCATCTCTGGCTGCCCTCTCCTGAGTCCATGCGCTGAATCTTTTAGGGAGTTTCTGCCTGCGTCACATCAAGACCTTCCTTGACTTCTACCAAAAGAAAAGAAATCCAAGACATATGTTCAGTACAGATTACTTGAGACTTTTGGGGACACAGGAGGGGTTTACATCACAGCAAAGTGAATAACCTTAAGTAGAATTTATTCATCTCCTCAAGAGTTACTCTATCCCCCCCACATCATATCACTACAAGGGATTTTTTTTCACCAGTTTCTTTCACTGAGTGCCCTCTCATGTCATGTTTCTGTCCTCTTTGTCCTCCTTTTGTTTTCCTGTCCTCTGTTCTCTCTCCCTCCCTGGGAAGAGCAATTTCACTCTCTTTAGCCACCTTAGCTCCTGCTAACCCTGGGTCCTCGTGTTTCACTATCTCCCCTCAAAGCTTATCAAGGTCTTTTCCTAACAAAAATAATTTACTCTCTGAGAGGCATTTTGGTGCTAGCTGTTAAGACACATTTTTACTCACCATCTCAAAACATGATATAATTATAAAATGCTTTGAGATCTTTGTACATCTCTGATAAAAAAATTCATTTTGACTGATTGCATACATACCTCATAGGATGCACACTTACTTAAACTGCCACACAAAATTCTGCACTATTGTAAATGCTTTATAAAGACTTCACTGACCAGATAATCCCTGGAAGAGTGAAGTGGAAAATATGAAAATTTAATCCATTATCTGGAAAACCAGAAAGAGAAAAAAGGTGTCTTTTAAATCAGAGGGTAGCTCCTAGTGAAGAATTGCACATAGCATGTTGAGGCATCTCAACCAGTTTTACAGTTTGTGAGAGGGGAAGAGAGACTATTAGACACAAGCCTCAAATCTGCACTGTGATGGTGCTTAAGGTCTTTTAGGAATGGGGCCTTTATAGATGTTGGTGGAGGTCTCTGTGAACACCGTTATTTGGTCATTTCTTCTTGGTGACCTGAACTCTTTTGCTCCTCTTTCTTCCTCTGTGTCTACTAAGTGCCCTCCATTTGAAAATAGGTCAACAGCTTGTTTAGAAAGCCAGAGAGAAGAGAAACAGAAGTATGGGTGGAGACAGGAAACAGCTGTTTCTAAGATGAGAGCTCCCAAGAAGGACAAGTTGACATTGGACAAGAGAAGATGTGTATGTTTTGTTCAGGGGACAGAAGGAAGGGGGAGTCAATAATGGCTGGAAAGATGATGATGTGGCTCAGGTTGACCTCCTTTACTGCATAAAGGAAGAAAGAAAGAAAGGGTTTTTTTAATTTCTGAAGACGATACCTTTTGGAAATGAAAAGACAAAGAATGCTGGATCATCAGGGTTCTTCCTTCTGTGTCCAAACAGCTCTTAGGTCCATGTTTCTCCCTTCTCTCTTTCTTTTATCGCTCTTCGGCACTGTTAACAGTCTGTTTTCATTGAAAGGCAGGGCCTGGCTGCTTTAAAGGCACCTGGGCCTTTATTCATGGCCCTAGGACAATCATGTAGCTAGGGAGGAAAGGGAGTGATGGCAGCACAGGCCTGGCCCATATGGGTGGCCCAAGCCATCCTCTGTCTCCCCTGTGAAGGGCCTAACCCTGCGCCCTAGAGCAGCTCACCAATATCCCACCCCAAGTCTCAGACATAATTATAGAGAGGCTGCTTTTGCCTTAACAGACACAGTGTACAATTGACCCTCGAATAATGTGGGAATTGGGATGCTGACCCCTGGTGCAGTAAAAAATCCATATACAACTTTTGACTCCCCCCAAGGTCAACTACTAATAGCCTAATAGCTTTATTTTATTTGGGTCAGCATACAAAGTTTTGCAGAGGAAAATGCCACATTTTCGTGTATGTACTTTCATGTGGGTGTACTAGATCATAGGAATTCGAGATCACTAAACCTATACTAAATGGCAATTCTTCCCTGCAATACCTAAGTGTTCTTGTTCAATAGCAAACCAAATACTGAACATGCCCAGTCCTGCCTAGCTGGGAATTGTGAGGGTCCAGAGTGAGAGAAGACCACTCTGCTCAAACATCTTATTGTATCCTGCTTACATTTCTTTCCTCCTTCTATAACATGTCATTGTACAAACTGCACGAAAAACTGTTTTCATATCTTTCCAGGAGCAGTATAATTTTTAGCATCTTTAGTGACTTACTCCCAGGGTGGTAATGCTAAAGAGAGCTGTTTAGATAACCCCTTCAATTTACAATTCAGGAAACAGACACCTCCATGTTTACATTGAAAAAATTAGGGCCTGCCATTTAAGAATCCAAGTGGTTTATTACCTGCTTCTCTCTGGCTGCCTTGATTTCCCCTTCAAATTCCACTATGGCCCTATCAGAGCAAACACCCTTAGTGCTGTCTCTAATTAGTTTGAATAATTCATGTTGTATGCTTTCACATCATTCTGTCAGATATGCTTGGAGGGTCATTCCTGGCTAATTCCAGGCTGCCTGTCCATTCACATATTTGGTCAGTTCTTTTCAGCTTCCCGAATTCCCTTTCCTTTTATTTTTTAATTGATATAGGTCATCTTTGATTTCAGAATTCCTTTAAAAGTCTATAACATGTAAGCTGAAGAAATCTTGAGAACATAGTGCCCAGAAAGACTGTCCAGTGTGAAGCCCAGAGTAACAGCTCATTTTCAACAGGGAACTAGACAAAATTTGCAATGTTGGTATAATAACAGTAACAGCTAACTTCAGCCAAACTCACTAACTCCAAAGGTGTAACCAATTCATAAAAGAGCTATTACTGTTCAGGCCCTAGAGACATTCAAGTGGCTCAGCTGGCTATGGAGGAAAAGATTCAGCTCCGTTTTCTTCCTTTTGTGGTTGTTGATATAGCTCAGTTCAATACTGCACTGAAGGAGGGTTGAACAGCAAAGACTAAAGTGAAACCTTGTGAAGTGTTTGCTGAGGGATCTTGAATTTCTAGATGCGTGCCAACCACAGAAGGCAATTATATTAAATGATACAATGAAAACAAATTTCGAACCTTGGGATTCTTTGGACATAACAGAGTCATTTGGAGCAGACTTTATTTAGAAATGGGATTACCGAATTGTTCCTTATAAGATTAGAAGTAGTAAAGGCCTACACAACTATTTTTTCTAGTAGTTTTTATCGTTATCTGGATTATGATCTTTTTTGAGAATCTCATAAAAGCTATAAAGCTGAACCCAGAAAAATATGTATATGTGCAGACACAATATTTGGCCCATAATTTCAGGGAACTCATGGGTATCATCAAGCCCATTAGTGGATCCTACAGGGGACTGAGAAAACCCAGATTTAAGAGCCCCTAGTTTGGTCCAACAGCAGAGGTGGCAACTGAAACTCAAAAGTGTAAGCAAGTCATTCAGCTTCATCATTTTCTTTCTGTTCTCCCCTTTCTTTCTTTGTTACTTGTACTTATCATTTTTTCTTTAATGTTAAGTTGATATGTGTGCACAAAATTTATTCTTTTACTGCAAATCTCTTCCCAAATGATGGGTGATGGAAGGTCTGCTCACTGTCTCTCTCTGCCTCATTTAATTGATGTGGCACCATAAACTCCATCAAAGGGCCAATATAATTGAGCTTTATTACAATGGAAGTCTGCCACCGTGTTAAAAATTACCAAGATGTCTGCAGATACTATAGTCAGGAAAAACCACAAAAGGTCCTGGGAGCTTTGTGGGGCAAAGGTTAAGCCAAGATCTACTCTGTTCCCTTAATGGGTAGCTATCATCTATTAGTACTTATGCCAAGTTCACTCTGATTAGTGTGGCCCTTGATTTAGAAGCTATTGGCACACCTAACCCCTTATTACTACAACACCCTTTTATAAACACTTAATGTTGGGAAATTATACATTTTGATCAAAACGCTTCTTTGTCCTTCTCCCACCCAGCCATGAGCAGCAATATAAATAGCACTTTGGCAGTCTCCTGATGTTAACGCCAGACAGCGTGGGAAACAATGTCTACACGAGCATTTTAGATGCTGCAAGAAAGAAGC
Organism: Pan troglodytes; assembly: GCF_028858775.2. Lineage (NCBI taxonomy): Eukaryota > Metazoa > Chordata > Mammalia > Primates > Hominidae > Pan > Pan troglodytes. The sequence goes on along the minus strand of NC_072411.2, from coordinate 78,895,041 downwards.
TTTCAGAATCCTGTGCTTTACTCCTTTTGCCCTTTAGAATAATAGTGTGTCCTTGCAATCTTGATCTGTACAAAATCTCTTTCTTTCTCTTCCTTCCTTTCTTTTTTTTTTTTTTTTTTTTTTTGATGGAGTGTTGCTCTGTTGCCCAGGTTGGAGTGCAGTGGTGCGATCTCAGATCACTGCAACCTCTGCCTCCCAGGTTCAAGTGATTTTCCTGCCTCAGCCTCCTGAGTAGTTGGGACTACAGGCGCCCACCACCACACCTGGCTAATTTTGTAGAGATGGGGTTTCACCATGTTGGCCAGGATGGTCTCGAACTCCTGACCTCATGATCCACCTGCCTTGGCCTCCCAAAGTGCTAGGATTACAGGCATGAGCCACAGCACCTGGCCAAATATTTGTTTTTCTAATCAATCATCTTATAATTTACATCAGATTCTCTCATGTCACTTGAGACGTAGATGCTATCCTACCCAATAGGCTTTGCTCTGCTTATGGCTTTATTTATTTATTTATTTTTGTCATTTTATGCTATATCCTCTTAAAAAAATCTTGCTACCCACAAAAGTGGGTAGCTTGTTCCTTGTGTCTTGGTAAAATGCTTCTAAATAAATAATGATTGTTCTGACTCACCTTTTTTTGGCCCTAAATTGATATTTGAAAAAAGAGCAGGGAGAGGGTTAAAGTCTCATGAGATAGGCATATATAATAACCTGATGAAGAAATTCTAACTTGAGGATGGCATAATGGCTGTGCTTTGACAGAAAAACAACCATCTTCAAAGTTTTCTACTTTAAAACATAATACAAATAAAAAGCAACCACTTAAGGAGGCTGGTAAGTAAGTTGCCATTCGTGAGCAATATTTGCAAAATGATAGAATTCAAGGACTACCTTCTGTGGAAAAGCTTCTAACCCTTTAAATCACCATCCTAGTGTTATTACCTGAATCACCTCCGGGAGTCAGGTACACACCTGTGATCTGCTGGTAATTCAGCAAAGGAAGCAGCACTCCCTACGTCCTGCTTGTTGATTTTAGGTGGTTCTGGTATAGTAAAACATGCACAAAACTTTGGATGTGCAAAGACGATATGGTGGTAAGTTAAGGTTACTGCTCTGCACCTAACACTCAGCCCACAAAGCTAATAGCAGGAAGTGCTTGGTGGTTTAGCACCTCAATATGGTGCACTCAAAAGATGCAAGGCTAGTCTGGGAGACAATAGATACTAGAAGTACTTGGAAGGCATTTCAGCAATTCAGCTTAAAAATGAGAGTAAATGATGCATGTTGGGAAGAGCAAAAAATGGTAGCTGTCTTGTTTAAACTAAGTGTTTAAGCCACGACATGGCCATTGGAATAATAATCTCCTGGAAAGCAATATTTAAATGTATCCATCATCATTTAGGTTTTAGACACACAGTTAAATATTATTGATCATTTGCAATTGTGTGCATCCATGTGTACATATATTAAACTGAAAAGTAACAGTAGCATGTAAAGTGTAGAAGATGAAGTGTAAAAATAGTACTTGAGTTTCTAATTACCAGTTTTTAATTAAGAAAGCCACAAGCAAATTATAAACATCCAGTTTATAGCATTGCAATCTTAGAGGCTTACACTCATGAATATGGTAATTTTTTATTTTATGCCCTCTTGAGATGTCTTGTTAAAAACATTTTATTGGGGATCCTAAAATTCAGTAAATTTGAAGCCCTTGGCACCTTGTAGATAGTTAAAGTTCTTCAAAAAAATGTCAGCAATAAATATTTGGCAAATATAAAGAATATGCACATTTTCCCAAGTGGGTGATTTTTTTTTTGCACTTCTTATATTCAAGTGATGACACTGCAATTCAGAATGTGAATGCATATTGATATTTTCTTCCAGAAACTGCATGGGTTGCTGGGAGAATACTGTTCCCAAAGAGTTATTTTTATGCGGGCACCTGGAAGTGGTGGCATACTTGCTCTGGCTTGCAGAGCTGTTTTGGACAATCAGGTGTATATATGAGCAAGTGGTCTTTATTTAGAGCAATTAAAATTCTAACATTCTCCTCTCTTGACATGCAATTACTAGGGCTCTGCTGTTTCCACTAATTGCTCTTGCTGGGGACATTGGTGAGAAGCCAATGATTTTGATGGGTAGCGGATTATCATTTTTACTTTGCTACCTGAGAAAAAAATCATTTGCAAAATCCCATGTGTAATTAGCAAGACTCATGATTAATTGTCCTGCAAAATTAGCTTCACTGTTGCTTTTATTTTAGTGCTTCAAATATTAATTAATGTTAACTCCTTTCCTTCAGTTCCAGCTTTTGAATATTCAACATGGCTTTGAAAAATTATCAAGGTTTCTACTTGCATTAGCATGCTAGAGCTTTGATTTCAGAAATAAGTATTCTGATTTAAAAGATCACACTTGGGTCATAAATAATTTTTATAGGAGGACAAACAAAGCATCAGAGCATCATGGGAAGGCATTCATGCACTAACTGAAAGTAAATTGTTTCAATAATGATTCATTCCCACATGCTCTGGGGGGGAAACATCAGCAAATATGCACACCACTGCATTGTGGGCGGGGGGCGGGGAACTATTCCCCAATGACAAGCAATCTACACAGGCATTTTTCAACCTGTAAATTTGTGGTAGGTGAGGCCCAGAGCCTTGGTAAGAAATCACAGACTCTCTAACAGAATCACAGAGGTCATCCTGTCCAAATATTCCTTGTCCTGGTGAGCTCTAGAATCACTGTCAGTTTTGTGAAACTTACAGATTCCTTAAGTCTCACTCCAGACCTAATGAATCTTACCATATGGCATTGGACCTGACAAAATGTATTTTCTTTTCAAAGTTCCCCAGGAGATCGTGGTGAATGTCTACATTTGGAAAGCATTGATCTAGTTGAACCACCTAGATATCTGAATTCCCTCTATCACATCTGGGCCAAGTGATGCTTGAACACTTCCGGTCTTGGAGAGCTTACTTTGTTACCCTTGAAAATAGCTTTCACCTGCATTTTGTCTTGAATGTTTATTCCTTCTGTTATGACAACGGCAGGTGGTTCATTTAGTGGTGCAAAACTGTAAATGCCTACTGCCTGTGTTTTAAGGGCAGCTCTCCATCAAATGCATGGGAATTAGACTAATGGTGTCTACCACACTAGGGTCAGAGTTACATGTATCTAGACTCCTGGGAAAGAAACTGGTGCTTTTCCTTTCCTAGTCAAAACCCCACTGCTGTGTACCTCCTGATGCAGATGGGGTGCTGTGGTCCAGAGGACCCTGGCATTTGACGGCCAATATAGGTGTGAGCCCAGCTGCACCCTTCCACCTCCAGCCCACTCTGGCTGTTCAGTTGCCCAACTCTGGAGCAATGGCTCTTGCAGATTGGCTGGGGAAAGGGATTAGGCATCCCCAATTATGAGATTTTGTCTTCCCTGAGATCTCTTTTGGCATAAGAGTCTCTTCCCAAAAGCCTAGGGTCAAGGAGCCACAGGGGATGGACTCTGCTTTGTATCTTCCTTCCCTGGCTTCAGGGAATCTGCAAATGTCAACATTCAAGATCTGCTGCTCCTCCTGGCATGGAGCAGTGTTTGCCCTGGACATAGGGTCCAGATCAGAATATTCCCATCAGGTAGCAGAGTTGGAGGAGCCTTGAGGATAGGAATGGGCTGTTCAGAGTGTTGTTCTCAGAGAGCTTCCCTGGCAAGCTGATGCCTAGACAGCTTAGCAAGGATCCTGTGGAAATTGCTACTTTCATTTGCTGTGTGACCCTGTGGAAGTTACTTAACCTCTCAATGTTCAGCTTCCTCATCTGCAAATGGGGATAAGAAAGGCATCTGCTTCACAGGGTTCCAGTGAGGCTTTAATGGGTTAAGACCTATTATTTATTTAGGGAAGCCTATGCAAATAATTGCTGAACAAATAAAATGAAATGCTACCATGACACCTGTTTAATGGAAACACACATTCTGAAACCCCAAATACTACTTCCTAATGAATTTCAGGAATGCAACTTATAAAGAAATTGTTAACTGGATGCAGGACCTAACAAAATCCAGTCCTTGCTCTATTCTAAGGTGGCAGAATTTCACATTTAGATTCATTCTTTAACCTGGTAAATTTCCAAGGTTATAGGTAGGAATCATATCTGGGTTTAGAAAACTACACATTCCTTTTTAGCCAAAGTGGTTCAAAAGCCATCTTTATCCTTCTAAAGCTTCCCTCATGAAGTGAAGATGGGCTCTATGTGTTTGTCCTGAGAACCATATTGTCACTGTTAATAAGGTTCTAATTTCCTGCACACTCACTCCACATCACGGTAATTAATTGTCCCTTGACTGGGAAGCTGAATGAAGTCAAGACTTGTCAGAATCTCTCATGGCCATGTTCCCACCATCTCCACGTTGGAGTCAGGACAGGTTTGTTGAATAGCTAAGAGAGTGTGGAGGTGAGGCAGGGCAAGGACCTGATGGAATAATGCCTGCTGATAGACGCTAGTGAGGTTGCTTAGGAAACCACCCACCACCACAATGGCAGGAGACACCATGAGATGTTTTCTGCTGTAGAAACTTTCTCATTAGAAATAGCCCATTTATACAGGGGACTGGCTAATGTTTTTCTATGAGTATCATTAGCTAGTGTCTCAAAGTGGTGAAGAGTAATTATATAGCATCTCTCAAAAGTAACTCAGAATTTTCGAGAAGTGGCTTTTGTATATAATGCTTCAAAGAAATGGATTTGGCCCAGTGGGGGGTGGGGGGAGTGCCTGTGCGGGCGAGATCTGAAGGGGCAGCACATCCGTAGTTAATGTGCATGTGGCCCTGCAGCTGCTTCGACTTACCGGGCCTGGTCTCTCTGTAATTGCGATAAGACATAAAACAGAGGTCCTGACTATCTGGGGTCATTAAAGGAGCCCATGCCCCCCTCTTCCTACCCCAGAGGGATAGTTCGGGTGCTCTGGTTGAGTTGCAGCTGAATTAACTGCCTCTTGCCTGTCAACATGCCCCTCCTCCCACCCAACTTTCAACCAAACAGGCTTCTGGGGCATTCTATCCTGTGGGCACAACCTGTGGAAGGCTAGGCAGGGAGTCAGGAAAGGCCGGAGTCACCATGGTAGGGCTGGGAAGCTCTGGTTCCCAAAGTGGGTTTGTACCCATCCTCTCATAGTACCCTTTAGGATTTTATTAGGAACATTTGTCTTTATAAGAAAACTGAGGCACGATAATCTGTCTGGCTATGGTGATAGAAGTCTGGGTACTCTTCCTCCATATCAAGGTCACTTATCGGCGTCTCCTCCAGTCCCAGAAGGAGGAGTTGAGGCTGACATTGGACAAACAAAGTCTTAATTTAAAAGCAGGATGAGAAATATTGTCTGTAGTCCTCTAGAGTTGAGTTTTTTTGTTTTTAATTTAGTTTAACTTTCTTCATTTTTATATTATTGATAAAACTGGTGGAGCCACTGGGTGTTGGCAAATGTTTGAAATGTCAGAATATGGGAAATGGGTTCAAGAAAAATGTGGTAGCTCATATTTCTGTCTAGCTATCTTTCATAGATGAATATGCCATAATATGATTGGATATTTATTGCAGGTGATAAAATGGAGAAGAGAAAAAAGGAAAGGGAGTATCTTCTGATTGTATTTATTCCATGGGTTTTTCAACTCTAAGAAACCTGAGGCTAACAGTTTACAAAGAATTGAAAAAACCGTACAATGAGTCCAAAGCTTATTTTAACCCTTCTATAGATTTTCATGCCTTCTTGAAGCCAACTTGGAGCTTAGAAATATTTATTATTGGTATTTCTGATGAAGAATGTTCTTTATACACACCTGTCACCAACAGTAACCTCATGATTTAGAGGCATTAGCTTCTTTTCCTACAAGCTTAGTGTGGGGTCAAGGTTACCTCTGGTCCAGAATATCTGGCATATGACATATTTGCAGGTAAGCTGTTTAGTATTAAAATGGCTTTGACAGCATATTTACTGTTAGGTTAAAGGACTATAGACCAGTTGTTAATATGAGAAATATAGCCAGGAGATGACTCTAACACAACGCTAACAGGAAGGTAAGGCCTGTAGAAACACTACATAAATAGTGCTCCTCTTGTGTTATGTTAATTTTTAGAATAACCTCGCAGCAACATTTCATCATGGCATTCTCATCTATACACCCTAGTGAAGCCTTAGGGTGCTTCTTCAGGCACAGAAATATGTTCTTCTTGCCTGTGGCTGCCAAAGTAAATAGAAATCAATGGAAGGCAGCAAAAGTGCTGAAGTCATTCCAATTAGGGAAGTGCTTGTTAATTTAAATTTTGCACTTGACATTGGTAAGGACTAATAGCAGAAAATAATGTCCTAGGCTGACTTCTAAAGTCATTTTGGTCATCACTTTTCTTGTATTTCTTCGTGACTGCAAAAATAGTGTTATAAATAAGAAGTTATCTAATTGTGATAGATCATTAAAATAAGGGAGAAAAATAGAAGTTTTGTATGTCTGAGTGTGAGTAAGTACTTGGAAAACTTTTGCACGGAAAGGATCTTATCACCTTGTGCTTGGATTGAGTGCCCCATGTGAGTGCATGCATGCAATGCATGTATGCATGTGTGTGTATTTCAGAAACTTCAAAAAGCACCTCCTGCTGCTTTCAAAACCAGGCAAATATGTTTGAGGCCTGTTGGTAATTTAAAATAGGAAGATATACACAGAGCTGAAGGTGGCTACACAGGAAATTAGAAAAGGCTTGACTCCACAGAGCAAATTGAATGTGCCATTGTATCACTAAATAATTGGAGGGGTGGGTCTGTGTTGCTGATGCTAAGCAGGTGTCCATAAATCAGAATAAATGTTTGTAATTAATTGTTATTAGTGTTAATAAGAAAGGGGTTTAAATATGCTAACTTCCTTTTCTCTCAGTTAAATCTTTTAGAGTGTGGGGCTTATCATTACAGTCCTAAGTGGACTGAGAAGCTACAGTGTTCTTGAGGTTTCACTGAATATCATAACCTGTAATCAGTTATTCTGTTGTTTTCCTCAATGAAACTCCTGGTTTTAGACAAAAGTTAGACCCTCTGTCTGAGCTATAGAGTCCCACATGCTATTGGAACACCCACTTTAAAGCAAAAGTTTTTTAAACAAAGGAAATGCCCAGTTTGCAAGTTCTGGGGTGAAAATTTTAGATGGCGTTGTTAGGTCCCATCAACCTGTTCTCCTGTGTGTCTATCTGGCCTTGCACCTGACTCAAGGAGGTCAACTTTGTCGGGTGGGCCCATAACATCTGCTCTATGTCTTCTCCCTTTCAAAGACAGCTGTTAAAGAGTAACAGAATTCTCCAGATTCATTTCTCAGATTTGTGGGAAAGCCTGAGTCAGGCACTTTGCATCCCCCATGCCTTTCAAACCTGATGGTGAGTATTGTTATTTAATCCATGTACATTTCTGTAAAGGAACAATCCCAGAGAGAAAGACAGGCTAGGAACTTGTCAGATGCTGGGAAAAGATACTGCAGGAAAGAAATAGCCTAGTGTCTGAATTTTGCTCTGTGTTCATTCTAGGACTGCAACTTGGAACAAGGAGAGACAAAGGGAAGGAGGAGTCTGGAGCCATATTGAAGATGAAATTGAGATATGGACTAGGTGGTGGATCGTTTTTATAAGAGGACATAAAAGAGGATGCTAAAGCTAATTGCCACAATCAGAACTCAAAGACCTAGCAAATGCAAGGTGGTATTTATTCTAAACTCAGCAAAATAGTAGAAAAATAGTTTTGAGAACAGTTTTAAGGAGACTAGGGTAACAGTGAGAAAATAGTTCATGGCTAGTCTGGACTTAGGACTTTAGGGTTGGCCTGGTGAATTGAAGGGAAGCAGCTGATACACTCTGGTTGCCTTGTACCCTGGCTTTTGGTGCTTTCCTATGTGCTGTAGTCATCAGTAATCTGGAGGAAATGCTATAGAGGCAAAGACACCATTAGATGGGTGCTCAACTAGCAAACAGGATGTGACCACAGAGTAGTTACCCCAAGACCAGGTCAGCATGACCCAAAAGGCAGAAGAGGACAAGGTTTATGAGTGTTGGGCTGAGCTCACGCCTGCTTGCACATTTCAAGAACAATGTTAATGATGGAAGAGAGAGATAGGAGAGGAAACTCATTAAACTTGCCAAATATGAGATGTAGCTGGGTTGGCTCTATGTAAGCATGGCAGAAAAGCATTTAGAAGTCATAATACATTTAAAATAAGAGCTACCAGCGTAGCAGTGACATGAAGAAGGCATGTGTTTTGTTAAAAAGTTTTAAATACTTCTATAAAAGATAGTAAGGTACAAGTTGTTTGCTTGATCAGCAATGCTAATTGCCTTTGAAGTGCATGCCGGGGGATTCCATGGAGAGAGGACCCCGTTTCTCCACCCCAACCCAAATTCACTGAGTTTATGTCAGAATGTTCAGAAGCCCCTTTACAAATTCCTCTGATTGCCTTGTTAGACACTGGCCACCTCCCTGAACCTGGGCCAAGATGAGGGTCTACACCTTGGCTTAGTTCTGCTATGAAAGACTTTCCTGCAGTAAAAGTTACCTGTCTGAAACATTCAGAAGAGTGAAAATGCCACATCTCCAATTTCCAGCAATATATTTGTCTGCCATCATTTGGCCTGGAAGCTTAAGCAGGAAGACCACTTGGAGCCAGACTTCAGAGTGATCTGTCTCTAAGGAATGACTTTCATATTGCAGCGTTCGGTTTTGCAATTCTTCCTAAGCTACTCTAAATTCTCAGTATAAATCTGCAGAAAGACTTCACCCTCCACATCAAACCCTTATAAGGATCCATTTCTGCTCTCATTTTAGAATATCTTTTCTAATAGCTAAAGGCAGACAGAGGCAAACCAAGAAATCCAGACTTTGCATCAACGGGTTAAATCACATGTCAAAGGTGCAACCATAACGTATTACAAGCTTCTCATCACATAATACATCACTCAAGAAAAAATATTTGGGGCAGCTTTTCTAATTCATCTTCCTGGTGTTAAAGGAGCACATCTCCGGTGTTCGTGTCTTCTGTTTCGATTAAAGCAATCATGCCTACTCTTTTAGGAAACTATTAAGGTTTATTACCTCTTTGTTTCACTGCTAATATTCAGTTTCTCCTTGTGGTCTCCCCTTCCAAATACATATTTTTTTCTTTCTATCCGGTTTTGCTTCTCACCACAATATACAGTTTTGGCTATTGTTTGATAAAATGGCCACTATAAAGATGTAACTTGCTTAACAAATATCAGCAAGTGTTTATGGTTTCCTGTGTACTTGATGCACTGAGTGGGTGGAAGTGGGCAAGAGAAAGATGAGGTGGTTCATGTTCCCAGTAGGAAGAGAGAATGTCAATACTCAAAATAGCTAGAAAACAATTCACCATCAGTATTGAGACAGGCATTTCATTACTGTATGGGTAATAATTAAGAAATTTAAAATAAAAACAGTGGCCCTCGTAATTAAGAAAGTCTTCCTGGAGAGGAGTGTAACACATTTCTTATAAGTGAAGAAAGGGTAAAGCATTTCAGGCATAGAGAATGGCCTGAACATACAGGGAAGAAGGAACAGGGATGTGAGTAAAGGAGTAGATGAAGCTCGTCCGATCAAAGGAGAGGGACTCTTCTGGTGAGAGAGTCAGGAGTGGGAGCTACTGATGGTGACTTTGACTGCAGGATGAAGAGGCACAGATTTGAGGCAGGGATTTCTGGAGGTTTTCTAACAGAAAAAAATGCAATGAAAGGAAGGGTATGTGGATTTACCCAGCAATGACATACAGGACTCCCTGGGAGAGGAGACAGCAAGAGAATAAAATCATAGGTATTTGGACCAGATGCCCATTAATGTTCCTTCCAATCTATCCTGAGCAACATAATTACATGATTTTATGCTAAGGGAGGTTGAGCGAGATAAGACAGAGCTAGAGGTAGAGATAATGACACAGAGACACTCAATTGGAGGTATCTGTAAAGATGTCATAGAAGAAATGACATTTAAATGTGTTTCATGGAGATGGTTGAAAGAGACATTGTAGGCAGCAAGAATAGCATAAACAAAGGAATAGAAGGATAGGAAAGTGGAGGGCCATATGGGGCAAGCTAGAAGTTCAGATGTTTTTGGAGTGGCATGTGAAAGGAATCCAGAAGTAGGCTAGAATGGGGAGTGCAATGGATTAAATATTCGTGTCCCCTCCAAATTCACGTGTTGAAATCTATTTCCCAGTGTGATAGTATTTGGAGGGTAGGACCCTCATGAATGGGATTAGCCCTTATAAGAAAAGGCCACAGAGATAGCTTGCTCTTTTTCTATCATGTCAGGATACAATAAGAAGTCAGCAGTCTGCAACCCAGAAGAGGACCCTCACCGGAACCCAGGAATGTTGGCACTCTGAACTTAGATTTTCCAGCCTCTAGAATGGTGAGAAATAAATTTCTATTGTTCAAGCCACCTAGTTGTTATACCAGCCCAAGCCAATTAAGACAGGAAGGATACTGGGTGTTAGTACTCAGAGGTGTAAGGAGTCTGAACTCATCTCAACCAGCTTCCACCACCATAATGGAGGCTCTCTTTCTAATATTTATTGTAAGTATTGTCTAGCCTGTTCTTGAACACTGAGGTTCATAGGAAGCTCACTAGCTCCCAAGAAAATCCATGCTATTGAAGAATAATTTTAATACTTAGAAAACTCTTCACACTGTTCTGAAATTTGTCTGCCAATACTCTACTCATTCATTCCCTTTCCATTCCATTCCATACTCTACTCATTCATTCCCTTTCCATTCCATTTATAAGCAGGAGAGTTATCAGCTTATAAAAACCTGAATGCCAGATACCGGGTGGAGGAGTTTGAGCTTAAATCTAGGAATTCTGATTAAACTTCTCAGCTTAACTGAGGCATTAGAAGTCCCTGAAGTTTTGTTTTTTATGTAGGAAAACAACAGGATTATTTCCATCTTAAGGAAGACCAACATGGCAGCTGTGTAGAAAAGAAAGCCAAGTTAGAAAGAATGTTTTGGAGACAAGACAGTGTGGAAGGATAGGTGGAAAAATCTCTAACGTGAATGCTTAGCTGCACTATTGAGCAAATCCTAGTTATTTTTTGGGATTCAGTTTTCCCATTTCAAAAAATGAGACAGGTTCCCTCAAAGAATCTTTCCAATTCTACTATCCTGTGGTTCTGAGTTTTCAGAGCTAAAAAGGGCATTTTCAAAGATAGGAGAGTTTGCATTATTGTAGGTAAAAGCAGAGTGGGCCTGAAATGGGAATGGAAAAGTGTTGAATCCAAAAAATATAGAGAAGACTCAGAAGGCCAAGATGAGAACTTGGCTGTTTAGGCCAAAAGGGAAGCAAGAATTAATCATAACTCAATTCCTGGGTTATGGGGCAAGGATGAGTCTTGGTGCTTTTGACCTTAAAGAGGACTTTTTAAAGCAAAACTAGCTGGGAAAGAGGAAGATTTAACACATGGAATTTGAAAACATTGTAGGGCAATAAAGAAGATGGAAATGTGAATGAAAGGCTGGGGTAAGAGGTGTAGGTAGTTGAGTCATGGTTGCAGAGATTTTGTTGGAAGTCTTGGGACAGATGGTGTTTCTAAGAGAGGGAGAGGAATAAAAACCACGGAGGATTTTCAAAGTGTGAGAATGGGAGATGCTATTAGAAGGGAGAGAGAAGGAGCAGTCAGCTGGGTGGTGAGAGACAGGCTTCACAAAAGGAAAGGAAGCAAACAAGAAAAGAAAGGAGGTATCCAATTTGCAGCAGGGGAAGAGGAGGGAGGTTCAAGAGGATGAGAACAAAAAAGCCGTTTCTGGAAGTGGCTAAAAGAGAGTACTTTCAGTGAAGTAATAGGACTGTGAGTTAGTCTGTTTTGTGCTGCTGTAAAGGAATACCTGAGACTGGGTAATTTACAAAGAAAAGAGGTTTATTCAGCTCATAGTTCTGCAGGCTGTACAAGAAGCATGGTACCAGACTCTTCTTCTGGTAAGGGCCTCAGGCTGCTTTCACTCATGGCAAAAGGCAAAGTGAAGCCAAAGGGAAGTCATATGTTCTTGCAGATCACACTGCAAGAGAGGAGGAGGAGGAAGGAGGAGGAAGGTGGAGAAGGAGGGAGAAGGAGGAGGAGGAGGGAGAAAGAGAAGGAAGGGAGGTGCCTCAGGCTCTTTTTAACAATCACTTCTCATGGGAGCTAATACGGCAAGAACTCGTTATCTTGAGAACTCATGACCTAAACACCTCCCATTAGGTCCCACCTCCACAACTGGGGATCGAATTTCAACATGAGATTTGGAGGGAAAAAATATCTAAACTATATCAGGCTGGAAATCAATTAGTAAAGAATTTTTAAAGGCATTCATCCATCCAACAGAAATTCATTAGCCTCTTAGGGGCCTGGTACTGCTCTAGATACAGAGAATACAGCAGTAAAGAAGACACTTGAAGGGATAAACAAGAAAAATGCCAGGTGGAGATTTACAACAGAGGGACATGACAGACTGGGGGGCACTGTCAGCAAAGGTACCAGCCAGTGCAGGCCCTAAGATGGAAATAGGTTGATAATATACAAAGAATAGAAGGAAGAGCAGTGTATTAGAGTGTACAGGTAGTTCCTGAGAACATTATGAGATTATGTCAAAAAGATTTCAGGGTAAAGAATTTGAACTGCATCTCAAGTGTGTTTGTAGTTATGTTGGGAAGTGATAGTTTTAAGCAAGGGTTTGACATGATCTGATTTACTCGAAAGGGTATCTTGTCTGTTTCCTTGAAAATGACTACAGAGAAATGTAGGTGGAGGCAGGGGCCCATTGGAAAGCATTTCAATAGTCCAGATAGGAGCTGGCAGTGGTCTGCACTAGGGTGATTGTGGTGGAAATGAAGGGGAGAGGAAAGACTGGAAATGTGTTTTGGAAGAAGTAGAATTGATAGGATTTGCTGATGGCTTGGATGGAGGAAGGAGGAATATATTATATTTAAATCTTTAAGCCACATACATTGATTTGATCAAAATTAACAGGACAAATACAAATCATCATTTTCAGTTCAGTTTCATTTAATCATTATCAGTGGAGCTCCTACTATGTGTAAGACATAATTTCAGATTCATTCATTTGATAAACATTTATGGAACACTGACTATACCCCAGGTACTGTGCTGGGTACTAAAATCTTGAGCAAGACGGACACAGTCCTTCCCTCAGAGGTCTTGAGGTTGAGTGAGACAGAGAAATCATCAAACAGTGAGTGCATGCATGCACATCATGAGAAGGGCCAAGAGGGAAAAAGACAAAATGGCTTTTAGAATAAAAACAGACAGATCTCATCTAGCTTGTGTTGGCTGGAAGGCTCCCCTGAGAAGGTGACATTTGGGCTGTCTGAAGGATGATGGCAGTGAGAACATCATGTTTAAAAGTCCTGTGGTAGGAAGAAACATTGTCATTCAAGGAACAGAAAGAAGGCCAGTGTGCCAGAAGCCTAGAGAACAAGCAAGAGGGGGATGATGTGACAGAGTGGGCAGTCAGTGGTCAGATCACACAGGGCCACACCGACCTTTCTATGGGATTCTGGTTTTTATTCTAAGGGCAAGGAGAAGAAGGTGATGTGATTAGATTTTTAAAATTTTCTCTGGCTACAGAGTTAGGGACAGATTTGGTCTTCACATTAAGGGTCTCTAGGGGAACAAGTGGATTGGGAAAATCTGAGTCACATGGGCGGCCAAGGGGAGGAAGTGAAGACCAAAGGAAAACTGGAGATCTGTTAGAAGGCAAGGAGAGAGAATTTCATGCTCAACATGCACCAACACAGATGTCATGGTTGCCTTTCCATGTCAACACATCTAGAAAGACTACACGTTTTTTCTGCAGCTACGTAACATTCAACTGTATTGACAGGTTATACTTTAATATTTACCATCTCTCTATGGGTGGTCATTTAAATTGTTCCAATTTTTTTACTATGGCAAACAAAACTTTTTTTGGAACATTCCTCAACATTTATCTTAGCTCTTGAGGGACACATAGAGGTAAAAATGCCAGGTCAGAGTGCATGAGCATTTTAAGTTTTAATAGATGATGACAAATTGCCCTGAAAAATGTGATGCCAATTTTGAGCAATATTTTAAGAAATAATGTTGAGCTAATGTGTCAGATCTAGTAAGTCCAGAATCACGGCAGCAAGGAAGGATCCAGTACAGTGATCCAGGGGAGAGGTGTTGAGTTCCTGACCTCCCATGATGGACTCTTTTGGAGTTTGCTTCCAAGTGGGAAATCCTCAGATGGGTAGTGATCGTCCTTCGGCCAACAAATCCTCCTCCACAGTAAATTCCTGAACTTCTGCTGCACAGGCCATAAGGAGAGGAGTAGAAGTCTTCTGAGAAAGTGGTTGTTAGAAACCAGAATCCCAGGTGTGTTCTCCTTGTTTAATTATGTTAGTCCTACTCCTCAAGAATCCTAGCAGGATTTGGTAAAGCCAACCCCTCCTTCCTTCCTGAGATATTCTCCTGAGTATCATAATCAGATATGGTCTGATCACCATAATGTGCTCTACTCTTTTTCTTTTTTTCTCCCCAGGCAATTGTGTGAGCTTCTTATCCCTTGTCACCTTGTTACCTCAAACGTCGATGCTCCTCAGGCTTTTGGTTCTGGTCCTTCTTGGCCATCTCCAAACTCTCTCCTTTGGCAATCACATTCCTTCCCATGTTAAGTGTCTTTTACATGCTAACAAGTCTCACATTTTTATCTCCAGCCCAAACTTCTGAATTTTATAATTATATTCCTGCAAATTGAACTTGTCTAAATACCACACTTAATTTTCACTTCCCATTTGTGCCCTTTCTCTCCCAATATCTCCTGTATTGGTAAAAGCCAATTCCATCCATTCAGTTGTTCACATGAAGAAACTAGGAGTTATCTGATTTCACCCCTTTCCTCATCCTCTCAATACAGTCTGCCAACAAGCCCAGCCAAATCCACTTTCAAAATATATTTGAATCCATCCATTTTTCTCCCTCTTCACTTCTCCACCCCAGTCCAAGCCACCATCTCTTCTCATTTAAATATCCACCTTTCCATCCATTCTGCACACAGCAGATAGATTTTTATAAAATGCAAATAAGATCATGTTACTCTCTTGCTTAAAACTGTCCAAAGCTTTCTGTTGCTTTTGGGATAAAAATGCAAATGAATTACCTTGGCCTATAAGGCCCTGCATGACCCATCTAGGGCCCATCTCCAGCACTATCCCTGACCTCCTGCACCCCCAGTCAGCTCACCAGGGCGCTGGCTTGCTGCTTCCCTTTCAGCTTCCTGAATATGTTGAGCTTCTGCCATTCAGGGCCTTTTCACTTACCATTTGCTTTGCCAGGAACTTTCTTCTCCTTGATCTTTGCCACCCTCATGTCTTATTTATTTATTTTTATTTTTTAGTTTTTAGTTTTTGAGATGGAGTCTCACTCTGTCACCCAGGCTGGAGTGCAGTGGTGCGATCTTGGATCACTGCAACCTCCACCTCCTGGGGTTCAAGCAATTCTCCTGCTTCAGCCTCCAGGGTAGCTGGGACTACAGGCACATGCCACCATGCCCGGCTAACTTTTTTATTTTTAGTAGAGACGGGGTTTCACCAGTTGGCCAAGCTGGTCTCAAACTCCTGACCTCAGGTGATCCACCAGCCTTGGCCTCCCAAAGTGCTGGGATTATAGGCATGAGGCACCATGCCTGGCCTCCCATATGTCTTAATAGAAGCGTTGGTCCTCAGATGAGCCTTCCCTGACCACCCATAACATAGGTTCCCCGTATTTGGCTTCTGTCTCAGTGCTTTGCCTGCTTCCTTCATACAAGTTATTGCAGCTTGTCGTTTATTTTTTACTTGTTTTCTTTTCAGCTCTAGAAGGGAAACTCCATGAATGATGGCACCATGAATGTCTTGTTCAGTATGGATTCCTCAGCATTAATAGGGATCAGTAAATATTTGTTGAATGAATAAATAAGAGTCCTATTAATTGACCTTATTGTGTCCAACAAAAGTTACATTTCCCCACTGTAGTGAATTGTTGGCAGCATCACTCTTTGCTGTATACCATTTAGAAAGTATAACATTAGTTGATTTTCTACTTTTACCCCTCCTTTTATGCATCCAAAGAGACAGCATCTCCTTTACCCATCTTGGCTATGAAATCTACTATCTTTTGGACTTTGTCAAATTAGAGACTGAAAAAGTCGAGCAGGTCTTTTCTCTGCACAATGTATCAAACCACATTTCATATGCTATGCAGCACCCCTAACTAATTTTCACCAAGTGTATTTTCTCTGGGTCTAGACCTCTTCATACTTTACCATCAAAATGTATTTAGTCAGCCTTATGAAGATAGGCAAAGATCTTTGAAGCCTTGGAGTAAAGAATGTAGTGTTTGCTTTCGTGGAGTGGTCCTCATACTGAGAGATATGGTAGAAGTAGTTTCCTTGATCAGCCTCGGGAAAATGGGACAGGTCTGTCTCTGGAGCTCTGTGTGTTTTTTTCCTTTGCAGCAGAAATACTCATCTCTCATTTGAGAGCTGATCAGTACATTCGCTGCAGCCATTCCTCCCAGGTTTTCAAGATTGATCAAGCAGTACATGTTTGATGAATTAACCATGACCAGTCAGCTATTGGCTCTTTGGGGCATTTAAATCTACAAAATTTAGTAGTTAGCAGGACACAAATAACAAGAGTCCTGAGATTTGTGGTTTGTCCATCTCCCACTTCTGGGGCCTCTTATTCTTAATCTGTAAAGCAAGGATTTGAATGTTCACCCTCACCTAACTCCTGGATTCATTCGTTTTCAGCCTCCACTTCTCCCTGCCCACGCTGATATGGAGAAGGCTGAAGAAAGAAGAAGGGAAGGAAAAGAGCAAATCCTTTGTTGATCTGAGAAGTCATCGTAAAAGTCCTGTACTTGTAGAAGAACTGCATACAACTTTTCCAAATAAGGTAAATCTAGCTTTTATGTTTTATTTATTAGGACAACACAGATTCCCATCTCAGTTTCAACAGTCTGCCAAATGTCATTTTTTTCCCTAAAATCAAAGTTCATCATTGCTTGAACATTGGAGGGCTCTAAAGGTCTTGATTTTATTGTACTTAAAAAATTTTAAGCAAATCTGTGCTAACAACATGTTGACATATTAAAAAGCTATAGTTATTAAAACAGTGTGGTATTGGAGTAGGATCAGATATGTAGATTAATCAAACAGCAGAGAGAGCTTGTAAACAGAGCCAGGTATATGTGAAAAATTTAGCTTGTGTCAGAGACAACATTGCAAACCAATGAAGAAAGGGTAGAGAATGGCTGTATACCAGAGAAAAAATTAAATGAGATTTCTATCTTATATCATATACAAACATAGACTCCAGATAGAGTAAAGGTCCAAAATGTAAATAATGTAAGTTTATACCTGTGAGAAAAAAATGCA
The DNA here is from genome assembly GCF_028858775.2 of Pan troglodytes. Classification (NCBI taxonomy): domain Eukaryota; kingdom Metazoa; phylum Chordata; class Mammalia; order Primates; family Hominidae; genus Pan; species Pan troglodytes. Next base: position 78,877,581 of record NC_072411.2, on the reverse strand, counting down.
TAAGTATCCTTGGGGTAGGGAAAGCTTTCTTTAACAAGATACAAAATACACATACCGTGGAGGAAAAGGTACTGAAATCTGACAATAGCAAAATTTCACCCCTTTTATGGCAAACAAAACCAAACAAATCCTCGACCCCATTACAAAAAAGGTTAAGACAATTGAGTAAGACATATGATGCTTTTTTGCTTTAATAAATAAATGGTGAGAAAACAAAAGGGATGAGTGTTGTTAGGGACAAAAAGAGACTTAAGAGGCACAGTGACCAAATAAAACACAGGGACATCCTTTGGATTCTAATTCAGAGAAACCCAATGTGAAAGAATGTTTGTGGGTCAGCTGGGGAAATTTGAATACTGACTGGTTATTAAGAAATTGTAAGAAATAGTTAACGTTTAAGGCATAATAAGGATATTGTGATAATTTTTAAAGATTTGTGTTTTTTAGAGGAACTACTGAAGTATTCGTGATTAAAATTTTACAGTGCCTGGCATTTGCTTTAATCCAGCAGGTTTGTGGGGAAGGGAGTGGGGGTGGGTGTACAGATGAAAGGAGATTTGCCATATATTCTTAATTAGTAAAGCTGAGGGAGGGTATAAGTGAGTTCACTATATTATTTTAGTTTATTTTACTCATGTTTGACATTTTCCATAATGATTTCTGTAAAATACAAGTCATGGATTTAGAAACATGCCTGACTTATTATAAACACAAAATAAATGTTATCTGTTATTATTATATTAATCTTTTCAAAAGACAACTGACACATACGTTGCTGATGGGAGTATAAATTGGTACAGACTCTACAGAGGACAATGTGGCAAAATCTATTTTTTTTAAAAGGCACTTAGTCTTTAGTTCTCTTTATGAATTTGTCCTTCAGATATTTGTACATGTATGAAATAATATGAATTGTCACTGAATCACAATTGTTTTTATTTAAAAAATTTTATTTTTAATTTTTGGGGTACATGGTAGGTTTATATATTTATGGGGTAGATGAGATGTTTTAATACATGCATACAATGCATTATAATCACATCACGGAGAATGGGGTGTCTGTCCCCTCAAGCATTCATCCTTTGTGTTACAAACAATCCAATTATACTGTTTTAGTTATTTTTAAATGTACAATTAAATTGTTATTGATTATCATCACCCTGTTGTGCTATCAAATAGCAGGACTTTTTCATGCTTCCTATTTTTTTTTGTACCCACTAACTGTCCCTACCTCCCCTCCCATCCCCCCACTACCCTTCCCAGCCTCTGGTAAGAAGCAAATTTTTAATAACACAAAATTGGAAGTGTCAATCAGTAGGAATCTAGTTGAATAAATTCTGGTCCATAAATAGAAAAAGAAGACTTTGTAGCCATTAAAGTAAAAAGAAAGAAAAAGAAGTAGCTCCATATAAGCTGAATGGAGCTTACAGAATGATGTCTAAAATATTTTTAAGTGAAAAAAGCAATATGCAGAATGAATCTTTTAAATTTATTTAAAAAACTGTAGAGGAACATATAGACTATTTTTTGTATATGTGTAGAACTCTTTGGAAGGGTGTACTACAGCACTGGTTTTTGTCTAAGAAGGGAAACTGAATGGGGGAAGAGGAGTAGATGTGAAAGAGGAACTTTTCACTGTGCACTTTTGTAACTCTTTAAGTTCGTATCATATGCATATATTTCCAATTCAAAAATAAGAAAAGAAGACATTTTCAGTGTATATAATATGCAAAAGGTTACTACCCAGGATACAGGTAGAACCTTTACAAACTGGTAATAAAAATACAAATAATCTAACAGAAAAATAAGCAAAGGATGTGATGAAAGAAAATTGTTATGCCAATAAACCTGCAAAAGGTAGTTACACTTATTAATAGGCATGGAAATGAGAAATAAAACCAATACTTAGGCATTGTTGTTTAACCATCAAATTGGAAATGAATTTAGTGTCCAAGAACATCAAGCTTTGGCCAGCATGTGGGGGAAATGGTTCCATCATCTTATGTTGGCGCGTAACAGTCACTAGGGAGTCTTTTGGCAGCACTTAAGCAAACTAGAAATATATCCTAGCCCCATGGATTCCACTACTGTGTATATTTTCTACATAAATACTTAGATGTTTATACAAAGAAACAAGTATAAGAATGTTTATTGCACCATTGTAGAAAATAGTAAGAAACTGGAAAGAACCTAATCATTCATCAATAGTGGATTGGAAATGTGATATATACACAAGAAAGGGGAAGAACTAGATCTACATAGCTCAATATGGATAGATCACCAAACACCCTATGTTAAGAAGAAACAAAAAGCAAGTTGCAGTAACTATCAAGAATGATGCCACTTATGTAAATAATGAAACACTGCACATACAGAAAGCAATGCTATTTATTGTGGCATACCTGATTGTATACAATGTCTATATTTTAATGGATTGGAAGGACCCACATCTGCTCATGAAAGTGGCTTCTCTTGGGTATAGAAGAGTAGGCTGGTTAGAGGGGATTAGGTTTGGAATCTGAAACACATTATTTCTTAAAAAAAAAAAAAAACTGGAGGAAAATATGACCAGATGTTAACAGTTGTTAACTCTGGGAAGTATGAATGTGAGAGTTTAACTTTTCTGTATCTCTTAAATTTTTCAAGAAAAGGAGGAGGGAGTGGGAGAAAATTTTTTTCAGAGGAAAAGAATAAGATAGATTTCTCTTTGAACCATGGAGGACAAAAGCAATATGCACCCCCCTTATGACAGGAAGAAATCCTGAGGTCAGGCTTTGCTTCCTCTGGAGGAAACTTTTGCTGATGACAGCCTGTTTTCCTCCTGTCTCCTTTCCCCGGCCTTCCCCATGGAAAACAAAAGCACTCTTAGGAAGGCAGCATTTTCTTTTTTTCTTTTCTGGATTTTACAACTTTATTTTTTTAATTTTCATTTTTTAATTTTTATTTTAGGTTTGGGGGTACTTGTGCAGGTTTGTTTTATAGGGAAACTAGTGTCATAGGGGTTTGTTGTACAGATTATTTCATCACCCAGATATTAAGCCCAGTACCCAATAGTTATTTTTTCTGCTCCTCTCCCTCCTCCCACTCTCCACCCTCAAGTAGACCCCAGTGTCTGTTGTTTCCTTCTTTGTGTTCATAAGTTCTCATCATTTAGCTCTCACTGATAAGTGAGAAGATGTAGTATTTGGTTTTCTGTTCCTGCATTAGTTTGCTAAGGATGATAGCCTCTAGCTCCATCCATGTTCCCATAAAAGACATGATCTTGTTCTTTTTTATGGCTGCACAGTATTCCATGGTATGTATGTACCACATTTTCTTTATCCAATCTGTCATTTATGGGCATTTAGGTTGATTCCCTGTCTTTGCCGGGTAGCCATTTTCACTACTAGGGAGATTAGGACCCTATCTGCCCATATGGGATTGCATTTGAGAACAAAGCATTTCCATGACCATGATTTGTATGTTTTAAATTCTATAGTCTCTGTATATATGTTATTACTCCTGGAAAACTTTCTGTGTGATGGGGAATAAATAATAAGAGTGCATTAAGATGTACAACTTAAATTCCAAAGATTAACTGCATTTTAAAAGAGAAGTTCTGAGGGAGTGAGCAGTCCTCCCACGTTTTTCCAAAAGAAAACACTGATCAAGATTTTTCAGAAAAAATATGTTCAGAAATTCTTCAGAAAAGAAAATTTTTGGACAATGTGGTAACTTGATCAGTAAACATATTTGGTAGTAAAAGGCCTACTTCCATGGGCCCCTTCTACTGTATCTGCGAAAAAGGCTGCTTTTGAGCAGTAAGTAAATGTCACCCCCAACTCGTGCAATGCGTGGTAGGTGGGCCATGGGAACAACTTGGGTGTTAGGGTAGAATGGCCACTGTCTGGGCCTGTCACTAACACTGCACTTGAACACAGGTGTGGACAACAAGAGCACAGAGCAGGCCAGTGGGCACCAAATAGTACCTCTTTTACATTTTGCTACAATATCAGCAGCTTATGGCACTGGCTTAAGGCTGCTGCCAAACTCCGCTGTCATTCCCTCGCTGACAGTGATAGAATGGTACATCCGTTCAGTATTCAGAAATGAGACAGGCTTGTTTTGACACCACTGTTTCTGCAAAAGGGAAAGGAACCAGATTGGAGAGTGTAGTCATCAATTGGCAGAATCAGTTAAGAATAACAACAGCACAGTGTGCGTCATTTGGGAGAGGTAAGTGTGGCATGAGGTGCTGGAATTCATTGGAAAATGCTAGCCCAGCTCTTCCTCCCTTAGTTTGGACAACGTCTGGTCTCATTTCCATGGCTTCTGCATACCCAGTTGAAGGGAAGCTCGTCCCTGCCTCCCAATCACTTAACCTCTTATGATGCCTGATAGTAAAATATAGTATGTTAGCAACTATAGGGATTCCTACATGGAGAGATAAGTCTTTGATTCTTATTTAAGCTTTGATTTATTGTCTTCAGTTGTTTTGGGTAGAGGGATGGCTGATTTTTAACAAGAAGATAAACTTAAAGATGGAAATTCTTGTAAGCCATAAATATCACTAACTTGCCTGTTCCAGGGAAGTTCAAATAAAGACACTGGGACTTAGCAGCAGCTGAAATGTTTTCCTTTTTTCCCCATTGGCCCAAAAAAAGATATGCCTTGCCATTGGTGGTTTGGCGCCAGGGCCTGATCTGTGCCTGGATACACAGGCCATTCAGAGTTCCTATTGCATAGAAAGGAGACAGAGGATGACAAATTGGTCTACACCAGTTGACCTCCAAAGTGAAGGGATAATTTTACCCAGCAACCTCTGGAGGTTTCTTTATCTGTTTTATTTAGTGTAAACACTGTTCTTCTCCAGTACTCCCTATTTCTCCTAGCAAGCTCCAAGGATTAATTCTGGGTCACTAGCTAAATTCACCACCTCTGCTCTGCTCCCAAATTGCTTCTTTTTCCTTAGCCTTATGCAAATCCTGGAAGATATCAATTCTGAGGGCTGGGGTGTATCTTGATCACCTTTGGAATCTACCACTGCATGGAGCACAGCACTTACCACCTAGTAGGTAAGCAATAAATGCTTGCTTGTCAATTGATTTATTCAGTAGACTCAGTGCTATGTGTACATTAAACACCTGGGGAGCTTTAAACAATAAACGAGCAAACCAACAAATGCTGCATCAGCCTAGACCAACACAATGCTGATCTCTGGATGTGGGATCCCCGCACTGGTAAGTTTGTAAAGCACCACAGGTGATACTAGTGCATGGGGAAGATTGAGAACTACTGGATTCATTAACCTGTTGCTTTACTTGGCTACAGTTCTGTTTGTTTCCAAGTTTGGAAGAAACATAATTGAATCATTTTGAGGAATTCCAATCCCTGACAAGATGCCAGTGCCATTTTACAGCAAGAGTAGACGAGGAAGGCTATACTATATGGTCCTGGGCAAGTTATTTATATTCTCTGTGCCTCAGTTTTCTGAACCGTAAGATGGGAAGAATAATAGTAACTACCTCTGGAGGCTGTTGTAAAAGTTAAATGATCTGATCTATGTAAAGCTCTTAGAACAGTACCTGGTATATAAGTGTGTGATAAATAAAATCCAATATGAAGAAGAGGATGATCTATTTGTTGTCATTATTGTTGTTCTCTGCTTCAGTTAATGACTCCAGCTTCCTCCCAGACTAAGCTCCCAGGAGACTTTTGACCCCAGCCTCTCCTTTGTCCCTTCCATTTTATCGCTGGTCAAGTCCTGCTCCTCTGACCCTGCACTATCTGGAATCTGCCCCTTCCTTTTCATGCCCCTGTCCCTAATTGTAATCCTCACTCTCATTATCTCTCTTCTGGGTTATGGCTGCCGCACTGGTCTCCTTGCCAACCGTCTGTTTTGCCTGTCAACCACACCTAGATGGCTCCCAAATTGCCCTAAAGTCAAGCTGTAAGCTTGCAGCTGCCAAGCTCAAAGCTCAACTTATATCCTTGTTGCTGTGAAAATTCAAACCCAAATTGTGTGATTTGGACAGTTTAGTTACTTTCTCTAAGCCTCGGTTTCTTCATCTTCTTTTTTTGTTTCCTTTTTTGAGATGGAGTCTCGCTCTGACACCCAGGCTGGAGTGCAGTGGCGCTATCTCGGCTCACTGCAACCTCCACCTCCCAGGTTCAAGCGATTCTCTTTCCTCAGTCTCCTGAGTAGCTGAGATCACAGGTGCACATCAACATGCCCGGCTAAATTGTGTATTTTTAGTAGAGACAGGGTTTCTCCATGTTGGCCAAGCTGGTTTCAAACTCCTGGCCTCAAGTGATCCGCCTGCCTCAGCCTCCCAAAGTGCTGGGATTACAGGCATGAGCCACAGCGCCCTGCCAGTTTCTTGATCTTTAAATGGGGATCATCTAATAACACTTTCTCTTTAATAGGGTTATGGGAATAGAATAAAGGAATTCTTGTAAATAAAGCATCTAGAAATCTTCATGGCACACCATAGGGGATCAATACAAGTTGTTGTTGTTATTATTTGAAACTTGACTGCCAGCAACTCCTCTCCAGCCATCCTGGACACTGGCCACATGGAAGTCCTTGCTGTTTCCAGACCCCCTGTGCCTTTCTGGATTTGGGTCTCTGCTCACATTGTCTTTACTCTTGGGATGCCTGCCACTCCTCTCCAGGTGTCTGAATCTTAACGGTCTTAAAGGGCCAAACCTCAAATGCCAATTTCTTCTAGAAGACTTCCCTGGAAGTCAATTACTCCTTTGACTTCCCACAAATTCACTTCTTTTAAGGCAGGGGCTCTCCAACTTTAGCATTCATCAGATTCACCTGGAGGGCTTGTTAAACCAATGACTCCTTAGCCGATCCTGCAGATCCTAATTCAGTAAGTCCAGGGCAGGACCCCAAAATTTGCATTACTAATGAGTTCCCAGGTGATACTGATCTGCTGGTCCATACTTAAGTAGCTCCGTTTTAGGGCTACTCACTGAACACCTTCCAACTTCTATGGCTGCTTGAATACAAATCTCTTCTCTGAGAAGACTGTAAGTTCTTCCCTAGAAGGGCCAAAATCTACTTTCTCTTATGTCTGGTGGAAGGAGGTGGGCCTTGGGCTGGGCCTTGAAGGCTGGGTGGGATTTGAATCCACTAACAGCAGGCAAGAGCCTGCACATGAGGAGCCCAGGAATGGGAACAGGAACAGAGAGCTGCACGGTTGTGCGAGGGTGACTGGTTAGGATATTAAGGTGCAATGGGAAATGGGGCTAGAAAGCTGTGTGCTGCATATCCAATATGATATGGGGGTTTTGAGAAGGGGGGTGTGGAACCTTGAAAAGCAGGCAGAGGAGTGCACATTTGATCCCCTAACCTGCAAAGCACAAGGGCTGAACTGCAAGGTCTCATCATGATCGTTCCTTCCATAAGCTGCTGTGGAGTTTGGGCTCTCTTTGCATTTTCAACAAGGCACACTTCCTAGATGTGCAGGACATGTTTCTATTCTACCTCCAAAAGTCTGTCATTCTTTGAATTACTCTTGCCTATGAAAACGTGGACAGAGGTGAGGCTCAGGCCCCACCAACTGCTCCTGTGCGCCCGAGCCAAACCAGAGCCTTGAGGTAGTTGTGATTGGTGCTTCCTCCCCACAAATTTTGGGCTCTTCCTTCCCTGAAAGTCACTTTTCCTGGTTTGGAAGTTGCTTGACCAAGAAGCTAGAAATATCATTGCTTCTAGAAAATGGATTCTCCCCCCATTTTCAGAACATGCTTGGTTTAAGGGGATAATCACAAGATGGAAAGAAGGAAGTGGCCACCTGGAAGCAATAGATCTGGGTTCATATGAAGCCGGTGGTTTTATTCTGTGGGTTTTCGGCTATGCCTGCCTCCCAGGTGCAGATGAGGTTAAATAATTAATGTATGTGAATGCACTTTGTAAGCTCTAAAGCGCTGCAGGAATATAATTAATTATGTTTATAATTACAGGTAATGTAATTATGTTTATAATTACAGGTAATGTAATTATAATTATAATTACTTTGTGGGTGGAAGCAGAATATATATATCTCATGCCTGTTCTATAGTAGGATACCCTTGGTGGATATCCTTGGTTAGATCATCAGTTTGTGTATTTGAGCTTGACTCACTTTCTCTGACTTTATTTTCAACATTGAGACATATAAGACTTTGGCCCAAGGACTTCTGTTTTGTTTTTTTGTTTTTTTGTTTTTTGTTTTTGTTTTGTTTTGTTTTGGAAAATAGGATAAAAGTGCATAGAGCAAGGCTGGGAAATTCAACACTCCAATAGTAATATTATCTGCCACTTATCTATCATGTAGATAAAGTTAAGGCAATTTATTAAACTTGCCTATATACAGCAATAATACTTGCAGAGATCCTATAAACACAAAAATATGATATACACATACAGTTTCTATAAGTGATTTATATCTACATGTTACTCAGAGTTCTTTCTAGAAATTCACTAGACCCTACTACATTCTAAAATGATCATGTAATTGCTAAATCAGAAATGTGTTCTATATTTCAGGCAATGCTCATTAATACTAAGCTAAAAATTTAATATGTTATACCATTTTGCTTGTTTAGCAAAACTAATAAGCTTAATAGAAGTGCTGGGTAGTTGTTTATTTCCTTCAACATACTTAGTCTTAAAAAGTGATTGTATTTGGGCCCATGTTCTGGAGCAAGAGTTGAGGTGTATTTGTACCTGAGGGAAACATTTCTGCCTGCAGTCTCCCTCCTTGAGACTGCCAGATTCTGCCCGAGAAGCTAAACGTTGCATTTCTTCAGCGTCTCTGACCTTCTGCCATTGTTCTTATGCACTGTTAATTATTGTTAATTTCTAACACATCATTAATTATTTGCCATTAAAGATGTGGGAGACGGAAATGCCCTTCACTCATGGGTGGTCACACGAATTAACCATTAATAATTACAAAATGTGTTACTTTAAATGTGAAAAGTGAATTTGAGCCATTTGCATGAAAGTTGCTGTGTTTCTGTGGCTGAGCTGTGACACACTGGCAGCGTGGGTGGGGATACCATGAGTGATCCCGTCATGGCTGGGGAAGAAGCCATCTCCTCTTGCTTCCTTAATGACTGTCATATTTGGCTTCTGGAGCATGATGTACTTTTCAGAGAAATTTTCTCTTTACAATTTTCTCCTCCTTTGCACAAGAAGCCTGAAGTGGAACAGTTTTCTCTGATGTCACAGCCCCAAGTCAGTCACACAATTAGTACTTACCGTGGAGTTCCTGACTCCCACTCCCATTCGGCCCATCAGACCATGCCGAGAGATAAGCGCTGGCAGGTGGAGAGGTCCACTCCCACCTCAGGCTTGCAAAGTGATGAAGCCAAAGCCGTTTCACTGACATTGGGATCTCAGTCTTGAAAAAATAAGTGCCTGGATTGCCATTTAGTATTGAGATTTTAATGTAGTGCCTATCTTTAAAACAAAGGCAGAAAATTCTTCCCACAAGTTTATCAGAGTGCTGAGAATTAAACATTATATTGGCAAAGAAGCATCAGATACGGTCTCTAGGTTTCACCAATCAGAAGGAACTGTTAGAGTATAGACAAGAGATTTGGGGAAAGTGTATGAAATATTTTGTGAGTGTAGATTTCAACCGTGAAATCGAGACAGCTTAGATTCCATAGCTAAAAGTTAGATTCGTTACAAGGAGACTAGTTTGAACTTAAGGAGTTGATGGTCGTTCTTTCTAGCTGAACCCCTTGTTTTGCTAGTAAGAAAATGGAGATCCGGAGATGATCAAAAGACTTCTTAAGCTGTGAATGTGGGAAATAAGAGAACTGTGTCACTTAAGTGGCTTTTATGGTTTCATATTATGATTCTGTTCTTCATCTGAACTGTGACCTCAAGAACAAGGGCAACCTTTTTTTTTCTTCCCCCTTTCCCCTCCTCTTTTTGTTCTTCTGTGCTAGACTAATAGAGAGATCAGAGGGGATGATGTTCTGCTTCCTGGAATAGACTGAACTATACCAGGTAGCTTGGGGCATCTAATGACATCATGGATGAAAGGCCAGGTTGGAAGTCTAAACAACAGCCTGCTTTCAAGAAATCACTTAGCCTTCAGGTCCCCCATTCCTTCTCATCTGTAAAATGAGGCACTTAAAGTTTAACTCTTAAGGCTTTAACTCTCAAGACAGTTGGATTCTAAGATCTAAATTCTTCTGTACTGTCTTCTATTGTTTTAACCATTTTTTTGCTACACAATAGTCTACAGTCAACATATTTCACATTTTATTTATTCCCTCTTCTATTAATGGATATTTAGGTTGTTGGGAAGCTTTCTTCCACTAGAAGTAATGCTGGAATAAACATTTTTGTACAAAGCTTTTTATGTATATGTGTAAAAATTTTTCCAATGTTTCAATTTTACCAAATGATGCCAAATCAACCTCCAGAACCAATTTACTAAACTTTACTTCCTTTCTCTCTATGCCCATAAACTACTATGGGGGGTTTGCCACCTTCCCACATCTAAAACTGGTGGACAGGACCCAGGTTCTTATTTTTGGGGACCTAAGCCCACCAACATCTCTGTTCCCATTGCTTCCTTCCAAATATCCCCTTCCATCAATCCTGGGAATCTTTTCTTTGGTAAGAGGTAGAAGGGTAAAGCCTACCTTAAATTCACATTATTTTTTCCCAAATCTTTTGCCTCTACCTTTAGTCTTTATATCCCTGAGGGGCTCAGCTTTGGAAATATGCAAGTCAGGGAAAGAATTCTTCTCTTTAATACTGTCTTATTCCTTCCTTGAGTTAAATAGCAGAGACATGTCCAGCTTCTTGCATGGGGAAGGAGGAAGGTCAAAAGGGAAAAAAGAAATGAGAAAAAAAAATCAGGTAATATTTAAACATTTTTATTCTTCAACATAATGATTTTTTCAAATTGATTTTATTTAAAATAGTAAAATTGTATGAAATATGAGCTGCCTGGGCAGTCTAGCTCTTGAGGCCATTGTTACTATAACACTCATGATTTCTGCCTTGGATTATGGGTATTTCATTATTTGTGTGTTTTATATTTCCTATAGAAAGGCAATGATCTAGAATTTAGACTAGCTAGATAAACCCCCCAGGCAGGGAGAGGATAAGAATGAATTCAATAAACATTTTGAAAGGAAAGAGTTCAAATGAAGGGAAAGGTAGGGAAGAAAAGCTCATGATTTTGAGGAGTTAAGCCTGGGAAACAAAAGTGCTTATTCCTTTGATAATAAATGGAAGTGGAATGTAGCTTGGGTTGACTGGTGGAAGATGATAGATTTGAACTTGCATGTATAGTGCATTCATCTCCAAGAGATGTTGATGCCAGGAGATCTTCCTTTCCTTTAAAACTGCAGCCAGGATGGACCAATATTTTTGTTGTGTTTCCACATATCCACAAGGATACATGCCAGCATGTAGTGTTTTTTTTTTTCAGCCTAAAGGTTGTAGTCATCCTCCTTCAGCCTACTGTGTGGCAGCTTTCTTCTTATTCGGTGCTTTCCATTCTCATCTCAAGTCCTGGACATCTGAGCTGTGCATATGAGTGCGCACGCGCACACACACACACGCGTGCACACAGACTAGAGACCCTGATTGCATGCTTTCTCCCCATGGAAAGGCAAACTTCCTTCTGAATTCTTAGGCTCTGCCTTTTATTAACTTTACCTGTGAGCAACCTTGAATGAGGAACAGCCTTACTACAGAATGTTAATCTCAGAAAAAGTGAATTACTTCATCACCAGGGGAATATACTACTGGAGCTTCCCAGTTGGCATCAGCAGAAGAATGATTCACAACTCTTCCTTTTTATCAGTATTTCTCGCTCCATTCAAGGTTTTGAAAAAATACATTATTCAGTTCCCCTACTTTCATCTCCTACCACATCAAGACTATAGACACCTCGGTGCTGATTGCACTCCTAGTTCTTCCCATCCAGAGGCAAACAAAACAAGGGCATTGCTAACCAGTTTATTTGAAACACTTTCTTCAACAGACGGCTCTGAGTTATCAGTGGTGTCCTGTTTTTAGGACAAAGAATTATTGCTCTGACCTCATAGTTGCTCTTTGCAAGGACTCGGGTTTAAAGCTTATGAAGAGCTATTCAAACTCATATATTTCTAGTTCCCTTCTCACTTGTTGTACTGCCTTTCAATGTGCAATGGAATGTCCATTCATAGTCATAGGCCGTGTAAAGTAATATATGCTTCCAAGATTATAAAATGGAAATTTATTCCTTTATTTACCCTTTCAATCAACATTTATTGAGCACCTCAGTATGCTAGGCACATACACAAAAAGGTGCTGAGGGTCAAAGGCATCCTGAGAGATGCCTTCTAGAGTGGAACCCAACAACAAGCAGTTGGTTATAGTGAATCTGAAACAAATTGTCCAGCATTTCTATTGTTTTGTTTTTCTCTACTTTTCTCTCTTATAGACTTGTTTTTCATTTTTCTCTTGTTTTCTCTTTTTTCTGTATTTTTTCTCTTTTTCATCGTTACATGATGCCATATTATTTTCAAAAGGCCAACCTTGTCTTCTTCTGTTTCCCTCTCATTCCACAGTAGCAATATTTATTAATGGCTAAAAGACAAACAACTACCTTGTCCAATCCAAGGTCACTGTGGTAATTTTAGGCATCTGAGAGTATATCAAAAAGATGGAAAATACATAAACCATTTAATAAGCTATTGGAAAGAGAATATGGGTTTATGACTTAGAAGGGCTGTATTTTCTGAACAAAAGGTTAATTCCTGGATTAGTCGGGATTTGGCTGCATTTTGTTGTGGTAATGAACAGTCTCCAAACATCGGTGACTTAATCCAACAAAAGTTTATTCTCACTGATTGTGCATGTCCAACATGGACCTGTGGAGGACTCAGCTCCACTAAGTCATTCAGGAATCTAGGCTATTGGGAACTCTGTCATCTCAACACATGCTTCCAAGATTACTTCTGCAGGGAAGGAGAGAGCTGGAGGGTATTCCATTGACAATCAAATGCTTCGGCTTAGAAGTGAAACATAGTAACTCTTCACAACAGACAAATTACCTGACCTATCCAACTGCAAAAGAGCCCAGCAATGCACCGTTTATATACCTGGAAGGAGAGGGTGCTGGACTCTTTGTGACACTAGTAGTGTCCACCACAACACTCAGGATGATCGAGTTTGAAATGAAGACTATAGAAAACTCCAAATGTCCGGCTGATGTGCTTGAAGGACAAGTGTAGAAGTGGCTGACCTGTGATTTGCAGCAACTGGCCTCTCACAGTGGCTGTTTTGCAAGGGCGTCTCTGGCTCTACAAACCCCTTGCAACCTCAGGATAATCTTTTCTGTGGTTTCTTGTTCATGAAGGCAGTATTTTAAAATAAACTCATACATGTCTTTTTATCCAATAAAATGTCAATCTTAAATTACTAAGATAATTCATCCCTAGGTTGAAATACTCCTTTTAATTTACTTTTTTAATTAAGGGAGGTGTGTGGTTTGTGAGACTTGGGCCATTAGGAAGCTTAAGTGTTCTGAGTCAAGACTGGGAGGCCATCCCTCGCCTGTGACAGTGTGTTGGAGCGAGGCTGCCAGTAAGCCAGAGTGTCAAGGATGACAGCACAGCTCCACATATTGTGGCCACCAACCTGAATACATAGCCAAGTGCATCACCTCCCTCAAACACATTCTTGCAAAGTGAAATTAACTTTATGGGGTGTGCAATAAGGTTTTTTGGATGGTTTTACATAATGTCCCTGAAGTTTTTAGACAAGTGACTTTTGAACAGCTATAAACTAGAGTTAGCATACACTTCTGGACTTCCTGGAACTTCAAAACTTGAGGTCGTGGGATCACTCATCTGAGAGTGGGTACATGCTTATCTCTGATCCCTTGATAGGGCCCAGTCTAAAGGAGGAAAAAGCTAACAAAATCAGTCTGACACAGTGATAGTTAAGAACTGAGATTTCAAATCCAGGCCGGTTCTGAGTTTGGATCTTGACTATCCACTTAAGAGCTTGTGTGACCTTGGGCAAGTTATAGAACATCTTTAATCTTTAATTTCCGATAGATGAGAATTAAAACAGTATTTGTCTCATAAGCTTGTGAGAATTAAAGGAAGTGATGATACTTAGCATAGTGCCTGGCTCATGTAGGTGGTCAGAAAACATTAACTGTTACTAGGAGCTGCTTTTGTTAATAGTTCAGGGTAACAAGCATGTAGAGTGTGCGCCACAAGCAAAGCACTGTGCTAGACACAGCAAAGTATGTGTGTATGAGAGAGAGAGAGAATTAGGATGTAAGAGTATAGTGGAGCGAGAAGCAGCAGGATAGAAAAAAACACAAAGATAGCTAAACATAGATAACTAAAATGAAACAGGTAACATTTATTTGTGGGCATACTCTGTGAAAGGCACTGCATAGATAGATCTTTACATAATTGATCTCATTTAATGTTCACATGACCCTCTGGGTAGGCATTATTATCTTCATTTTATATTTGAAGAAAATAAGCCTTAGATCAATTAACCTGCAGTGGCTAACACATGGAGCTAGGGAAGTGGAGGGAGTATCGGGCTGTGTGGTTCAGCTTGACTGGAGCACAGGAGAGGACTGGCTGTGTGGTATGTTCCCAGGTGTTCCAGGGAAGCCTCGATTACCAGCACAGATGGTCATTGCCCATACAGAGTCCAAGACCATCTGTAATTTTGGCCACACAGTCCTTAATGATGTGCTATTTGACGAAGAAATAGGAGACTACCTTGAGGCGGACACCATGTCTTTGAGATACTGAAAGACTAAAAAACACATTCAGGATGTGCTGAAGCACAGCTTCAAATCACGCAGCAAATCTACGACATGCCAGGAAATGGCAGCCAATGGCAAACCAGCCCTGTCTGGGGGCCACTGGTGAAAATGTCATGGTGTTCCATGGTTGACCACTAAATGAAGCCCTGCTGGGCAGGATACCACCACCTGGGGAGGATAATGGTTGAAACCCAAACCAACCCCTCCTCATCCCTGCACCTCCACAACCTAGAGAAGATTTTAGGATGTGTATTCGTCTTTCCAACACTATAAGGCTAAGACCACCACCAATAGCATAGATCCCATTCCCACTAATATGCTTTATTATGAGTTCAGAGAAAATATAAAGTATAAGGAAACCTGAAAACTTCCAGGTCCTTCTAGACTTTTGTCCCATTAACACTTTGGGGGAAAAAGCAATCTCCATGTAAAATCTCCATTAAAATAACCTTGTGGGCTTATCTGAAATTAGCACCTTCACAGTTTTTGTTCTGACTGTTGGTTTAGTTTGCCTACTGTGCCTTGATCTTATACTTGATATGCCTCTCTAATCAGATAAGAAAATAGTTGAAGCATTTTTGGACTGTAGACCAACATTAATGTTATTCAAAAATAGGAGTTAGGCGTGGGGCTCAGATTTTTACCTTTTTTATTTGTGTATGATTTAGTGTTCATCCTGCACTAGACGCTAAAATGCATTGTTTAATTATCTGAGCTCAACACACCATTTTATAATTCATTAGTCAGTTGCTCTTTGCAAAAGCTTATTTCTTATGAAACAAAAGTGGGAATCATGCAACTGGACTATTTATCTCTCTTTAGGGGTTGGGGGTTAATATCTGATAGCTCATAACATCTTTATTATAATGCATTTATAATGATTTACTGGAATCATTCTATGGCTAAGTATCTAATGTCAAAGCTGGGATCTGGCATGAAATAAAATGCTGTATCCTTGGGTAGCTCTAGGGAAAAAAAGGCCCCAGCCAATATTTTCTGTGTAATTCTACAAACTGTAATAAGGGTAGGGGTAATTGCCTTAATGTCAATTAAGCTATTAATAATGCTCATCTTGTCATTCCTAAATATAGCAGTGTCTCAATCATACATTACTGTCCCCTGTTAAGGCTACACAGAAATGAGATCACAGCCTCTGTGGATCAAGAAGTCTGTCTAGCAGCCAGTCTTATTTCCTTTACATAAGGGAAGGTTTGGGGGTTTATTTGGTGTTAATGAAAAATTTCTACTTAGACACACATATGTATTTGTGAGGACAAGCTCTGGTGATTCTTGTGAGCAGGACAAATTCAGTCTTAGAAGCTAAACTGTTTCCTGTTCCTATTCTGCTCCTGATGACCATGAAAGGTGCTCCTGATCAGGACTCGTGTTCCAGGGTCCTGATAAGGTCTGAGGACCCAGACAGTTCAGTAGCAATCATACATGCATTTTAGCAAAGTGTGTGGGAACTAACAAAGTTAGGGAGCACTTGTTCAAGCTACACATGGTGCTGCGTTGTGTGCGTGTTGTTCCCAGGCCACGTGGATGCACGCAAGTTCCTCAAGGACAGAGAAACTACAGGACAAAGAAAATGAGGCTGAGACATTGTCACTGAGACAAGAAGCCAGTGTTTCATCAGCAAATTTCAGCAAAGTCAAGGGTAAAGTCATATTTGGAAGAGGGCATAGAAGATGAGCTGTAGGATTTTGGCGAACAGGGAGAATATTGCCAAATCTCCCCAGTCGGCTCTAAATCAGGACCACTTATCATGCAGTGAAGAAACAGGACAAGACCCTTCTTTAGTTGGCACTTATCGTTCTCCTGGGCCATGAGATTCTGAGCAGCCACTTCCTTCCGACCCCCCTCCTTGTTGCCTGTCTTGAAGTGAACTTCTACTTGATGATATTTAGAGCTCATTAATTTGTCCCAAGGAAGCTTATTGTATGGCAGTTTAATGACAGAAACCTGTTTTAATGCAAATGGACATGTAATCCCACTAAGCCACTCTGAGGGTGTAAATTTAAAACAATTGCTAGGAACTGACACCGGAGTTTAATAAGATAGAGGGCTAGTTTCTAGATCCCGGTACGCCCAGGGGACCCTGCTTGGACACCCAGCCCTGGCGGTTTTAGTGCAGCCCTCAGTTACCATGGCAATTAAAAATGTCAGGGAGCTTACTGGAGCTCCTTTCAGGTGGTGGGGATCTGAGCTCTGGAGGAGTGGGGGAATGCAGGGAGGAAATAAGTTTCAGCACAGAGAGGAAATGAAGGGTGAGTGGGTGTCTTCTGCTCATTACTCCTCAGGGGACAAGGTTGGACAAGATATGACTGAGACCCCAGGAGGTCGCTTTCTGTCCTGGCTTAGTATAAATGCCTGATCCAGGCAAACTCCCACAGACAGAGCACAAAGCGTTACCCAGGACCCCACTTCTCCCAGCAGTTAAAGGGGGAAGCCTGCTTCTGAGGGGTTGGTTGGAAATGAGGCGGAGGCGGGAATTGTGTTTGAATATTTGCTAGATTATAATGCTGTTGGATACTACATCATTCATCAGAGGGCCCTGAATAAGGTTATTATGGGTGAAGTCATTTTTGTAATAAAGTTGGCTGTAACTCTGGGTCATAAATCACAGGTTCTGGTACTAAAAAAATTACTAAACATGCCTCTGTTACCACGTACTGTCCTCCTTTTAAATACTTTGATTTTACTACAAATCTCCCATTGACTGAGCTGGGGGAAATACACACAATGAGCAAACGATTCCTTCCGTCCCCGGCAGCAGCCCGGCCGGCAGCCCGGCCGGCATCGGGGCCTCCTGGAATGATTTCCTGAGGTGTGATGTTATTTATGGTGTGCTTTCTCTAACAAAAAGGCAAACAGCATCCCAAGTGACCCCGGAGCATTTGCATCATTGCTTCTCTTGCTAATTGATTCATCCCCTGGCAGGGCCTGAGACACGGGCTGTTGGCTGGACACTCGCTCCCAGCTGCATATCCTGTGGATTTAAGGTGCATAAGAAGCAAAGATGTTAATAAAATCGTTAAATGTCAAAACTGAAAAACCCACACCCATTCAGAGTTCATCATCTCTTCTGGAATGATCTGTAAAATACCATCTCCTCCCCTTGTCCTTTTCTCAGTCTAAACTTCATAACCTTTGTTAAGTAAGGAGATTAAGAACTGTTATTAACAACACTGATTGTTTAATTTCTTTCATAACTTCTTCCTTTCAAATGAGAGTCCAGTACAGAATGAAAAGGAATGTTATCATATGAAGTGCATTTCAGACGTAATAAAGCAGAAAGGAGAGGGTGGCCCCAGTGGCAGCTGTAAGAGGGACGAAGTGTGGATCTCTATAGCTCAGTGGCTGCAAAGCAGAAAATGAAGATTGTAAAAACGTCACATAAAGAAAAAATGCACAGTGGATTCGTTTTGTGATGCCCATAATTCAGTAATGCCTTTAAGTAGCTAGAAGAAATATAATAAATGTTTTTCCACAACATTGATCATACTGTATCAGAGGAAATATTAGTGTGCAGGGAGCCATGATTATACTGGTAGTAATTCTTGGTGCAGAAAACTAGTAGAAGACGGGACCCTTTATAGGCCGAACTTTTATTGGCTGCAGTTATTTACCTTTAAGAATACGCCTAATACATTGTCCTGTAGCTAAATATTTTTGTGAAAATTCAAACCAGCACTATCAGTAAATCAGAAATCCTGCCACCATTTTATAGGATTTATATATATTTTTCCCTGCAGATGCTCTCATATGTTCCAGAATACAAAAACCAGCCAACTGACCATGTAAAAATTCTAGAAGGCCTGTAAAACAGATTCTTCTTCTGTATTCTGAACCTGGATAGGAGCAGACAGGTTTATGGCGTGTGATTCCATCCAAATGCCACCTGTATATATAACATCTCTCTAAAGAAATTAAATGGATTATTAGATTATATACCATAGTAAAACTATACCTGGAGCTGCAGGCCAGGAGAAGATATGCATGTTGTGCAACTGCTTAATTTTTTTTTTTTTGTCTTGAAACACTGAAGAAAGCTTTGCAAAACAGGCTTTTTCTAAATTTAGGGAGGAAAGAATGGAACTGATTCTTCATGCCAGCCTCTTGCTCCTCAGACTGGCAGGAGCTGGTAATGCGGTGGCTGTGGCAGTGTGGGTGCAGGAGGCCCTGCATGCTGAGGAGAAGTTTCACCTTCCCTCTAGATGGGCTCCAGCTCGACTTCAGAAATCATCCAGTCAGGGTTCCAGGGAGCACAAGATAAAAGCTAGCCCAGCCAGACTCCTGCAGAATTAAAGGGAGAGGTGAGACCCGGGCATGCTAATCTTCCATATATCCCAATAAAGTCCTGCTGTGAAAATGACTAAGAGAAGCAAGAAGCCAGAGCAATCTCCGAGGGAAGGTACTCTGAGAGCAGAGTGTAGGAGGGCGGTATTCTTTGACTTCAGTATCTGCATAAGCCAGCTTGCAGTTCAAAGCCCTTGTAAAAGCAAACCAACCTGGTTAAAGGCTGCCGACTCACCTGCTCTGTCTCAATGCACCTCTCCCCTAACTCTCACTGACACAAATGGGAATCATTTCTCAGAGTGAAAGGAGGCTATTCCTTTCTCTTTGTCCTAGGGCTCTTTGCTTAATGCAAATAACAGGCCTCATGCACACATGCTCTACCAATCCAACACATTTTCTGTGTGTGTGTGTGTGTGTTTATGGAGTTACATATCGATTTTAGTACCTTCTATTGGAGTTGATGTTTTAATTGTTTTGTTTTGTTTGATTTTTTCTTCTCCTTCAGCAAGCAAGAAATGGAAGAGGGTGCCTCTAAGTTCTTCCCATTCTGAGAATATTTATTTATTTATTTATTTAACTTTAAGTTCTGGGGTACATGTGCAGAATGTGTGGTTTTGTTATACAGGTATACACGTGCCATGGTGGTTTGTTGCACCCATCAACCTATCACCTACATTAGGTATTTCTCCTAATGCTATCCCTCTCCTAGCCTCCCATTCCCCCAACAGGACCCGGTGTGTGATGTTCCCCTCCCTGTGTCCATGTGTTCTCATTGTTCAACTCCCACTTATGAGTGAGAACATGTGGTTCTTGATTTTCTGGTCCTGTGTTAGTTTGCTGAGAATGATGGTTTCCAGCTTCAAAAAGGCAGGTGATTGAGGGAAGAAAACCTCCAACAGCTAGGGATTCTAAGGTTGAGGAACAGCCTGACACAGATGACAGTCTATCTAGCGTGGCTTCTGGGAAGTTGGTGCGCTGTCACCTGGTGTGCTCAGCATTGACATACAAGCCAATATGACATCACAGGCTTCTGTTAAATTTCCTCCTCATCATGGAGGAGAGAGATGCTTTTGAAGCATGTTCCTGTAAGTGGTTCTGTTCTAGGTACTTTGTGGTAGTAGCAGTTGTTTTCAATGTTTTATTTTTATTTTTTGAGAAAGGGTTTCACTCTGTTGTCCATGCTGGAGTGCAGTGGAGTGATCACATCTCACTGCAGCCTTGAAGTTCTGGGCTCAAGTGGTTGATCCTCCTGCCTCAGCTTCCTGAGTAGCTGGGACTACAGGTGTGCCAGGAGGATTTTTTTTTAAGTGAAAAAATTTTATCTTTGCCTTAGTTAATTTCCTGGCAGTTGAAGTGCATTTTAAAACAATAATTTCTTGGCCAGGCGCGGTGGCTCACACCTGTAATCCCAGCACTTTGGGAGGCCATAGCGGGCAGATCATGAGGTCAAGAGATCGAGACCATCCTGGCCAACATGGTGAAACCCGTCTCTACTAAAAATACAAAAGAATTAGCTGGGTGTCTAGTCCCAGCTACTTGTGAGGCTGAGGCAGGCGAATCCCTTGAACCCACAAGGCACAGGTTGCAATGAGCTGAGATCATGCCACTGCACTCCACGCACTCCAGCCTGGTGACACAGCAAGACTCCATCGAAAAAAACAAACAACAAACAAAAATTTCTTTTGGAGGCTAATATCTCCATTGTCAAACCTTAATAAAGATCAATGTATAGTCATCTTTCTTCTCTCCTTCCTTTCCCTCCCTTCTTCCTTTTTTCTTCCTCCCTTCCTTCTTTCCTTCCCTCCCTCCCTTCTTCCTCCTTTCCTTCCTTTTTCCCTCCTTTTCCCTTTCTTTCATTTTATTTTCCTTTCTTCTTTCTGAATCCTTATTTCTCTTCAATGACTTAGAAAACATCTTAATGAACTTCTTAGAGCAATTCTGCAGCAATGAACATGTTCAGGATCACAGATGCCTTTTCTCCAGTATTTACTGGTAAAATGCAGTTCCCACATTTGCTGTGTGTGTAGTATGCACACCATCTCATTTATGCCTGTAAAAACATCCAGGTGTGCTTAGGAGGGCCAGAGAGACCCTTGGAGAGTAGACTTACTGTAATTTTAGTAAAATTAAAAGACAAGAAGATAATAATAGGACTTAGGAATTTGCTTAGTAGATAAACAGAGTGCATTTTGCTTTACTTGGTATATAGTTTGAATTATTGACTTGCATATTGCCAAATAAAAAATATAGACAATATTGGACAACACAGAATATTTGATTATAATATAAAACATTTTATATTTTAAAATGAGATACACTTGTAATTATCTCTACAACCACTGGATGTCACTATTGCATATATCAGGCAGTTAAAAACTTCCTATCTAGAGAGAGAATCTGAAACTTATTTTAAGAGCTGTCAGTCGCCACCTTGGTGCACTACCTTTTGATGGAACGTGCACTATCGTGCTAAAATGACTCTCTTCCCCATTCCATGCAGTCAGCCCAATTTTCAATTATGCCACTTTACTGGGAATTCTAATTTACACAGGATGAGATTCCTCAAACACAATTATTTTATTCACTATATTTAAAAGGAATATGGTACTTCTATAATAGTTCTCAACATTGTGTATTAATTATAATGAGCACATTTTGGATACTAAATGGTGTGAAGTGAAAACATAACCATAAAATAAGCTCTATTTATAAAATACCCCCAACCCCTGCTAATTACTTACAACAATTTTATATCTATTTGCTCATCTGTCTTCCCAGCATCCCTGGGAGGTTACCTGCTTTACTACTTTTATGAGTCAAAGTTGACCTGTGAAGTAAATTGAATCAAGTAATTATTTGCAGAGGCATTCCAGGAGTAAAGCAAGAGCAAACATTGAAAGTGTGTTCCAGACAGCTAATTCCAGTTTGCAAAAGTTACCAGTTCAGATTTTGGTAGTTCTGTGATTTTTCAATTAGTAAAAAAAAATCCTCAATTCATGGACCTTTTAACTCTCCTTTTAAAGATTCATTTAAAAAAAAAAATCTGGGCCATTTTGTGAGGCTGACGTGATAGAGAAAATAGGTCTTTTTCCAAGCTGAAAAAAGGCTGGCCCAGTTCAAGTGCTAGTTAGAGCAGGACCAGGAAAAATAATGTGGTGAAGGAATTTGAACAATGGTTTGCTTTCCCTATAGTTAGAAATGGCCAGGAGCTTCCAAAGAGCTATCCAGTTTAGTTTCTTTCCTTTTACTAAAACCCTGGAGTCGTTTTCTTCAACTTCCTCACATGCCCTTGCAGCTCTGGGGAAGCCAGAGCTGTTCTTGAAGGACTATTGGCCTAGATTTAGTGGGGGAGGGGAGATGCTCTCTGTTCTAGTGAATTATCAGAAAGCTGTGTTGCTTGCCATCTATGGGATGCTTTGATCCAAAATTTTAGTCATTGTTTCCACATTTAGGGGCTGGAATGCACATCAAAGAAGTGGGTGCACGGAATTTACTGAATGCCAAAGAAGTACAATAACATACAGAGGATATAAGCAAATCCCAGTGGTAAAATTTGCTGCCAATTCTTGCACATAATAGAGGCCCTAAAGTGACAGTCTATCTTTGACAAATGCATGATATCAATGCCAAGGGAAGGAACTAGCATGCTGAAAGGTGAATAAAAGAGTTGGAACAATTCAGTGGACTTACACATTTCCTCAGTGTGTTTTCACACAACAAGGAAAGCAGATGACACAAATGCATGAGGTAATCATAAGACAGGGCTGCAAACTCACTAGCCGTTTTAAACCAACCTGGTTCTTTCAGGATCCAGCTCTAAAGATGAGAGTAAAATGTGATTAGAAATCATTCATCTTCTGGAGGAAAAAAATGGAACAAGGAAAGTGAAAATAGCTTTCTTGTTCTGTCTTGGATAGTTCCAGATTTTAGAGCCCATATGTTGTTTGCTATAACTTCCTCGCCTCCCAGGGCCAATGCATTCCAAACGCTTCAGCTAGTGTACTTCACTGAGTAGTCTCGGAAGTTAGGGCTCATTTGTATCCATAGTTTTTGTTCAAATATGGATTAATTTTGGCTAATTTCAGTGGGTGCACATAAAGTAAAACGCACAGAACTGAAACTACTGAAATCAGGCCTGTGTGTGATCATCTAAAAATCTACTTTTCAAGCTCCTTTAAGTTTTATTTTTGAAATAAAAACAATAAAATGACAGTAAAAAGTTTCCAAAAGCATTGACATTATGAGCAATTGCTAACCAAGGCTATTCCCAGAATGATTGAGCAAAATTTGGATATAATTCTAGACAAGATAACTGCCCGACAGTGCCAGCTATAAATACTCCATTCAGAAGGTGATTTCACTATGATCCTATGGAATATGTCTCTTGTCTCTAGGGCTGGGTAACCATGTGGATGCATATTATGCTATTGTCACTAGGGCTGGCATTGGAGGGCAAAGGCAGATTCTTGTCCTCAAGCTTCAATCTTTATACTATGGAGATGAATGTGTAAGACCTGCCGTAGGTTGCTTTAAAAAACCAGACTGCGTTTGGATATTTAGAGGAAGGGGTCTCAAAAATGCCATAGTACATAGAAATAGCTTAGAGGGGTCATGGGCACAGCTGGTAGTGAATCGGGTATAAGCAAGATCAAGATCTGTGTATTTATTTGCAACTCTACTTGCTTGAGCCAGAAATTGTGCCAGCTGCAAATTGAGCCAGCATTTCTGTCCTTGGCTTTAGACAATTAGAGCAGATTTGCTTGTATACACCAAAATCATTTCCAACACAGCCCCCACAGTTCTTTGTGCTTCTTACAAAATTTCCTCTATGGCCTTGCACTGCATAATAAAGGAGCTCTTGGAAGGATCCTGGTCTGTTTATTGTGCATGTTAAGTAAATGCAATGATTTTCATTATTTCAAACTCCATAATGAAATGACTGAGTGCCCGGCAACATTAGATAATGGACAAACAACTATTCAACTGGCTGGATGAACCATGGCTCTCTCGCATTAAAAGTGTGATATTTATGAGTTAATTTAATCATAGAAGAAAATATTGAGTAGGTGACCGAGTAAAATGATGACTGTGTATTATGTTTTTGCCATGCAGCTGGATAAACATATTCGACGACAGACCTTGGCAAGAACTGCAAAGATGCTCTTGACAATGGCATGAATAAATATTAGGTGTTATCTAGAATTCACCACATTTGAGGTCGTGCGCAAAGCCAGGTAAGTTTTAACAAAAAAGAATTATAGCAGAAGCCATGTGTGCACACTAGGACTATGTAAGCACCGGAGTCTTTTTCTGCTGCCTAGGGATTGCTCTAACACTCATTCTCATCCACATCACCGAGAGATTTTCTAAATCATTACCTTTGTTTGCACTCTAGGAGTGCACTGTAGCATAAGACCCCGGTTTTAGGAATCTCGTGGTAAATTTTTCAATGACATGCACTTGGAGAGAAAAGAAATACTTTACCTAGGCTATAGAGCTGACAAAAAAAGATTATATTCTGGAGTGACCCAACCCAATCCTTGTAAACAGTAAATGAAAAAATTGCTTTGAATTGCTTCTTGAATTTCTTTAGAAGACATAATTTCTAACTACAAGAAGGACCATAAGAAAAGACAGTTTTTCAGAAGGTATTTTGAGTGAAGGTTCAGCAAGACTGATAGTCACTTAATGCAGGATTTGTATCCATGGCAGAAAGAATCAGTGTGCAAAAGAGTATCATAGAAATGTGCCATTATGGGTTTTTTTTCCTTTCCTACTCAGAATTGTCATATTACCAATAAGGAAAATTTCTTATTAAGGTCTTTGTTTTCATTTGTTGGAGTGTGCACACAATCTCTAGAAGATGAGAAGGAGGAGGGGGAGGAGGAAGAACAACAACAACTATGTTTTCTGAGCCAGTGTATGCGCCACAGGTTTCTGCTAAATCAGTGAATTTCCTATATTATTCTCTATTTTTTTAATTATACTTTAAGTTCTGTGATACATGTGCAGAATGTGCAGGTTTGTTACATAGGTATACATGTGCCATGGTGGTTTGCTGCACCCATCAACCCATCATCTACATTAGGTATTCCTCCTAATGCTATCCCTCCCCTACCCCCCTACTCCCTGACAGGCCCCAGTGTGTGATGTTCCCCTCCCTGTGTCCATGTGTTCTCATTGTTCAACTCCCACTTATGAGTGAGAACATGCGGTGTTTGGTTTTCTGTTCTTGTGTTAGTTTGCTTAGAATGATGGTTTCCAGCTTCATCCATGTCCCTGCAAAGGACATGAACTCATCCTTTTTTATGGCTGCATAGTATTCCATGGTGTATATGTGCCACATTTTCTAGTCTCTATTTTGGTGTTGTCTCAGCACTAAAATATGATGACAGGATGTGTTACAGAAGTTAGCAGAGCTTACTAGGAAAAAACATTCATGCTGGCATGAGTATTCTGGTGTCTAGTCTCAGTTGTGTGACCTTGGGCAAGTCACTTTGCCTCTCTGAACCTCAGTTTTCAATCCATAAATTATAATAACATCTGTTTGCCTATGCTTAAGAGTCTAGTTGTGAGAAGAAAACTAGATAATTGATCTAAGGCATTCATTTATTATTAAACTACAATGGATTTAATTTAAACTGCTTCATTCCAGAAAGAATTTCAGTTGCACCTAGGGAAACTAAAATGAAAATTTAAGATATTAATATGACTCACGAGCTTAATTCTTCTTTTTCTCTTCTTCTTCTTCTTCTTTTTTTTTTTTTTTTTTTTTTGAAGAGACCTTTCAAAATCTTTATTTTTAAGAGGAAATCTAGCTCACTTCCCAGCTACTTTGTCTTCCTGGTATCCTTCTTAATTACACATATTTCGCCTCAGCACTTATTTAACGAATAAATATCCAGAGTGCTTAAACCAGATAGAAGTAGCAAGAGGGGTGTTTTGGAGGTATAATTGTCATAATGTGGTGATGGATTGGATATGAGAAAATGAGACAGACAAGGTATCAAAAATGACTGCCAGATTTCTTATATAGAAAACAGGAGAAGGACGCAATTTGAAGAAATCAGGAATTCCATTTTGGATAAATTCAATTTGAGATGACTGTGAAATACCCAAAGGAAGAAAAAATCCAGTAAAAGACCATAAAGGCAGCCAAAATGGCAAAAAAACACTGGGGTTGAAGGAAAAGGACTTCAGTTAAGGCCTTGATTCTGCAAGACCTCAAGAAGGGATGTATTCTTCCTGCGTTTCAGTTTCCTTGTCAGTAAAATGGAGATATTAGTATCTATCTTATCACCTTGTTGGGAGGATACAATAACAATTTTTGAAGATATTTTATAAGTTACTTTATTTCTCGCTATAACAGACATAAGAAATAGCACAAAGAAACAGGGTGGACGCTTTCTCTACCGCTACTAGTTGCTTTGGGAGCCTTGGGCTACTGTGTAAACACGGCCAAGTCCAAGAATCACACTACACAGAACTAGAACAGAAATGGCATCAAGAAAACCCTATGTCAAAGATGTAAATCTCTTAAAAGGGTGGGCCCCAAGTTCCTGAGGAACATGCACTTTGCTAAGAAGCACAAGAAGGGCCAGAAGAAGATGCAGGTCAATGATGTCAGGGCCACGAGTGAATCAACTGAGGCTGTCAGGGCCTTTGTGAAGTCCAAGGAGGTCAAGACCAAGATCCCAAAGGGCATTAGGTGCAAACTCAATCAACTTGCCTGCACTCACCACCCCAAGCTCAGGAAGTGTGCTCATCCCTGCATCATCAAGGGTTTCAGGTTCTGCCGGCCAAAGTCAAAGACCAGGGCTCAAACCAAGCACCAGGATGTGGCTCTGTCTCCAGCACAGGCTCCCAAATGTGGCCAGGCCTCCACCAAAGCTCCAGGGTGGAGGCCTCTGTCTGCCAATATGAGGACAGAAGGATTGGTGTGGCCTCACAGCTGCCATCTGCCTGAGGCTGTTGACCTCCTATGCTATTCATACAAGCTGGAAATTTCTCTCCTGGAAATATCCCCACTAAATAGTAAATGTCTTTTTCTTCTTGGCATTTCACTGGCACACCTTGAGTCTTGGGCAGCATTGGCCTTCTTTTCCTTTGGATTCTCTACCTTTAGGGTAGGCCTACAAGCATGACCTCATCTCGAAGGGTACACAGAGTTAATATGGAGAAGGCTCTCCTGTGATTTACAGTTTATAAGGGTAAAGTTCCCAAGGGCAGGAATCATGGCTCTGGAATGTTATGGGCTTCCAGTGAATATTAATTGATTGGGATTCAGCATTACCATTTTACTACTAGGTTTAAATTTATGGGCAGAAGAAGAAATTTTAGTCGGTTGGAAGGGGAAACATCTCCCTCCCTGCTCACCTGGGATTGAAACTATCCACTGTGCTTGCAGAGTCAAGCACCATCTTGTCCACGGAACCTGACGAGGGACAGAGGCCATGGAAACGTGAGGTAGGGAACTAGTCCCCATTGCTACCACCATTTATGTTTCCCTAGGGTGAACTCCTTAAGCCTCCCTACAACCATACACTGAAAATCTGTGTGTGATTAACTATTTTCTGACCACCTCAAAGCCAGGCAGGGAATCTGGCTGCCAACAATAGTAGGGGTAGCTCTGGCTGTTGCAGAGATTATTGGAGAAGGCAGAAAGTAGCTCTCTTTACAGAGTCTAAGAAGGCTCATTCTTAGAGGAATAGGATGAACAGACTCTCTATTACACTGTTAAATATAGGCTTTAGAAAACTCAAACATTTTTAAAAACCCTAATGATGCAGGAAGGAGCAAAGAAATATCTGAAATACTTCTCAGTCTTCTATCTTTTCGGAGGGAGTAAACTAGTAGATAAATGACTTGGTCTTGGATAATGTCTCTATGCAGTAATGTAAGTTTTGTTCTGTTGTCTTTCTTATATATTTTTTGTCTCTGTTTCATGCCTGAGAATGTCCAAGTGCAGCAACAAATAATCAAAACATTGGTCAAACTATCTCCATATTTTCTAAAATTGAATGCTGTTTCTGTACTAATAATTTTCCAGATATGCTCCATGACCAGTATCTGCACACAAACTCCTATTTCCTGGGTATTAAATTTCTTTAATTACTGTCTCTAGTATATCTGGCATATGCAATATAGCTAGTATATTTGGCATGATGTTTTAAAATACCCTAAGAAGGGGTCAGTCATTAGTAAATTTGCATGGCTATACAAGGAACCACTGTAAACAGATTTGGATGTTATACTTCTCTGTACATGTATAGGCTAGAATATAGATCACTTCAAAGAGAAGGGAAGACCATTTGCTATTTTGTAGCTTATAGTAAGTCTATATAAGCCTTCTTAGACTCTGTGTAAAGACAGCGACTTTCTGCCCCTTCTCAGAAACGCATGCTGCCAAGACAAAGCATTTAGGACAGAACCTGGATCACAGTTAAGTCCTATATAAGTCTTAGCTGTATCTTCATCTTCTACTACTATTACTACTACTGCTGCTGCTAGTATTGAAAGGCCTAAGAGTTATGCCATGACTAGGGGTCAGCTAGGCTGGTTTTGTTAGATCTGCCCTGCCCTGGAATGAACCTAACACATGTGCAGTAGATTCAATGTTTGCTCCTCACCTTTGAGAGACCCTTTCGAAAGCCATCTTTGTGGGTCACATTTTTCCCATCTGCTGTCCCCTTGGAACTGCTGAGTGTCAGGGTAAAGCCCTGGGATGCAGCATGCTTTGGGGCCGTCACTCTCTACCAGTGCATCTCAAACTATCTGTAGTGAAGGATCAGTTTTGTTTTTTACTTCTAATCAGTCACAGACTGATTGGCAAAATGTAATAAACATAACTTAAAGTGAGATAAAAAACCAATACATATAAAACTCAAGTCCCTTTTCAAAATTTTAAGATTCAACATACACAAATGCATGCTGCCAAATGGCTCTGACAGTTCTAAATGCCTCCTCTCAACTCCCTACTTATCTCTGAACAGTATCCCACAGATGACAGACAGTGGGCCTCACGTTGAGTGGGGTGTCATAAAGGACAGCGGGGAACCTCATAGGCCCTTCATTTCCATACTGGTTTCCTTCCATAGGGCTCTCATCAAAGCAGGGGACACAATGGGCCAGCAGGTCTCAACCCTAGATTGGAGTGGTCAAAGCCCTGGTGTGAAGCTTGTACATTGGAGGTGGCTCAGAGAGGCCACCAGTGGAAGCTGCCCCTTGTCCAGCTGCTGGCCATCCACATAGCTGGGAATTCACAAACAGCTAAGCAATAGGCAGTTTAGTGAAGACACACAGGTGTGGAAACAGTTTGTGATAGGCAGGTTTATGGCAAATAAACACATTGTATGATATACTGTAATCCACTATATAAACAACTTTAAAATTGTCTATACTTCATATTTCCAGCATTTGGCTTTGTTAATCATATGTCTTCCTGACAGCAATTAAATAACCTTGAGAGTAAATGTACACCTGCTGTCTCCCCTGGGGAAACTACATCTCTTGTGAATGGCAGAAGTTCTCCATAAAACATAACTGAAGCTAGGAGAATTGAATTTGGAGATATGCCTTCTTTCCCTCTTGTTTTATCTCTAGTTGAACTGGAGTGCATGGCTTAATGTAGCTAATCTTTTTCTAGATCCTTATTCTGAGCTTTTATTTAGACCAAACTATTTCCCCGAGGGGCAAATTGAAGACAATGGATAATAAATGAGGTTGTAATGAGTACCACCACACAGGCTGTGAAAAGTACCACCACCAGCTCATTTGGCCTGAACCTTCACTCTCCCCAACTTCTTTTAATTCTTTCCGATTTCCACAATAGATTCCATCTGCTTCCATGAACACCGTATTGGTACTGCTTTCCTTAAAGCATGACAAACATAAGTCTGTTTGCTTGACTGAGATCCAAACAAAGTTTATTCATTAGGATTAATTAATTAAAAGTCTATGTTAATTTGCAGGCTTCCAGGGCTCACTAGATGAGGTTGCTGGCAGTGGCCCCTGCGCTGCTGCTACTGCTGCTGCTGGCGCATGGAGCTGTCATGTGGGTGCTTGGGGCTCCAGGCAGGTACACTTTGGACTGGCTGAGGCTGGATTCCTGGCTGCTGCCACACTGATTTGATGAGGCCAGTTTCAGTATGTTCGTGCACTGGGGCATGTTTGTGCACTGGGGAGTGTTCTTGGTGCTGGTGGCTCTGGAAAGGTGAAGACAGATCCACTACCAGTGCTTCATGTATCACCACTACCCACCTGGCTTCAGCCATGCAGATTTTAGCCAGCAGTTCACAGTGGGTTTCTTCCATCTGAATGGACAAGTGGGCCAATCTCTTCCAGGATTTGGAGGCCAAGTATGTAGTCGTGATACAAAGCATCACAAACTGGCTGAGTCTCATGTCTTAGAACTTAAATTTTAAGGATGTGGGGCCCTACCAGTTTGGTTGGTGAGTTGGAAACAACAGTCTGGAAGAGGAACATACACCATGAACTCTATCACTTCTTAGAATGGTTCCATCCACTCTAGCTACTTGATTTAAAAAAAAAATGGCTTCAAAACACAGCATTTTGGCAGTGTAAAAACAATGCCACAGCTATATGATCTTGTTAACAGGCACAAGTCTGATATGATTTTGTCTAATAAAGTGAGACTGTCCTGATACTTATTTGAACTTGGCTCTACAATGATAGCTCTATCAAGGAAGAGGTGGTAGTAAATGACTGATGGGGTCAGAAATGGTCCTGTCACCATGGACAGCACTACAACTGTCAAGAGAAACTTAAGCTGGGGAGGTTGCAAGACCACAAGTAAGAGATGTGTACCACCATTGACAAGAAATTCTGGGGCAATGGTTGCAACATGGCAATGTCTGACTTTGCAAGTGAATCTGAAATGGTTTTGGAACTGCTTCAGACAGCAAGTTTAAGAGGCAACTGTCTTCTCAACATTGGACAAGCTAAAGATGATCTAACTGTTCCTGTCTTCCAAGAAAGGCTTCTTGCTTTTAGGAAGTGGCTGAGCATCAGTGAGGAAGCTATCTATGCCTCTAAACCATGGAAGGTGCAATTGGAAAAGAACATGACATCTGCATGGTATACCTCTAAAGGATCAGCTGTTTATGCGATTTTACTGCACTGGCCAGAAAATGGAGTCTTAAACCTTGAATCCCCCATAACCACCTTGACTAGAAAGCACACAGTGCTGGGGAAAAAGAATGTCTGAAGTGGTCCACAGGTCTGGACAAAGGCCTTCTCCTTTTTCCGCCCCAGTTATCATCCTCTGCTTTCCCAGTTGAGTTTTCTTGGCCTGTAAAGCTGACAGGAGTGGACTGATTGTTGGAGTTCAAGAGGAAAGGGGCATTGCCTGCTGTTTGCTGCTTTGATTTGCCTTTTATAGTACCATCATTGTAATCAACTCACTTCCCTTCTCCACCCAGAGATGGCTTTTCCAGCACTTTTTAATCAAAGGAACTGAATATATTACACTGATGCTTCAATAGACCAAGCATCTGAGCTCTCTTGCTAGCATACCTCTCTCTGGTCAGCAAAAGGAGGACTGAGCACTTAAGCTCCAAGTTCATCCATTCTTAACGTTTAAAATTATCTACAACAGAAGCTTCCCTCTATTCTTTGTGTCTGATAACCTACTTGTTGACTTGGAGACTTCAGATAAAGAATAAGCCAAGTCTCCCTGTTGCTTGTGGAGGAGGTGGAAAGGGTTTGGCAAGCACAACCACGCACTATTTATTTAGCATCAGTTGTCACCGACACACTGCCTCCTCCCTACTAAAGTGCAGGAGAGCCTGGAAGGGAAGGAAAAAAGCTTGCTGGGCTGCTAGTGGTCAACTGTTCAAAAGTTTCCAAAGCGAACTTAGAGCTCTGAAATCCAACCTGTTTATAGTGATTATATATAATCTTATATATATATAAGAAAGTGAATGTGATTCTGCTCTGCCTTTAAAATACGGTCAAATGAATGCTTGCGTGCCAAAAAAATTTGGAAGTTTCTCAACCATATCTCCCACCTCCCCTTTGCAACTTGTTTAAGTTAATGTTGAATAAACTGGCTGTCTTGGAATTTCCCACAGTTTGGAGTTTGCTGATGGCATCCCTGTGATGTTTAACATGTTTCTCTGTCATTGTAAGCTGTAAATTGGTAGTTGGATTTAGAAGCTTGACCAGATTCAGGTTCAATTATTTTTTTGTCAAGAATAATGCACATGTAGTGTTCTGCACTTCTGTTAGGAGGTACGTAATGTCTAAGTGTCTCTCTTTGGTGTTTAGCAGCCATTAGTGAACACTGTCCAGAGCCATTAATTCATTAGAAGGTTGCAACATGCTGATATCTCAATTCTATCCATCCTCATTCATTTATTAGCTGGAAAAATTCTATAAAGAGAAACTTACCCTTGATTATTTGATTACTTTGAGACCATTTTTTTTAACACAATGAATTAATCCTGTAGCGTTCTTTAAAGATGATAAATGAATTTAGATTTCTGATATCATTCCAAACTTACATTTAAATATACTTGATATGTTTCCATTGAATTCATTTCATTTATCATTCCACTGAAGAGCTCAAATTATCCCATCTTTGGCCAGTTGGATCCTCTTTGGACAGAATCATAGTACTTTTTCACAGCATCCTTGATACCTGGCATGACAATATATTCCAGGCTCATTTCATAAACTTCCTGTCTGAGATCTGGAATCAGCCATCTTTCCAAGAGGTGGGTTCCTTTTGGTGGAAAATAGTTTTAGAGATGCAATCAGGGTTCTGGAGGTGCTCATTGCTAGTAGTAGTAGGTTGGCCATTGTTTCTAGGCCTTTCCAGTGGAAAGAACTAGAAAATGCATGCTTTTAAACCATAAAACATATTATGAATTAGTACTGCTACTCAGATTTATTTTCAGGACTACAATATTTTTACCTCATTGATCTTAAAGCTGTATCTACTGTCACCCAAGCTGAAAAATTCCAGTTCTCAATGACACCAATATATACATATTCTTGCTTTACCCCACACTACATACACAACAGTTTCAGAATACTAATACCAGTACTGCCATAACAACATGATTCCTGAATCAATAGATGCAAACAAAACCAGTTAGAAGATATAATGGAATAGAAGACCATGTGTCTGATAGCTAAAAACAAAATACCTCAGTGTAAACTTAACAAGAAATGTTCAAAATCACTATTAGGAAAATTATTAAACACTCATAAAGGTACAAAATTAGACTTAAACAATTGGAAAGGTAAATGATAGTCACGAAGAAAACATAAATATCTTAGTTATTTCTATGCTTATTTAAATATTTAATGTAATCCCTGTGAAAATCTCATCATTTTTTCCTAGAGCTAGACAAATTGATTATACAGTGTGTTTAGAAGAATAAACATGCAAGAATAGCTAGAAAATGCCTCAAAAGAAGAGCAATGGTATTATATTAAAACATAAACCTCTAAAATTAAAATAGTTTGGTGTTAATGAATAAGCATAAGAATGGAAAAAAATAGAAAATTCAAAGGTATACCTAGTTGCACATGAATATTTAATATATGATAAAAATGGCATCTCTAGTAAGACAAGGATGGAACTTTTAATAAATGGTGTTAGGGTAGCTGGGTAGCTGTATGCAAAGAGATAAAATTGACGCCACTCCTTGTACTACATAACAGAACAAATTCTTTTTTTTTTTTTTTTTTTTTTGAGACGGAGTCTTGCTCTGTTGCCCAGGCTGGAGTGCAGTGGCACGATCTCGGCTCACTACAAGCTCCGCCTCTCAGGTTCATGCCATTCTCCTGCCTTAGGGTCCCGAGTAGCTGGGACTACAGGCACCTGCCACCACACCCGACTAATTGTTTTGTATTTTTATTTTATTTTTTTATTTTTTATTATTATTATACTTTAAGTTTTAGGGTACATGTGCACAATATGCAGGTTAGTTACATATGTATACATGTGCCATGCTGGTGCGCTGCACCCACTAACTCGTCATCTAGCATTAGGTATATCTCCCAATGCTATCCCTCACCCCTCCCCCCACCCCACAACAGTCCCCAGAGTGTGATGTTCCCCTTCCTGTGTCCATGTGTTCTCATTGTTCAACTCCCACCTATGAGTGAGAATATGCGGTGTTTGGTTTTTTGTTCTTGAGATAGTTTACTGAGAATGACGATTTCCAATTTCATCCATGTCCCTACAAAGGACATGAACTCATCATTTTTTATGGCTGCATAGTATTCCATGGTGTATATGTGCCACATTTTCTTAATCCAGTCTATCATTGTTGGACATTTGGGTTGGTTCCAAGTCTTTGCTATTGTGAATAATGCCACAATAAACATATGTGTCCATGTGTCTTTATAGCAGCATGATTTATAGTCCTTTGGGTATACACCCAGTAATGGGATGGCTGGGTCAAATGGTATTTCTAGTTCTAGATCCCTGAGGAATCGCCACACTGACTTCCACAGTGGTTGAACTAGTTTACAGTCCCACCAACAGTGTAAAAGTGTTCCTATTTCTCCACATCCTCTCCAGCACCTGTTGTTTCCTGACTTTTTAATGATTGCCATTCTAACTGGTGTGAGATGGTATCTCATTGTGGTTTTGATTTGCATTTCTCTGATGGCCAGTGATGGTGAGCATTTTTTCATGTGTTTTTTGGCTGCATAAATGTCTTATTTTGAGAAGTGTCTGTTCATGTCCTTCGCCCACTTTTTGATGGGGTTGTTTGTTTTTTTCTTGTAAATTTGTTTGAGTTCATTGTAGATTCTGGATATTAACCCTTTGTCAGATGAGTAGGTTGCGAAAATTTTCTCCCATTTTGTGGGTTGCCTGTTCACTCTGATGGTAGTTTCTTTTGCTGTGCAGAAGCTCTTTAGTTTAATTAGATCCCATTTGTCAATTTTGGCTTTTGTTGCCATTGCTTTTGGTGTTTTAGACATGAAGTCCTTGCCCATGCCTATGTCCTGAATGGTAATGCCTAGGTTTTCTTCTAGTGTTTTTATGGTTTTAGGTCGAACGTTTAAGTCTTTAATCCATCTTGAATTGATTTTTGTATAAGGTGTAAGGAAGGGATCCAGTTTCAGCTTTTACATATGGCTAGCCAGTTTTCCCAGCACCATTTATTAAATAGGGAATCCTTTCCCCATTGCTTGTTTTTCTCAGGTTTGTCAAAGATCAGATAGTTGTAGATATGTGGCATTATTTCTGAGGGCTCTGTTCTGTTCCATTGGTCTACATCTCTGTTTTGGTACCAGTACCATGCTGTTTTGGTTACTGTAGCCTTGTAGTATACTTTGAAGTCAGGTATTGTGATGCCTCCAGCTTTGTTCTTTTGGCTTAGGATTGACTTGGCGATGCGGGCTCTTTTTTGGTTCCATATGAACTTTAAAGTAGTTTTTTCCAATTCTGTGAAGAAAGTTATTGGTAGCTTGATGGGGATGGCATTGAATCTGTAAATTACCTTGAGCAGTATGGCCATTTTCACGATATTGATTCTTCCTACCCATGAGCATGGAATGTTCTTCCATTTGTTTGTATCCTCTTTTATTTCCTTGAGCAGTGGTTTGTAGTTCTCCCTGAAGAGGTCCTTCACATCCCTTGTAAGTTGGATTCCTAGGTATTTTATTCTCTTTGAAGCAATTGTGAATGGGAGTTCACTCATGATTTGGCTCTCTGTTTGTCTGTTGTTGGTGTATAAGAATGCTTGTGATTTTTGTACATTGATTTTGTATCCTGAGACTTTGCTGAAGTTGCTTATCAGCTTAAGGAGATTTTGGGCTGAGACAATGGGGTTTTCTAGATATACAATCATGTCACCTGCAAACAGGGACAATTTGACTTCCTCTTTTCCTAGTTGAATACACTTTATTTCCTTCTCCTGCCTAATTGTCCTGGCCAGAACTTCCAACACTATGTTGAATAGGAGTGGTGAGAGACGGCATCCCTGTCTTGTGCCAGTTTTCAAAGGGAATGCTTCCAGTTTTTGTCCATTCAGTATGATATAGGCTGTGGGTTTGTCAGAGATAGCTCTTATTATTTTGAAATACGTCCCATCAATACCTAATTTATTGAGAGTTTTTAGCATGAAGGGTTGTTGAATTTTGTCACAGGCCTTTTCTGCATCTACTGAGATAATCGTGTGGTTTTTGTCTTTGGCTCTGTTTATATGCTGGGTTACATTTATTGATTTGCATATATTGAACCAGCCTTGCATCCCAGGGATGAAGCCCACTTGATCATGGTGGATAAGCTTTTTGATGTGCTGCTGGTTTCGGTTTGCCAGTATTTTATTGAGGATTTTTGCATCAATGTTCATCAAGGATATTGGTCTAAAATTCTCTTTTTTTGGTTGTGTCTCTGCCCGGCTTTGGTATCAGGATGATGCTGGCCTCATAAAATGAGTTAGGGAGGATTCCCTCTTTTTCTATTGATTGGAATAGTTTCAGAAGGAATGGTACCAGTTCCTCCTTGTACCTCTGGTAGAATTCGGCTGTGAATCCATCTGGTCCTGGACTCTTTTTGGTTGGTAAGCTATTGATTATTGCCACAATTTCAGCTCCTGTTATTGGTGTATTCAGAGATTCAACTTCTTCCTGGTTTAGTCTTGGGAGAATGTATGTGTCGAGGAATTTATCCATTTCTTCTAGATTTTCTAGTTTATTTGCATAGAGATGTTTGTAGTATTCTCTGATGGTAGTTTGTATTTCTGTGGCATCAGTGGTGATATTCCCTTTATCATTTTTTATTGCGTCTATTAGATTCTTCTCTCTTTTTTTCTTTATTAGTCTTGCTAGCAGTCTATCAATTTTGTTGATCCTTTGAAAAAACCAGCTCCTGGATTCATTAATTTTTTGAAGGGTTTTTTGTGTCTCCATTTCCTTGAGTTCTGCTCTGATCTTAGTTAGTTCTTGCCTTCTGCTAGCTTTTGAATGTGTTTGCTCTTGCTTTTCTAGTTCTTTTAATTGTGATGTTAGGGTGTCAATTTTGGATCTTTCCTGCTTTCTCTTGTGGGCATTTAGTGCTATAAATTTCCCTCTACACACTGCTTTGAATGTGTCCCAGAGATTCTGGTATGTTGTGTCTTTGTTCTCATTGGTTTCAAAGAACATCTTTATTTCTGCCTTCATTTCATTATGTACCCAGTAGTCATTCAGGAGCAGGTTGTTCAGTTTCCCTGAAGTTGGGCGGTTTTGAGTGAGATTCTTAATCCTGAGTTCTAGTTTGATTGCACTGTGGTCTGAGAGATAGTTTGTTATAATTTCTGTTCTTTTACATTTGCTGAGGAGAGCTTTACTTCCAACTATGTGGTCAATTTTGGAATAGGTGTGGTGTGGTGCTGAAAAAAATGTATATTCTGTTGATTTGGGGTGGAGAGTTCTGTAGATGTCTATTAGGTCTGCTTGGTGCAGAGCTGTGTTCAATTCCTGGGTATCCTTGTTGACTTTCTGTCTCGTTGATCTGTCTAATGTCGACAGTGGGGTGTTAAAGTCTCCCATTATTAATGTGTGGGAGTCTAAGTCTCTTTGTAGGTCACTCAGGACTTGCTTTATGAATCTGGGTGCTCCTGTATTGGGTGCATATATATTTAGGATAGTTAGCTCTTCTTGTTGAATTGATCCCTTTACCATTATGTAATGGCCTTCTTTGTGTCTTTTGATCTTTGTTGGTTTAAAGTCTGTTTTATCAGAGACTAGGATTGCAACCCCTGTCTTTGTTTTCCATTTGCTTGGTAGATCTTCCTCCATCCTTTTATTTTGAGCCTATGTGTGTCTCTGCACGTGACATGGGTTTCCTGAATACAGCACACTGATGGGTCTTGACTCTTTATCCAATTTGCCAATCTGTGTCTTTTAATTGGAGCATTTAGTCCATTTATATTTAAAGCTAATATTGTTATGTGTGAATTTGATCCTGTCATTATGATGTTAGCTGGTTATTTTGCTCGTTAGTTCATGCAGTTTCTTCCTAGTCTCGATGGTCTTTACATTTTGGCATGATTTTGCAGCGGCTGGTACCAGTTGTTCCTTTCCATGTTTAGCGCTTCCTTCAGGAGCTCTTTTAGGGCAGGCCTGGTGGTGACAAAATCTCTCAGCATTTGCTTGTCTGTAAAGTATTTTATTTCTCCTTCACTTATGAAGCTTAGTTTAGCTGGATATGAAATTCTGGGTTGAAAATTCTTTTCTTTAAGAATGTTGAATATTGGCCCCCACTCTCTTCTGACTTGTAGGGTTTCTGCCAAGAGATCCGCTGTTAGTCTGATGGGCTTCCCTTTGTGGGTAACCTGACCTTTCTCTCTGGCTGCCCTTACATTTTTTCCTTCATTTCAACTTTGGTGAATCTTACAATTATGTGTCTGGGAGTTGCTCTTCTCGAGGAGTATCTTTGTGGTGTTCTCTGTATTTCCTGAATCTGAATGTTGGCCTGCCTTGCTAGATTGGGGAAGTTCTGGATAATGTCCTGCAGAGTGTTTTCCAACTTGGTTCCATTCTCCCCATCACTTTCAGGTACACCAATCAGACATAGATTTGGTCTCTTCACATAGTCCTATATTTCTTGGAGGCTTTGCTCGTTTCTTTTTATTCTTTTTTTCTCTAAACTTCCCTTCTCACTTCATTTCATTCACTTCATCTTCCATCGCTGATACCCTTTCTTCCAGTTGATTGCATCGGCTCCTGAGGCTTCTGCATTCTTCACGTAGTTCTGGAGCCTTGGTTTTCAGCTCCATCAGCTCCTTTAAGAACATCTCTGTATTGGTTATTCTAGTTATACATTCTTCTAAACTTTTTTCAAAGTTTTCAACTTCTTTGCCTTTGGTTTGAATGTCCTCCCGTAGCTCAGAGTAATTTGATCGTCTGAAGCCTTCTTCTCTCAGCTCGTCAAAGTCATTCTCCATCCAGCTTTGCTCCGTTGCTGGTGAGGAACTGCGTTCCTTTGGAGGAGGAGAGGCCCTCTACTTTTTAGAGTTTCCAGTTTTTCTGCTCTGTTTTTTCCCCATCTTTGTGGTTTTATCTACTTTTGGTCTTTGATGATGGTGATGTACAGATGGGTTTTTGGTGTGGATGTCCTTTCTGTTTGTTAGTTTTCCTTCTAACAGACAGGACCCTCAGCTGCAGGTCTGTTGGAGTACCCGGCCGTGTGAGGTGTCAGTCTGCCGCTGCTGGGGGGTGCCTCCCAGTTAGGCTGCTCGGGGGTTGGGGGTCAGGGACCCACTTGAGGAGGCAGTCTGCCCGTTCTCAGATCTCCAGCTGCGTGCTGGGAGAACCACTGCTCTCTTCAAAGCTGTCAGACAGGGACATTTAAGTCTGCAGAGGTTACTGCTGTCTTTTTGTTTGTCTGTGCCCTGCCCCCCCCAGAGGTGGAGCCTACAGAGGCAGGCAGGCCTCCTTGAGCTGTGGTGGGCTCCACCCAGTTTGAGCTTCCTGGCTGCTTTGTTTACCTAAGCAAGCCTGGGCAATGGTGGGCGCCCCTCCCCCAGCCTCGCTGCCGCCTTGCAGTTTGATCTCAGACTGCTGTGCTAGCAATCAGCGAGACTCCGTGGGCGTAGGACCCTCTGAGCCAGGTGTGGGATATAATCTCCTGGTGTGCCGTTTTTTAAGCCCGTGGGAAAAGCGCAGTATTTGGATGGGAGTGACCCGATTTTCCAGGTGCTGTCTGTCACCCCTTTCTTTGACTAGGAAAGGGAACTCCCTGACCCCTTGCGCTTCCCGAGTGAGGCAATGCCTCGCCCTGCTTTGGCTCATGCACAGAGCGCTGCACCCACTGTCCTGCGCCCACTGTCTGGCACTCCCTAGTGAGATGAACCCGGTACCTCAGATGGAAATGCAGAAATCACCCCTCTTCTGCGTCGCTCACGCTGGGAGCTGTAGACCGGAGCTGTTCCTTTTTGGCCATCTTGGCTCCTGTTTTGTATTTTTTTAGTAAAGATGGGGTTTCACTGTGTTAGCCAGGATGGTCTGGATCTCCTGACCTCATGATCCACCCGCCTCAGCCTCCCAAAGTGCTGGGATTACAGGTGTGAGCCACCGCACCCGGCCAATAACAGGACAAATTCTAAGTGGATGAGAAATTTATGTGTAAAAGGTAGAACATCTAAAATATTGGAGGGAAAAAACCCTGGGTGAATTAATCTATAACCAGGATTGGAGATGACTCTCTAGAGCACACCTTAAAATCCAAAAGTAAAAAGTAAAAGAACTGCCACTTGTGATTACATGAAAACAAATGCTTGACATTTGATCCACGTGAGTTATCTTAAGCCCATTTTGCAGGTGAGAAAACTGAGATTCAGAGAGATTTAAGTATGTTGCCCAAGTTTATACAGTTAGTAAATGGCAGAGATGGAATTTGAACATGTGGCAATTGCAACTCATTGCACACTGAGCCACCTAAATTTTTGTTCACTTTAAGTACACAGAAAAATCAGAAAATAAACATTTTCCAGACTCTACTCACAATTGGGAAATATAATCATTTGTTGTTGTCATTGTTGTAGTTTGTTTGAGTCTTGCTGGGTCACCCAGGCTGGAGACAAGTGCTGTGATCATAGTTCACTGTAACCTCAAACTTCTGGGCTCATGCAATCTTCCTGCCTCAGCCTCTGGAATAGCTGAGACCACAGGCATGTGTCACCACACCTCGCTAATTTTAAAAGTTTTAGTAGAGATGGGGTTTCACTATATTGCTCAGGCTGGTCTCGAACTCCTGACCTCAAGAGATGCCTTGCCTCCACCTCCCAAAGTGCTGGGATTATAGGCATGAGCCACTGGACCCAGGCTAAAATCTTAATATTGCTAGGCAAGGTCCCATCCATTTGATTTAGACTTAATGTAAAAGAAGAATTACAGAAGAGCTTTAAAAAGCATGAGACTCTGGGGAGAAAGAGGCATGAGACTCTGGGGAGAAAGAAAGACTTTGGTATATTTTGAAGACAAAACTAAAATGTAGTATGATACAACATGTACATTTATACCTCTTAATTTTTATTCTCTTGGTCAGAGACTCTTTGTGATATCACAGCAGCACCCTCATCTAATTCTTGCTCAGAAACACCATATCAACCCTAAGAATCCTGTTTTAAATACATGAAGGTTGAAAGATTCTTCAGATCTTTTAATTTATTATCAACAAAGATGATGGCTTGGCCAAGTTGTTTTAATAGGAACAGTTCAACTGGTTGCTGGGCTCATAAATGCAGGAGGTGCCAAGTGAGTGAAGGCTTCACTTCTCAGGGGGCGTCTGGTGTTCGCACAAACTAAGCAATTAGTTACAACATTCACTTCCTGCTTTTCCCATCTAATTTGTTCATATTTTAATTCTTCATTCCCTTGCAAGGTATCTCATAGCTAGGCAACAAATACTGAATTTCTCTTTCTGTTCCCTCAAGAAAACTTTGAAAGCCGATTATGCTTTCTCTCCATTAGGGGCATGGTTAATTATTGGCTTGTGAGAGCAATGCAATCTATTCATTGATTTTGCAGAGATTATTTAAGCACCCACTGATGTGCCAGACATTGTTCTTGGTGTTAGAGATACAGGGAGGGCAAGGCAGACAAGTTTTTGCTCTTGAGGATCTTACATTTCATAGGAGGAGACAGAGGAAAAGAAACAATCACAAAGCCAGGTAATATCACAGAGTGATTTATTCAGCAAATAAAACATTAAACACAGTGATGTGATAGGGGCTGGGGCAGGGAACTTCCTTAGCTACAATGATCAGAAAAGTCCCTGACTAAAGTTCAAGCCACATGAAGACCCAGGGGGATTGATGTCCAGGCAGAAGGAACAAGTGCAAAGGCCTAGAGGCAGGAATGCACTTGGGGTGTAAGAGGAAGAGAAAAAGCACAGTAGTTGGAGAAGAGCAAACTATACTGAAATATAACTGACCTCCAAGTATTTTAGGATTTGCTCATTTGTTTGTTTATTCATTTATATTCTACCTAGTTCCAAAAAGGACTTATAATAGCCCTTTGAATGTTGTTGTTCCTTACAGTGCCTATAGATACGAGAAAAATAAAAGCGAGTTCTCTAGCAGGTAAAGTCTAAACAGTATCTAGGATGGAGCATTAGGACAATCAATGCAAGATGCTTACTTTTTCTTTTGAAGACTCACACACCTTGAAATGTTATTTAAGAAATTATTTCTAAAGAAATGGTTGCACTGAATTTAATTTCAAATCAGCAGATTCATATTCTCTAATTAATCACGGCACATGCTATTTACAAAACTCCTGCTAAAAACAAGTTTCTTTTGTACACATTACAAAGAAATGTTACATAAAATTAAGCACCAAGTAATGACTTTAATTTGCGGTTAGTTAATAATACACAGATGATCGCACGGCTGTAAAGGAAGCCGCTTGGGACATTAACAGATATGCTGGCACAGAGGAATTGGAAACAGGCAGACTGTGAGGCATTGGGCTTAGCTCTGGGTAGGGAATAAAGAGGGCTCAAGAATCAGTGGACATTTGATGCTCTGACTTTCAGTAAGAGGCAGAAGCCTGATGAAGCCTTTGCTCAGAGAAGTCTAACCTTTAGGATTTTCAAGTGGTTTCTAAGTTATTTTTTACTTCTTGCCCAGCAAAAAGGTTTTACAAAACTTAATGACATTTTTATTTAGCTGAGATTTCCTGAATGACCTTGGCTCAGAAGTACTTTTTGGCGTTGCAAGAAGCTATAATTGTCCCAAGTTCTGTGAGCCACTTTAACTCAGCTAATTTCTTGGTACTTAGTGATCCCAAGCTAAGGGACTCAGATTTTATATTTTGGGAAATGAAAATAAAATAAAGCCCTAATATTTGAAGGAAACCAATACTGCATCTCTCTGAAAGTCTGCAGGCTACATAAGTGATCATATAAACAGACACAAAAAAGAAAATGTTTGATCCCACATTGCAGCGAATGGGTGGGAAAACCAGTGGCCTCATGGCTTTGTGATTAAAGTTGGTTTAAGCCTCAAGAAAGGAAGAAGAGTGGTTAGGACACTGAAAATGGTTTGCCTTTCTCTTATGGAGCAACTTTTCTGATATTTTCTCATTTCTATTTACTCTCATCCAAAAGCCAGAGTGAGGCAGGGAAAAGGGTGAGCACAATGAGAGACTCCTTGTGCCCAGCCCTGGGAGAGGACCTCAGTGCCCCAAGACGTAGAGACTCCTGGAGGGCATCCAGGGCTCCCCTAGCTCACAGTGTCTCTTATTTTTCATTTCATGTGTTCACACACCTCCTTTGTTTTGTAGA
The DNA here is from genome assembly GCF_028858775.2 of Pan troglodytes. NCBI lineage: Eukaryota > Metazoa > Chordata > Mammalia > Primates > Hominidae > Pan > Pan troglodytes. The sequence goes on along the minus strand of NC_072411.2, from coordinate 78,834,231 downwards.
TGAAATGGTTATCAAAAAACTGCAGACTCCATGGTGACATTTTAGCTTCTTAAACAGGTGACAAACATCCCTGGCATATCTAGGTTGGAGATTACATCAGTGCCATCATTACTCCTCTCAGGCATCTATGGCTGGTCTCTATTTCCCATGGAAGCTGAGTTAAGTCATTCCTCCCATGGAACTGGATGGGAATGAGGAAGTCTGTAAACTTAATCCACAATAAAGCCTCACTGTCATCATTATTAGGCTTTGGGGCAATACAATAATACACTCACAGAAGCACACACACCATTACCAGACTAATGATGAACTGAAGATCAAAGAAAAACTTAGGGAAGCTTCCGAATGGGATTAATCAACAACTCTAAGGCAATATCATGCTGTGCTTATGTTTTCTGCAAATATTGACATTGAAGAATTAAACATGTGGCTAAAAAGGATATCTTTGTCCCTGTGAAAGAAAATTTCTATGTTACTATTTCAGATCAAAGAGAATGCAGAACAATAGAAGCAAGAAGGATCCCAAATATAGTGTTGCAACTCTCCTCACCTGCAGGAAGGGGTGAGTGCTGTATATGTCTTTACTGTTTTTGTTTGTTTAATCTCTGTTTCATCACCAGTAATAAGAGTAATAATTACATTACACACACATATATTCTCTTTATAGATACAAACACATAAATATACCCATACATGTATATATTAACACACACACATAATTTAAGCTGGAAGAAGAGTGATAGAAAAGGACCTCTGTTTTTTCCTTTTTTTGAATTTGGAAAGCTATTACAGACTTCTCCAGAAACATTTTGGGACAACAGGGAAGTCTGAACACAGGAGATATGGAAATGGGGCAATAGTGAAAGAGGAAGTTCAGATGGAATATAAGGCAGAGAAAGCAGGAATGATTTCTTGAAAGACAAGGCAGAATTGGTTCTGGAAACCAGAGATCCCTCACTGAGTAAGTCGTGACTGTTTCAAACAAAATCAGCTGGGAGCTGACCAAGAAGGCAAGTGGTAATGCTTTGATGTGAAACATTTGTACACATGGTCCCACAATATGAAACATGGGTGTATGCTTCCACATAAACTTGTTAGAGCAGCCTGTTTCAGGCAAAAATAGCTCCTTTGGTATTTTCTTGACTACATTTGATACTTGTTTACTGACCATTTAAGTTAGAGCTTGAGCATTGTGATAGATTAGACTATCATTTAGCAAATATTCACTCCCTGTCCACCATCCCCAATTCCCGCCCCTCTATACCTCCACGGAGGCAGTACCTCTCTGCTTCGTTGACGTGGGGTTTGGCCCTGTGACTTGCTTGGCTCGATAGAATACTAGTAGACTTGATATAAGCAGAGCCTGCAAATGTACTTGTGTAGTTGGGCTGGCCCTTCTTTTGCTTCTGCCATGAGAAGAAATGCCCTGGTTAGCCTGGTGGTCCAAAGAGGGTGAAGAAGACATAAGGAGCACATCTGGACCAAATCTGTAGCTTGAAATCAAGTCCAGCTGAACTGAACCTGGATCAGCCAAACCCAAATATATGAGGGAGAATAGATGATTATTCTGTTAAGCCATGGAGTTTGAGTGTGGTTTGATGTACAACATTAGCTGTGGCTAACTGATACCAGTAGAACTGCTGAATGCGCAAGTGAAGGAGGCAAGGAATGCTCATTGCATCATGCTTATAACGCACAGTGAGTAAGCGAATGGCGGAGTCTCCAGCAAGGGTGTGCAGAACATGGAAAGTGGGGGCTACCATGTAGAGCACAGTAGCGTGAGGCTCTGCTGAGCACAGGTGGAGGGTCAGAATTAGGCTGCTTGTGGAACAGCATAGAGTAGTGACTATTCTGTGTACAACTTTGTATAATCTGATATCCACAAGAGCTCTTGTTTTTGGAGCAAGGAGAGTGTGTTGGTGGTGGTGGTAGTGACTTCTTTCCGTTTGTTGTTTTGCATAGTTTTGAGATGGGGGCATAGCCATGGAGAGTTGAAGCCATGATCTAACCTCCATGTGCAACTGATCCCCTGGACTGGGTTATCACCTGGTGGGGAGAAGGGTAAGGGCCAGAGTGCGAAGGAGCTATTTTCAAGAGACATTGTCACCTGGACCCCAACATGGCCACTCTTGTGCATATCAAAGTATGGCACAGAACTAGGGTTGAGGACCATTCTCCCCTACTTCTTTGAGGCACCCAGACAGCTCTGGCTTCTTGAAGACTAGCGGGTTAGGGAGATGTCACCAGTGTTACACTTCGTTCTTACCATAGGCACCACCAGCTGGTGCTATAGTGAGGTTCCCTCCAGCCTGGCATGGGTGGAGGATCCAGGAGAGGAAGGTGTGGGGCTGCTTGAGGACCTGACTGGCAGGCATGTGAGGAGGCGAGACACTCCTTGGGGACTCCCAGGAATTCACTGGGAGGCCTTGGCAGGGATGCTTCAGCAGGGTGGGACAAAAGAAAGAAATTTGGGATAATAATGCTAATGGGAGCTCATTTGAATGCACATGCTGATGAGGCCACAGAGATATCCCAGTTGGTTTATTGTTGAAAGTTAACTGTAGCTGGCTCAATTCCCACTGTCAATACCCACAGAACTTTCTTGGTGATTCTGGAGGGTGGGGGTGGGGGTCTCTCTTCAACTGCACATTTAGCCCAACAACCCAGCCCTACTGGAAGGAGAATATCACCAAGATATTGCCTCAGTGAAACTTCCACTGCATCACTTCAGGATGAAAACTCACAGGCTCATAATAATGTTGACAATTTATGTTGATGAGAGTTACCAAAGACGTGTAATTGCTCAAGAGAAGTAGATGTATATTAAGAGAGAAAGGAAGAAGAAAGAAAGAAAAGAAGGGGGTAGAGAGAGAGAGAAATAGAGAAAAGAATAGTCCCAATTAAAGATGTAAAAACTTTGAGATATACAAAGGTTCTTTTCTAACCACTGGTAACACCAATGCCTCTTTTTTCCCCCAGATAATATGATATTTAACAGAAAACATAATACATTTATCATCAATGATGTAGAAATGATACCATTTCAGGAAGATAGAGATGGAAAATGGTCCCTTAATATTCCATGGCCTTGGTATAAAAAGTGAGTCACATCCACTCACAACTCAGGAAATTTCTTGATCTAAGTGCATGCTGCACTGCCTCTGCTCCCAAGATGAGATAATAAATTCCGTCTGTTACTCTTTTTAGTTTTTTAAAAAAACATTTTGGTATCATCTGTAGAGTTTAAAATACCAGTGGTTTTTATGAATCCCAAAGCAGCTGTTTGTCTGAAAAAAGTCTCACTGTCCCTGGGAAGTTTTCTCCAAGAAAGAGAAGTAAAAGATATTACAATTTTAATGTAATAATTGGTCTATATAAGAGAGAAACAGCAATATTTACAACATTGTGAGTCAAAGCTTCTCATTAGAAGTTCTCATAGAAGGAACTTAAACAAGTTAAGGGAAAGATATACTATTAATGAAGGGAAACACTTATTCTCCAGTCAGTCATTCATTTATTCATGCAGTAAATATTAGTTGAGTGCCTACTCCAATTGAAGCCTTGAGGACTATGTTTGATTCTCCCTTCTCGGCCAAAGATGAGAGAAAAGCTCTATATGACAGCCAATCCTCTCATCAATTTAATCTTTCTATTCTTTCAGTTGGTCCAATATCAATGGGAAAAATTGACTTCTGGCTATGCAGCTTCTGGAAGCAAAGTCAGATAATAAATATAGTTCGGATCATGAACAGGCCTACCTGGCTCCAGCTTGTTGTGCTGGCTCAACTGGCTCATGAGTTCATTTTCCAGCTCCTCCCATGCTTCATACTGGGGAAAATGATCCACGGGCTACCCAAGGTGCATTCCAGTGTGTTCAAGGAGCATCCACAAAATCCAGTGTCCCTAAGTAGCAAAGAGAAGTGGAGGAGAAAAATCAAAAGATGAGCAGGAAAAGGTAATATGGTCAGTGGGTCAGTATATCTGGCAGGAATCCTACCATATTTTCAGCTGGGGATCTAAAATAGAATGCAGTTCTGCACTATACCTGAAAAAAGCGATTTTCTCTGGGATGCATAACCCCTGAATCCTCTATATTGGTTTTTATGTCTAAATCTCAAATCCTAAACAGGTTTATCATATATTTAGAGACCAGCTATGTACATAAGCTCATGAACACTGAATCCCAGCTCTGTCACTAACTCTATGACCCTGGGCAAGGTACTCAACTTCTTTGTATCAGCTTTATTTATTCACTCACTTATTTATTCATTCACTCAACTAACACTTATTAAGATCCTATTATGTGTCCAGGTACCCTGCTAGGCGGTGAAACAAAAGAGACAGAATCTCTAACCTCAGAACACAACATACTAGTGAGAGAGACAGCAAAAAAAAAAAAAAAAAAAAATCCAACAAATGAAAAAAATATTTTTTTAAATGTGAGAAGTGTTATGAAGAAAACAAACAAGGAGCTGAACTGGAGAAAAAGATATTTGCATTAGATAAAATAATTAAGAAGAATCTTTACATAGAAGCATCATAATCTTGGGAATAATAATATGCTTATGTGAAAATTGGAATAATAACACAGTCTTCATTGGATCATGGTGAGGCTTAGTTAGATGATGCATGCAACACATTTGATTTAGTGCCTGAAGTATAGGAAATGTTCAACAAATGTTTATTATTATTTCTTCTATCCTAGGCTGGACTTAGCACATAGACTTAGTACGTAGTACTAACAAACACATGGCTTTGCACAAAGTAGGAATTTAATGTGTGTTGGTGGTGAGTTATGAGAGTGTGGTGACATGGTGCCACTCCTCTATCCAGTCGCTATTCACAGTCTCTGGCAGCATCAGAGGGGCTAAAATTGCCCTCTTAGGCACATACCTATGATAGAAAGGGATATATCACCCTCTGGATCCCCAGAGTGGGTCCCTGCAGGATAATATTGTTCCAGGCAGAAATCAAGATAACCCTGGTACTGATTTGTGTCTCAGTTGCTCACAGTATAAACAGAAGCCACCAGGGCTGTCCACTCAGCACTTCTTCCCAGGCACAGGAAAAAAAATGTTTCTTTTATAAAAGAAAGATGAAAGAAGGGCATTTTCAGTCTAGTCTGCAGCTCTTTAGAACATAAACTGCTCAGCCCGGGGGAATTGAAATGGATGAAGCATATGCAAAGTCAGATAATGAACGGAGTTTGGGTGAAAAAGATGATAAAAGAAATTGCTTGTTTTTATTTTTCCATCCATAGTGATTGATAGATGAAAAGTGGTCAGTGGTACCAGTCTCACTGATGTGGAACATTTAGGGAAGAGGGCAGCAGTATCTCTGTGATCTCACAATGGATGTAACAGGATTTATTATTTTTAATTCATAAAATAAAATTTCAAATAGACACAAATCATGTGAATTTCTAGGACCACTACTTATTATACATGAGAAGTAAAACTACCACATTTACTGGTCTGCTGGTAGAATTCAGGAGACATACTTCTATCCTTGAGGATGGTATGTTGGTCAAATTATTAATGAGATGAACTATGGAAAGGGGAAAGAATACAGACTGAGTGGTGGACAATACCTTCTAATCCTGGGCTGTCACTTACAGACGTGGGCCAGACATTTGTGTTCTCTGGGCTTCCTGATTTTTGTGCCATGCAGTGGTTATAGGTATGTTGTGATCTAATAAACCCCTGGCCCATGAGGCCTGGGATAACTGAGGTCCTGAGCTGATCATCAGTCCAGGATTCCTTGAAAGCAGTTTGAGGGGATTCTGACAGCATGTCCCATAGTCCCTGCAGGTGGCAAATACCACAAGCTTGTCTGCCACACACTCACACACTGAGTGCTGCCAGGAAAGTGCTTCTCACTGTCTGTCTCAGCAGTCTGCTTCAGCACTGTGGGCAAGAAATCTGCAGAGATGCTAGAGACTTCTTGTTCCAGGGGCCCGAGGAGCTTGCTAGGAGGTCCAAGTCTTGATTGAGTGTGGCAGATGAGGAGATAGGGAGGACAGGTGAGACTCCAGCAGGGTAGAGTTCAAGGGCTGCCCTGCACCTCTTTCTTCACGTATGCTGGATACTTACACCTGTACTTGCAGTAGCAGTGCCCTTTTTATGGAGTCCATACAAACAGCAGGGCAAGAGCTCCAGCACTGTGAGCACGTTCTGCATGTTCAAGAGCCTTTCTATTGAAATACTTGGAATGAAAAAAGTTTGACTGAATTTGAAATCCATTCTCATCAAAAGAAATTTTAACATTTACATCAGTCAAAGAAAATAAAAAAGAAAAGCTCAGATTCTTTAAAGATAATTTCAACTGTTATAAATTTTTGAATGGCTGTAAAAAATGGTTTTAAATTTTTTATCACCTACTTGTGAGAACAAAGTTTCTCATCAATGGTGACTATCAAGAATTTGAAAAGATCATTAAAAAGATTTGATCAGGACTTGCTTGTAGCCATTTCAAACATAAAACTCGGTATAAAATAGTTATGTACATGGAAGCAAGCTCAACTTTCTCATTAAAATTCTTGGAAAAGATTTTATTTTGAGCTTTTACACACATTCACTATTCAATATCCATCTCTAATGCTCTTTATTTTTATTATAATAATAAAGTATAAAGAAAATGTAAATGTTTTCACTTTGTTTATACAGGTGTCCTCAAGTCCCCCCTTGAATTAGGCCATTCTTGTGTTGCTATAAAGAAATACCTGAGTCTGGATAATTTATAAAGAAAAGAGGCTTAATTGACTCACAGTTCTGCAGGCTGTACAGGAAGCAAGGCACTGGCATCTGTTTGCCTTCTGGGGAGGCCTCAAGGAGCTTTTACTCATGGCAGAAAGCGAAGTGGGAGCAGACATCTCTCATGGCAGAGTGGGAGCAAGAGAGAGTGAGGTGGGGAGAGGTGCCACCTCTTAACCAGATCTTGCAAGTACTCACTATTGCAAGGAGAACACCAAGCCATGAGGGATCCGCTTCCCACTAGACCCCACCTCCAACACTGGGTGTTACATTTCAACATGAGATTTGGAAGGGACATCTAAACTATATCACCTCTAGTTCATTTCTGTGTGATTGGTGTACAGATATTACCATGTCATAGTTTGACTTTGAGTAGATATCAGGACACACAGATGTTAATACTGGTCAAAGAATGCTGGCTTTCTTTGACCCAATCCCACAAGTAACTTGGGCCTCCGCTATCCCACCTGTGAAATGACTGGATTAGATTAAATTATTTCAGTTACTCCAATTTCCAAGTTACTTTCAACCATCCATATATTTCTATGCATGTCAAGAATTTATTTCTTATGAAGATGCATCTTAGTAATTGATCAGTGATTTCTTGAATAACTGTAATGCAAAATGGTCTTGCTACAAACCAAAGAAACTTGGTATGCATCACACAGATAGTGGAATTGGGTATACTTTGTGATAAAAGCATTTATTAGCAGGAGAAATTTAGCCAGCACCTTGACTCCAAATAACTCAACGTGCTATGTTAATGCCACAAGCCTATTTTTTTTTCAAGTTAAAGTCCCTGCAAGCATTTCCCTTGCTCCTCTAAGTTTGGAAAGACACATCAATTTGAAGGAAGCCACGGCATAGTAGTTCCCTTTCCCTTTGCATTCAGAAAGCATTGATGATATGGCCTGTGTTCATGTTGATTACTTTTACATTCCAACATGCCTGCCCATTGATTTCCAGCCATCTCTTTCCACCTTTGAAAACAATTATCTCAGATACCTTTTAATCAGCTCATTTGGAGTCAGAATCCTACCTTACCTACCTTCTCCTCCCCAGTTCCCTGCCCCTCTATGGGCAAACACAGTTTTTTTTTTAATAAGCCAGACATATTCAACAGTCAAGAGCAGAACAGAGCTCTGGTGCAGACCTTAAAATCAACATGCTTTAGGAAGAGGTCTGGAAAAGTATATTTCTGAATATCAGAAAATGTGGAAACAGCAAAGCATTCATTTCAAAGGAAAGAATTTAAAATAACTGAGTACACATTACCCTATCAGACATGGACAGCTTTGGCACAGACCATTGAATATGTGAGTGCATGACTCCTAACTGCTTGCAGCTACTCCTAAAATTAGAAATATGTGCAGTCCAGAGAAATCTGAGCAGGAGAAAAAGTGTTATGTATCATGATGCCTCAGACCTGCCCTTTGAGAGATGTGGCCAGTCTTTCTAGGAAGATGAGCATCAAAATTTATGTAAAGAAATGATATAACATTGTCAGCACATGTGTTCCAGGGATTAGTATCAACATCACACAAAATAGGTAATACAGGGTATAAGCAAAAGTTCAAGGTTTGGTCTTCAGCTGAAGGAGAGAAAGCAAAAATCAGGAATTAGTGAGGACTTAAAAACAATGAGGTCTCTTGGGATTCAGCAGGAGCTGAAGTTACATAAATGGACCATTTAGTAAAGATGAAAGACACCATAGAAAACTATAAAATTCAAGAACTCATATTGTAAAACCATAGGAAGAAATAATTACATTTATTAAGCACCATATGTAGGGCACTGTAATAGGGTGCTTTCACACCTTGCAAGCTAAGTATGACCATAGCATCATTCCCCTTTCTAATTGATGAGGAAACCAGGACTAATAAAAATGTTAAGAAATTTGTTACAGGTCATACAGCTGGTAAATGATCAATACCTGCTAAGCTTGGACTTGGTGTTAACTTTAGGCATAAATGTTATGGGTATGTCTATTTCTTGGCTTAAATGAGGGGAAATTCTCCAGTATCATAATATCTTCCCTACTGGCTCCATTTAATTCCACACTTATAGGTAAATTCCTTAAAGTCTTAATGATTTTGTTTTTAAAATTTCTGATCTAAATTCAATCACCCAAGGTGTGGGGCATCTTAAGTAGCTCCCAGGCATTTGATCAAAAGGGACGTGTTGCTCAATGAGCTCTACCAGGAAGCCAAGAGCAAGTCCTACAGGGTTGAGGGGAATCTCCTCTGGGTTCTGGGGCTGGTTAGGGGATCACAGCAGTAGAATAGAATACCTTTTTTCCTACACTTTTTGGCTACATACTCTTTGGTTGACTCTGCATGTGACAATTTTGTAATATTTATTACAGAGAACATAGAATGACAATTCAGTCTTTAACATAATTGTTCAAAATTTGAGAGTTTGTTGTTGATAGGTTTAAAAAGCACCTTTGAGCTTCAAACTTATTATTTAAATTCCCTATCTGTGAATTTTCTCTGTAGTTATGTTCTAAGAACAGAAAATGCCCATAGGAGAAAGGGTGTTCCTGAAAGTAAACCTTCTATTTCATAATTTGTTGATGGCCAATTAGATGCAGATACAAGGCATAGATGCAGATTAAAATTCAAGGTCTTTTTCAAGGCTCAGGTGCTGTCTGCAAGAGAAAGCAGCCACCCCAGCAAGAAGACAAAGTTGCTAACTCGGCCTGGGGGCATCACTGCCCTTGCCTGTCATGGTCCTAGGGCTGCTGGCTGGCCTGGTGGGCTCAGAAAATCCTCTCCCTCTGCCTACACCTAATGACAGCTCCTTCTGATAGGCCTGCCATGAGCATCCTGACCCATTCTTACCTTCAGTAATAGGAATCTGAACCAGGCACTGTTCATTACTACTTTGACCTAGGTGTCAGAGCACCTTGACTCCCTGGCCACCTTACCCCAGGTTAGACCTGGTAAGGAAGGAGTCGGTGAGAAACTGTAACTGGGAACAGGGAGGTGGAGTGAGGGGCTGACCAGCCAGATTAGAAGGTTGACAGTCTCTAAAAGTTTTGGCCTCAGGCAAAAACTGCCAAGGAATTTACAGATATGGCATTGCCAATAAAAGGCTGAAGTGAAAAGTAACTTTTTGAAACCAATAATCACATTTTGATCAAACACAGTAGAGGAAAGACCGAATTATGTTTTCCTCTCTAGAAAAAATTACAAAATTGTTATATAAAGGGACAATCAAAGAGTATAAAGGCAAAGATGAAGGGAAACAAGCATTATAGAACTGTAATTAGGTGCTTAATTACCAAAAACTTAATGTTACTTTCCTTTCTGATTTTTTTTAAATTTGTGATATTTTTCAGTGTCTTAATTCATTTGTATTGCTATAAAGGAATAATAGAGACTGGGTAATTAAAGAAAAAAGGTTTGTTTGGCTCATGGTTCTGCAGGTTGCCCAAGAAGCATGACACCAGCATCTGCTTCTGGTGAGAGCTTCAAGCTGTTCCCACTCATGGTGGAAGAGGAAGAGGAACCAGTTGTGCAGAGATAACAGGTGAAGGAAGAAGCACATGAGATAAAGAGGGGAGTGCCAGACTCTTTTAAATAAGCAGCTCTTATGGGAACTAATATAGAGCAAGTACTAACTCATTACTGCAAAGATTGCACCAACCATTCATGAGGGATCCACCCCATGACCCAAACACCTCTCATTAGGCCCTACCTCCAAAACTGAGGATCAAATGGAAGAGTCAGATAAACTACAGCAGTGAGTTTTATAACATTTCTGATTTGATGCAATTTCTTTTTGAAATAAATTCTCCCATGCATACCTACTTTTTAACTCATCTTTTAAAATTCTTTTTCTTAAAGAGTGACCCACAAGTTTAAGCTTTAGGTCCCATAAACCTGGATCTATCGTGGGGGCCAACCTTGGAACTTCTGCTTGACATAAAAGGCCATGCCCAGCACTCTCATGTTCTCAGAGATGGAGTCTCTGTCTAGAGGGATGTTAGGAAAAGATGCCTGGTTCAGTTTCGGGGAAAGAACAATAGACTAGAATGGGACTTCAGTTCTATTTCCAGATTCGCCTTGTTCTAATTATGTGCCCCTGGGAAGGAGGCTGTAATCCTCAGGGAAATGGGATTCTAAAAGCCTCTGCTCATCTCACAGGATGTCTTGCATTAGTATTATAATATAAATGTTAAAATCTTTGTAGAAGGCAGCTGACATAAAGGAAAATGCCATTGCTACCACTCATTGCATATTTTCCCTGGCTAGCAGCAAACTTCACAGGTTACTGGTAGCATTTTCGTCAAGTTTTATCACCTTCATATCTTGTTCACACACCAACTTTGAGACAAATTGAAAACTGACACGTTCCTTTCTAAATTTCCCCTAAGTGGTGGTGTTGGTAGTGAGGTTCCTTTTTGTTTCTTTTTATTTTTTAAATATGGGAGAAGATGTGAAAACACTCGTTTCCCTCCTTTTCCCATCTTTTTACCCTTCCTCCTCCACATCCTCGTTGTCCTCCCACTCCCTCAACAGCTCAATGCCACTGCCCTCTACTTCCTGTCAGATACTACACTCTACTTCCTGTCAGAAACTGCCCTTTACTTCTTGTCAGATACTGCCCTCTACTTCCTATGAGATATTGCCCTGTACTTTCTCTTAGTTACAGAATTGGCCATTGCCCTTGTCCAGCTCTTCCAGGGTCTTGTGGAAATATCCTGGAATTGGGCTGACATTCCACTCACCTAGACTGATTAAGAGATAATGGAGGATTAACAGAGAGTGGGGCTTGTTCAGATTTGAGGAAGGCCCCACAGTGATGAAGCCAAAGTCCTTTGTGTACCTCACTGGTCACCCAGTGAGGTCACTTAGGCTCCTCTGGTACATGAAGAAACTCCTGACCTGTATCCTCTTCCTTGCCACACCCTTACCCCACCCCAAGCTATTTTTGGTTCTGCTATATGCAGAAAATAAGCAAATAAAAATGGGGAAATAATCTATAAGTCAATAGCTAATTAGCCACACTTTAATATCCAAGAAAGGAGAATAACACCCTCAAAGGTGTCATTAACCAAAGCGAAGGGCAATGAGTTGGTCCCTTCTGGAAATTTTCTGTATCTCTATAAATTTGTTACTCAAGGTAAATCACCAGTCTGTCTAGCCACATTTGTTAACAATGCATGTAACCCTTAACGGCATCTCAAAAGCATACTTACTCTCAATTTCGCTTCTCATTCGTTTTTATGATGCCAGAGAAATTCAGATTATATAGGCTTTCTTTGTGCTGAGATGGTAATTTTATATCACTGTAGATTAATAGCATTTTTAGTGATATTTGGTATCCCTCATTTGTCTCCTATGGTCGTAAAGATATATATTTTTTCTAATTTGGCTTTGCCAACAAATAAAAAATAAGAGTCTTTTTCTGTTGAATGAGGGAAAAAGTCATTCTGATCATGAAGAATTATTCTCTTTTAACATACCCACAATCCACCATCTAATTGTTTTGGTTATTGCAGCAATACAGTTTCTACAAAAATGTGTGTGTGCATGAGTGCATATATACAGTCTGGCCTGCAGAAGATTTTCTCCTTTTTGCTACTTGATCTTTGAGTTCTCGTTACTGAGAACTCTGTTATAGCTTGTTCATCTAGGTACTCCTGTTTAGGAAGATGTAAACTTTCCCTTCCTTCCCCTTCCTCTCCCTTGATCCTAGAGTTTTACAGATATTTTTACTTTGTGAACATATTGATATTTCTGGAATTCTATTCTGGGAACTGATTCTGCAGTGCTCACAGGAACAAGTACCCATTCCAGGGATGGTTATTATGAAACAGAAAGGCAGTCAGACTCGGTTTAGCTATCAGCTTTTAAGAGCTTCCTCCATCTGCTAAAATGTGCACCGCAAAGTTGCACATAAAATGCTGATTAGTATCTCAGTGCAGATTCATATAATGATCCACTTTCTCCTGGTTTACACCACACTCTCCTAAGTACCTATTCACCTGTTCTATTGGAAAATTTTAATCATCTCTCTGACATTAGCTTGGCAATTTCAGCGGCCACTTCACAATCTTTCAAAGTCTTTCTGCTCCATTTCATTCCTATTTCTTTTCTGCTTGTGTTAATTATTTTTGCAGCCAGCATACATGTTTGTCAATAATGCATTACGTTTTCCATGTGTCAGTTCTTCAGCCCATCAAAGAACCCTGCTTTTACATTCTGAGTCTATTTTCTCCTTTCCCGACTCAGCTGATTTTGCTCTGGGCCTGCCTCTGCTCCTCATTCCAAATCCATCAGTAGTTGCATGAAACTTGGTAACTGCAAGGCAGTCCCCAATTTAATTGGGTCTAGTTCTCCACAGAGCATTACGTCTGGGCCTATAGCGGGCTGCAAGTTGTCCAACAGCCTGTACTACTTTGATAACTGAGGTGCCTTAAATGTCCTCACTTCTGGGATACCCACTTCTGGAATGTGCACAAGACAGTTCTCCTGTCTTGAATCAAGGGCCAGGAGGTAAGTCCCTCCTTAAGCCCGAGGATCATGAAAATCTCTCCTGACCCCACTAACTTCATTCCCAAACATGATGTCTTTGCTTAATGAAAAAGCCTTCTCTCACTAAAGAAACCCCTAGCACGACTAAAAGAAACTCCTAGCATAGTGGTAGGTACACTCCAAAGCCCTATGAATACTTACACAATTGAATGTGATAAAAATGCTTAGGATCCACAAGCTCCCTGGGCTGTTTTGGAGGATGTGGAGGGGATGAATGTTGCTCAATTTTAAAATATCAGTACCGTTCTTCCCTCTGTCCCAGCATAACCTATTCTTGGGAATTTTCTAATGGTTACCACTTCCTTTTTCATGATTAGTGTCAAGGTTAGCAACAAGCTGTTATAATTCCAAGACTGCTTTTGCAGTTGCTTCTGAGAATCACTGACTAGTTCCCTCTCACAGGCCAAGGAAACGCCATTTTACTTCTCAGAATGAATGCTCCTTTGGTGAAGGGCACATAAAGGGAAGTTTCTTTTCTTGTTTGCTTTTGTTTAGAATTCCCTCCGGGGTTACACACATCATCCTGTTCTAATTCCCTGGCTTCTTGGGGAAACACTCAGGCCATGACAGGAAGAGAAGGGACACAGGCCCCAAGCTCACGGACGGGGAGATGGCATGAGGGTCCTCTGCATCTGGGCTGCCCCATTTTGTTTTCTCGTTGGCCCAAGTTAGTCATTCACGTGCACCGGAATCGTCCAAGTCCCACACACTGACCCTTGGTAAGATTCCATTTCTTACTTCCCTTAACTATGACTGTCATTTGCCAGCTCCTTCTGATATTTTTAACTGCTTGCCATCACTTGGAAGCCCTTCCTTCATCTCCATGCTGAAAGAGACTGCTGGAAATGTCTGGGCATGGAAAACAGAAATGTGGCAAATGAGAATGTAAGGAGGAGTAGGAATACAGACTTGGACTGGCAAATAATACTAATGCCAATCCTGCATGCTTAAGGTGTGTAGATAATCAGAAATTTCTTTCGTTGTTAGCCCTTTTCTAATAATCACTACACTAATAATTTTCTTCTAACTGTCCCACAAAGAACATTGCTTTTTAACTGTTGTTCTGCCTACTCTCTGGCAGTCATGCTAATAAGCAAAGGAACTGGCAAAGACCTGCTAAAGGGACAAGAAGAAAGGGAAAATGAAGTCATGTTTTATTCATCATTCAGATATTCACCTCATTATTTGATCTATTAATAGAAAATTGAGGCTTTTTCCTCTCTTGTGGGTATCCTATCTCTTTATTTTTAGATCTTCTTGGAAATACCTTTCTGAAACTTGAAGATCCCCCCTAGATATTATTTTCCAGGATGAAAGGCCTCTACCAGAGTCTTTAATGTGCAATAATGAGAAGATGAAACATTATTGTGTTTCCTCTGGACTCTTGTGTTTGAACTTGATCCAGGATTGACACTGGGCAGCTCACCTTTCCCACATCATGGTTAGCTCTAAGTCAGGCTAAGAAATTACCTTCCCTGGACACTCCCTGCTTTGTCCAGTTAAATAAAAATGAATTTTTCGTTTTATTTAGTTAACTAACTCCATGGGCCACGGTAAGCTAAAGAAAAGTAGATGTATGAGAGGAAACGTTGGCAAATTCTCTGTACTTATTTAGAGCACAGGAAAGATCCATAATTAACCATGCTTTGGGAAAATACTTCCTTGGAATGGTCATAGTGAAGCATTTGGTTTAAAAAAAGTTGAGGGTTGGGGGCTTCTACATCACATCCTCCGCTACATTTTTTTAAAAATTAAGATTTCTATAATTTTTTTTTAGAAATTAAGGCTTCTATAAAATTCATGTAATTTTAACCAGGGATAATCTCACTCAGTTTCCACGTGTGTGAAATGGGGATTATGATAGTACCTTTTCTCTGGCTTTCTGGGACTACTTTATATAACATTTGGAAGAGTACCTCTCCAATTATCATGCTGTACACCTTGAATATATACAATTTTTGTGTCAGTTACACCTCAATAAAGCTGGAGGGAAACCCTCATTTCCATAGTAAAAATAAGTACCTAGCACACAACTAATATTCTAGTCTATAATTCTATAAATGTTAGCAATTATTATTATCAACTAATAAAATTCTCAATTACCCTTATACCGTATGACCCTTTGGGGGAGAGGACTAATAGTCCATGAATAGTATGGAATCTGCATGTACAGAGTTTTAGAAACTTTTGTTTTCACTGCTGCGTTTTAAAATAGATTACTTATCAGAAAAGAAAAGCTATTTTCAATATTATTTTAAAATGGGAAGACCTGCCTGCAACACCAGTCCTTCATTCCTGCAAGGCAACAATGAGCTAGAGCTGAAAGGCCTTTTTAAAAAATAGGGTGTGTCTCACCAGTTTGCAAAATCCCCCAGCGTCCTCCATGCAGCTACTTCGCTCATTTACGCATCTGCATTTCCCTCTCCTGTCTTATACTCTACCAAGTATTTTCATATAGGCTCATCTCTCTTGTTTTACACAAACAATGAGACAAGAGGTTAGGCAATACTATCTAAATTTTACAGTTGAGAAAATTAATAAAAGGTTAAAGGAATTTTATAATAAAATGGTGCACAGTGAGTCACTCGGGACAGCGACTAAAATCCAGACCACCCTCATCTCCAATATTGTGCTGCTTCCCAAACCATATGAACAAACTCCTTCCTCAAATTTCATTAGAAATGATTTGTCCTCTGTCAATTGCATCCAGTGTTCTTTGCTGTGATTTTAAGCAGCAGGACAACATGATGCGCCAGTTTTAAATAGTAAGTTAAAATGTGACCTAAGGTGTTTGAGGCAGCGTCCTCTCCACTCTACTAATAATCAGGGCAGTTTCTAATTATTTGCATGGAAGTTGGCTCCCAAGATAATTCAGTGTCCGTGTGGCTCCATTTCACCTCTACTTATTTCCATTACCTTGCATATTAGCTATGTCAAGTTGATGGGCCTGCTGTTCCCCAGGGTGGCTATTATAAATACTGGTGCTACAGTGAAATGCTTCCAGTCTTCTGGAACCTCATTTGAACTAAGCAAGTTCTCCATAATGATCATTAATGATATATTGCTTGCATAAAGATGCTGGATATTAATCTTTTGTTTACTTTCTTTATGCCATCAGACTTTTAAAATGTTCTTTGTAATGTGAGTTAACTGTTGACCAGGAGTAGCTTCTCCATTGGGGACTGAATGACTTTTTATAGCTGACAATTTACTATGGCAGGTAAAGGAGCTATCTTAGACCCCTGCCTGAAAAATCCACTTCTCTTGGCAGATATGGCTGCCTAGAGCTCTTGTAGCTAAAATAGCATTAATGCCTATGTACAAAACTTCATCTGAGTCTCTTTTCAAGTCTGCAAAGACTGTCAGCTGCCTAAGTGTCATAAATTTGGGACTGGAGCTTGTTTTGTGCCAGGAATTTCCTGCAAGGTGACTGGGATGAGTCTAGTCACCAACCCTTGAAGGAGGGGCATTGTGGGTGCTGGATAAATTATGTTCCTTTCTCACAGGACCTAGATTTGGTCCATGCTGATGAGTCTGAGAGTTCATCTGGTCTGGATCCTTCCACAAATTCCCTTCTGTTGAGACCCAGATTTCAAGTGCTACATTAAATCTAAGAGAATCCTCTAAGGCTTAAGATAAGCTTTTCTTCCAATTTTGAATTGGATGGGAGAAATGCCTGCAGTTTGGTTTAGTTTGCCCTTATATCATGGGACTGGACTAGAAATAGATGAGCATCTGTGCAGGAAATAATGATGATACTCTCTGTGGCACAGCATCACTGAGCTTGAGCTCAAGAACATGATAGACCTGGATTTGAATCTCTGCTTGTCACCTACTAGCTATGAAACTTTAGGAAGGTTTCTTAAACTCTCTTTAAGATTTAGTTTTCTGGCCAGGCATGGTGGCTCAGGCTTGTAATCCCAGCACTTTGGGAGGACAAGGCCGGCAGATTGCTTGAGGTCAGGAGTTCCAGACCAGCCTGGCCAACATGGTGAAACCCCATTTCCATCAAAAATACAAAAATTAGCTGGATGCCTGTAATCCTAGCTACTCAGGAGGCTGAGGCAGGAGAATTACTTGAACCCAGGAGGCAGAGGTTGGCAGTTAGCCAAGATTGTGTCACTGCACTCCAGCCTGGGAGACAAAGTGAGACTCTGTCTCAAAAAAAAAAAAAAAGACTTAGTTTTCTGTTTGTTTAATAGGAATGCTAACAGTAGTCACTTCATAGGATTGTTGTGAGGATTAAATGACAAGATATACATAAAACTTTAAGCCCACAGTGCAGTACAAAGCAAGAGCTCAGTACAAAGTACAAAGGTGTAATATTTATTTATTTTATTATTATTATTATTATTTGAACCCACATAGGTCTCAGCTGTATGGAGTCCCTTTCTAATTTTACTCATCCTGAAAAAGAGAGGGTGTTTGTAGGCTGTCGCCATGTGTCTATTCCTGCACTACCTGACTTTGTGATCAGCAGTTAGAATGTAATAGAGGTAAAGAAGATCTTGCTGGATTTAGTTATGAGCAGGATGAGGAAATGGCCCTATGCCAAAACTGTAAATTTACCAGAAATCTGTTACAGTAAGGAATGCACATTAAAATATATTAGAAGCAGACATGCTGATGATATGTAAGCTCATATCTGAGGAAGATGTGGAGCAGCTCGTGGGTAAACATAGACACCAAAGCCACCAAGGTGGGGATGACATGGTCTGGGGACACAAGGAGGTTTGTTAGGACCATGGTTGTCAATGTAATTGCCACTGTCCTTGAAATTCTTATCCTCTCTCAAAGTACTTTTTATTGTATTATTGTATTTTTTTGAGACAGGGCATTGTTCTATCATGCAGGCTGGAGTACAGTGATGCAATCACAGCTCACCATAGTCTCAGCCTTCCAGGCTTAAGCAATTCTCCCACCTTAGCCTCTCAAGTAGTTAAGACTACAAGCACACAGCATGACATCTGACTAATTTTTCTGTTATTCTTTGGGGTTTTTTTTTTTTTTTTGTAGAGACAGGGTCTCATGATGTTGCCCAGGCTAATCTCAAACTCCTGGCCTCAAGTGATCCACCTCAGTTTCCCTAAAAATGTGCTGGGATTATAGGTGTGAGCCACCACTCTGGCCATAGATACCTACGGCAATGTTTACTGCCATCATCCTATTCTTGTTCTAATTCATCTCTCCACACTGCTGCCAGAGTGGGCTTTATAGAACACAACCCTAATCATGCCATTTCTCTGCTTAGTGGTCTTAGCTGGTCCCCATGGCTTACCCAATTAAGTTTAGTGGTCAGAATCAAAAGGATAATCCCCTAGACCTATGCACCATTGTCAATCCCTTCATCTCTGAATCCAGAGGAAGCTGGTGGTCCCACACTAGAGGACAGTGCTAGGAAGAAGCTGGAAAACTCAAGGAATGCTTTTCACCACATCCTCTAAGCATTCCCCCAGGGGTCCAACTGAAAAAAGCTTAAGGGAAAGACACACACGAGTTTTCCCTCTTGCCTGGAGACTAAATATCTTCACAACAAGGAAATGTTTGTGGCTTTATATACCTGAAAAGCTGTTCAATCCCTGTATTAGTCCATTTTCACACTGCTGATAAAGACATACCCAAGACTGGGCAACTTACAAAGGAAAGAGGTTTAACAGACTTACAGTTCCATGTGGCTAGGGAGGCCTCACAATCATGGCAGAAGGCGAAAGGCACTTCTTCCATGGTGGCGGCAAGAGAGAGAGCTTGTGCAGGGAAACTCCCATTTTTAAAAACATCACATCTTGTGAAACTTATTCACTATCATGAGAGTGGCACATGAAAGACCTTCCCTCATGATTCAATTATCTCCCACTGGGTACCTCCCACAACACGTGGGAATTATGGGAACTACAAGATGAGATTTTGGTGGGGACACAGAGCCAAACCTTATCATTCCATACTTGGCCCCTCCCAAATCTCATGTCCTCACATTTCAAAACAAATCAGACCTTCCCAAAAGTCCCCCAAAGTCTTACTCATTTCAGCATTAACTCAAAAGTCCATAGTACAAAGTCTCATCTGAGACAAGGCAAATCCCTTCTGCCTATGAGCCTGCAAAATCAAAAGCAAGTTAGTTACCTCCTAGATACAATGGAGGTACAGGCATTGGTTAAATACAGCTGTTCAAAATCGGAGAAATTGGCCAAAACAAAGGGGCTACAGGCACCATGCAAGCCTGAAATCCAGCAAGGAAGTCAAATCTTAAAGCTCCAAAATGATCTCCTTTGACTCCATGTCTCACATCCAGGTGACACTGTTACAAGAGGTGGGCTCACACAGCAGAGGGCAGCTCTGCCCCTGTGGCTTTGCAGGGTACAGCCCCAACTCCCGGCTGCTTTCATGGGCTGGCACTGAGTGTCTGCAGCTTTTCCAGGCACACAGTGCAAGCTGTCAGTGGATCTACTTTTCTGGTGTCTAGAGGACATTGGCCCTCTTCTCACAGCTCCATTAGGTGGTGCCCCAGTAGGGACTCTGTGTGGGGGCTCTGACCCCACATTTCCCTTCTGTATTGCCCTAGCAGAGGTTCTCCATGAGGGCCCTGGCCCTGCAGCAAACTTCTGCCTGGACATCCAGGCGTTCCCACACATCCTCTGAAATCTAGGCAAGATTCCCAAACCTCAGTTCTTGACTTCTGTGTACCTGCGGGCTCAACACCATGTGGAAGCTGCCAAGGTTTGGGGCTTTCACCCTCTAAAGCAACAGCTGTACCTTGGCCCCTTTTAGTCATGGCTGGAGCAGCTGGGATACAGGGCACCAAGTCCCTAGACTGCACACAGAAGAATGACCCTGGGCTCAGCCCATGAAACCATTTTTTCCTCCTAAATCTCTGGGCCTGTGATGGGAGGAGCTGTGGCAAAGGTCTCTCTGACATGCCCTGGAGATATTTTCCCCATTGTCTTGGTGATCAACATTCACCTCCTTGTTACTTATGCAAATTTCCACAGCCAGCTTGAATTTCTCCTCAGAAAATAGGATTTTCTTTTCTACTGCATTGTCAGGGTACAAATTTTTCAAACTTTTATGCTGTTTCCCTTTTAAAACTGAATGCCTTTAACAGCACCCAAATCACCTCTTGAATGCTTTGCTGCTTAAATAATTTCTTCTGCCAGATACCCTAAATCATCTTTCTCAAGTTCAAAGTTCCACAAATCTTTAGGACAGGGCAAAATGCCACCAGTCTCTTTGCTAAAACATAACAAGAGCCACCTTTGCTCCAGTTCCCAACAAGTTCCTCATCTCCATCTGACACCACCTCAGTCTGGACCTTGTTATTCTTATCACTGTCGGCATTTTCGTCAAAGCCACTCAACAAGTCTCTAGAGAGTTCCAAACTTTCAGATATTTTCCTGTCTTCTTCTGAGCCCTCCAAACTGTTTTAACCTCTGCCTGTTACCCAGTTCCAAAGTTGCTTCCACATTTTTGGGTATCTTTTCATCAGCATCACTCTACTGGTACCAATTTACTGTATTAGTCCATTTTCACACTGCTGATAAAGACATACCTGAGACTGGGCAATTTACAAAATAAAGAGGTTTAATGGACTTACAGTTCCACATGGCTCGGGAGGCCTCACAATCATGGCAGAAGGTGAAAGGCACTTCTTACATGGGAGCAGCAAGAGAGGGAGCTTGTGCAGGGAAACTCCCATTTTTTAAACCATCTGATCTCATGAGACTTATTCATTATCAGGAGAACAGCACAGGAAAGACCCACCCCATGATTCAATTATCTCCCACTGGCTCCCTCCCACAACATGTGGGAATTATGGGAGCTACAAGATGAGATTTGGGTGGGGACACAGAGCCAAACCATATCAATCCTTAATGTTGATTCTGGGGTCTTCCAGAAGAGTCGCTACAGAGGACTTGGGACTCAGTTTTTCCAACTGATTACCATCTCTTTTTGGAATGATGTCTTCCTCTCTGCTGCCTCCATGTGTCTGACTTAACAGTCTTCTGCTTTTTCTTTAAATGCATACCTGATGATCTGATTGGCATAATCTGTGTGATTCATAGGGAAGCCTCAATTACATATAGCTTTTTAGTGTTCCATGTGTAAATGGGAGTTGAGACTGCTCACCTTCAGAGTTTTTAGAAAAACTGAGTTGTCCCTTGACAATTACAAAAACAACTATTTTTCCAAACCTAAGGGGCTTCACTCAAAGTCAATACAGGTAATTTGGCTGAGGTAGCAGGTACAGGTCCTCCTGTTCTTCCCCACTGTTTTCAATTTCTTGGCTCCCACATCAGCAAGCTAGAGGACTCTGCCTCTCTGCTGGGAATTTAGGAGATTGCCCGGGAAGGCCACTGTGGTAATGATGGTGGCAGCAGCCTTTCTCTAGACATTACACTTTGCTCCATATGTGGCTATCATTATATGACATGTTCCCATTTTAATAACCCAAACCAAGAAAGATACATTATGTTCAGCTCTTCCCCAATACTTATCTCACAAAGAAGTATAGGTTGGGAAAACATTTATATTTTTAAAATCAGTGATCTCTGTGCATTGAGATTTACCTAACTGACACAGATCAGTAAACTTTTGGCCTCTGGTTTTGGATTAAGCCAAAGCACCTTGGCTTATGGCATACAGAAGATGCCAGGAAGCCTGAGGGTCCTCTGAGAGAGTTAACTGCTCTAGTACCAGCTACCTGTCAGAGGCTTTATTTACCACAATTTATAAAATACTTTGTCTTAAGCATTCAATGAAAATGGGTATGTTAATTCCATATCATGACAGGCATTTCATGAAGACACAGAAAATAACTTTTAATATTTCTCCTTATGAAAGAAGAGGGTTTGTGAGATAGTAAAAATTCTTCAGCTCCTTGCTGGAAATGAGAAAACTCAATGAGAAACTCAATCTACAGACAAGATTCCCATCTCTACAACTATTAGCTTCTAAGTCCTATCAGTTAAGAATCTAACAACACGTTTGGTTTCTAAAATTACTGACCTATGTTCCAAATCAGTTTTTTAAACAGAAAACGATTTCACTCCCATCAACCTTGTTGGTCACTGGAGAGATGGCTTGAGAAATGCCTGCCATCAAACTTGTACTCAGCAGCATATTTCCTATTAAATTAGCAGTATGAAAAACAAAAATAGAAGTTAGTGATTTCCTACAGCCCCTAAACCGCTTTATTCTTCCAACAGAAATGTTGCAGCACATTACTCCAAAATGTAGACTAGGACCCTTGGGTATTTTACAAGTGAACAATGGCTGAGACATTTAATTTAAGAAACACAGCTAGCTAAGCACTTATTTATTTGAGCAAAAATTTCAGAGGGCTTTTATCATGCTTGCACAAGATCCAGATATCTGAAGACTCTGTAAATCCATAAATACCCTCTGGCATGATGGGCCATTATGGCTCTTAAAGACTCATTGCTGTCTATAGGATCAAATGTGTGCTTCATGCGGAAGCCGGGGAGGAAGATTTATATGTCGACCATTCCAAATCAAATCTCTATTTAAAACTCACTGTCTTGGGAAAGAACCTCAAACTATTTTTGCCTGCTGGTATGAAGCATTAAGTTTCCTGCAGAGAGTCCTAGTAACATTTCAATTCCCCAAGCTCACATCTGTACACACCTGCAACCAAATCTCTTCCCTTTTTTTCTCCCTGGGGGATGGAACTCAGCTTAGTAGATAAGTCTCATGGGCTCAGACCTACTACTTAAATCAGATTTGACCAGTGTCACATAAATCACTTAATCTTTTGGAGAGATGAGTGTTGGAATGAAGAGATAAATTTCTTTCCAAAGGTCATTTCTGTTTTGCTCATGACCAGAAGGAGAAGCAGGGCAGTGCCGCCTCATTAAAGAAACAGAAAAAGCTTCCAGAAGCCAGGAGTGTTAAGCAATGTCATGTGGGCGGGAAAGGTTAGAGAGGATAAGAAATCTGAAAAGAACCTTGGGTGCCAACCTTTTCCCATTTCTTACTCCAAGAGGTCATTTGGTCTTGTTGATTCTATCTCTACCATGTTTTCAAACTTGACCCCTCCTTTCCATTGGTTCTCCTGTAGCCTCAGTCCAGGCCATCATCATCCCAGCCCGGGACTATTTGCTCTCCGTTTGCTTCACGTGGCTGAGAGCAATATCTCTGTTATTTGTACAACTGATTGTATGTCAAGCCTGGTTCTCCTCACTTGGAAAGTGTTTCTTCCACTATCCTGTCCTCCCCACCCCCAGACTTCCTGTTGTTTCCTGAAAGCATCTCAGCTCATTCCTATTCCCCTCTGCTTAGAACATCCTCTTATATCCCTGCCCTTACTGTATTTTACTCTGTCACCTTAAAAAAAATGAATACCAGCATGTGATGTTGTTTAAGGCCTTATGAACAGGTTTCTCTTTGTTCCTCAATGTCACCACTTTTCTACAAGCACAAAACCTTCCCGTTTGTACCATCACATGTTGAGACCCTGTAGAACCTCTGGTGTCTAAAGACCTTCAACTGGCTTTGGCAAAATCTCTGGGGTCACAACCCAGGTTGTCCTGACTTTGGTTTCCACACTAATAGTCAACATTTACCCGCAGGGCCCCTTTCCCCACTTCCTCTGTCTTTATACCTACATGTAGCATAACAGCTGTGGCCCACCTTTTACCACACCCAACAGCTACTGGGTAAGCACCCATGCAATTCTCGTCACTTATTGCCACCAGGCCAACTTCTAGAATGGTCTCTGATTTGCTCTCCCACACCCACCACTTGCCTCTGCTTATCCCAAAAGATTCCCATCCTTTGGCTGAGGATCCTTAGTGATGGAAAATCTTGTGATATTAGGTGAAGAGTGAGTCCAATCTAATTTCATTTCTCACCACCTGTATGTCCTCTACCCTCACTATGCCTTCCCCTAATTTTTTTCTTTTATGTGCTTTCTGATGCTTTTCTATGATGCTCCAAAGAGAGTCTCATTTCCCTCTGCTCCTCTCTACAGCTCTAGTTCATTCATCCTTGCCTACAGAGTTATTATTTGTAAGAATAGCTAAAAATGATTGAGTCCTTACTGTAAGCCAGGCCATGTACTTTTATGTGGATTATCTCATTGATTCTTCATGACGGTTTTATAAGGAAAGCACTACCGTTTTCATGCCCACTTTATAGAGTGGAGAACTGAGGCTTAAAGGGATAAAATAACCTGTCCGAGTTTGCACAGCTGGGAAACAACAGCAGCAGGAGTTCGGTGCATTCACTCTCTTTTTACCCATCATGCTCTAAAGCCTTGCTTGCTGGAAGCTGGGTGCTGCTCACGGATTGTTCATACAGCAGGGTAGTTTGGAGATGCTGACATCTTGCATCCAGTCCACTAAGTACTAGTCAGCCTCCCTGGCAGAGCGCCTAGTGACAGCTGCCATGGAAACGACCTTTCTCCACACCTGTTCAGACTGTATCCATCTAGGGGAGGCTCCTTGGAACCTTGGCTGATTCTGGTCTGATCCCTTCCTTCTGAAAACTCCACCCTCAGGGCAGGTGACATGCCAACTGGCATCAGCCAGAAAGCAGCCACCTGTAGCCCAACCTGCCCTTGGAGAAACAGCATTGAAACAAACTTGTACAGTTCATACCAAGAACTCCTTCCCCCACACACTTTTCCCTCATAGCTTCCATAAAACTACCAATGCCATTCTCCTGCCCTTGCCTGCAACTTCTGCTTATAGTGCTGATTAAGAACTGATGAAAAATCTGAATATAGTAAAAAGCAAATACAGACACAAAGACTTTTCTCACAAATTCTTCCCTGTCATCTTTTCCTGCCCTTCACTTAGACCATTTTTCTGGCATGTATTACTTTTATTTCTTCAAATAAAATCTTTGAAACTAATTAAAGTTATCTGAAATATTTCAGAGTAAATAAAATGAAGTTATGATTGCCATCCTCTTGACCAGTTCTGTGTATGATATAAAGAGCCAAATACCAGACTGATTTTAGCTTCAGCTCAGCTTTGAACTTCAATTTTTTGGACGTTTCTTCTTGGTGAACCCCAATTGCCACCATCGCCAACAACCCCACCTAGAATCCCATCAGAAAGGTTTTGAAGAAGAAAAGTTACTAGATTCTGATTCTTTTCAGGTATTATGATCCTGAATTTTAAAAACAACTTCCCTGTTGACGTCCTCAGAAATTATTGACATAGGGTTTTAGAAGCTAAAGGTTTTTTTTTCTAATTATCTTTTTTTTCACCAACTGAATATTATCATTGACATATTCTTTATTAACAGAGCTCAGCACCCAAAACCACATTACCTAGAGATTCAGCATCACTGTTTTTATGTGTCTATGTCATTGTGTTTTCACAATGTGTCATCTGAAATATGACCACCTGGGCATGCAATGCTGCCAGGCTCTTTTCCTAAAAGGTGATGGGTGGAAATGGGGCAGAGATGGTTAAGCCTTGATGGTGGAGGTGGAGCGGGTGATCAGGGAAGAACAGATCTGGGCGTTTGTGGGCAGCAGGATAGGATGGTTTGGCTTAGGAGAAGTGGACAAAGTGGATGAAAGAAGGCAGCAGAACTGAGGAAAACCAAGGTGGTGGGGAGACCGGGTCAGTGCCCAACAGAGCCCCAGAGTCCAGGGTCCACCCTCTTCTCATCCACCAGCTGGGCCTACTGATTTGTTCTTTTTGGCTCTCTTTCTTCTCCTAGTCATCAATTCCTCTTTCATTCTTGCTGTAGCTGCACTTTTCCCTTCTCCCAGACCTCAGCTTCAGCTTTGCCAGTGGTGCCCTTTTGTCCTTGCTCCTGGCTCCAGAGCTCCAGGTGTTACTGTTGCCAAAAGCTACCAGCTTTGGGGGCTGTGCTTGAATTTCTATTTTCAACATGAGGGAACAGGAAGTTTGGCGTCTCTGTTGGGCTGGAGTTTGAAATGTGAACTCCTGGACTGTCTTCTGGGTGCTACTCTGCATTTGTTACACATCTGAGCAATGAGGGTAGTGCCCTGTGTCATTTAGTTGCCCTTTAGCGTTGAGAGTATATGCTCTTGTGCAACAGAGGGTGAACCTGTAATAAAGGTCTGGAAGATGTATCTGGATGCATTGGTTTGTGGAGTGAATGGGAGAGAGTGAAGGTATTAATAAGCTGTGGGCTGTGTCGGGGCAGCCACTTGGTCCAACTATGTGTCTCTCCATACCCAGCTTCAATCATAAGCACGGGCCCAATCACTCAGTTAGAACTTACTGAAGATAGGAATGAATGAATGAATGAATGAATGAGTGGACAAATTAATAATGCCGCATGGAAACAAAGAAGGACAGGAACATGAAAGTAAAGGATTGCTTTGTCTGAAAACCATACAGGCAGTAAAGGGCACATGTCTTCCTGGCACTCAGGGAAGCCGCACTGCCAGCAGCAGCTCTCGAGAGCTAGGACGCTGCACAGAAGGTATGGGAGCATCTAAACAGGCTGCACTGCTTGATGGCTTAAGATAAATATTCATACTTAATACTGGTTCTAGGGTATGAATTTTTGGACTATAATTCTTTAAAATTTATTATAGTTTTAAACTTAATTGGGTGAAAATATTTATTGGTGGGGGAGGGGATGCAATTACCCAATTATCAAAGCTAGAATGAATCCTAGGAGGGACACTAAAACTATCTTTAAGTACTGAGAGGATTTTATTACAGCAACTCTTAAAACAATAATGAATGTTATGTGTTCCTCAGCCATTTTCACAACGGAAGAGAAGCACACCATTTTCAAACAGAAAGCAGATTTGCGTCTGTGGAGGAAGAAGCAAGAAACGGCTCCGTGCCAACAAATCCTCCTCACAAGCCCCCACCACTAAAAAAATCACTTTTTCTTTGAACGTTAAGAAAAAGGAGGAGTGGGTGGAGAGGGAAACTCTAGTGAAGCTACAGACAGTACAAGGGAGATGTGGGAAATAGCATTAAAAATATGTTGGCATTTTCCCTAATGGGGAGTGCTGACAAGTACAATCCTATTACTCAAATCACATCAGCAATGAGATAAATGAAATAAAAACAAGATCTCGTGTGACCAGAGTGGCTATTTGTCCACAGATTTTCATTGCATTGAAAGTACCCCCAAAATGGGACATAGTAGAAAACATTGTTAAGGAGGCTTTTAAAACACATCATTGAGATTACAGCACCTTTTAAAATAAACAGCACTGAATAGCAACACAGGTAAAATGTCATTGTAAGACGGGGTTCCGATATTCAATGGCGTGCTTTATGGCTTTCCAGTGTGTGATAAAATCTGTTCACCAGATGTACTATATGTCTCCTGTGTAGCATACTTGAGCATCCTGTAGGCCCAAGGCACATTTATTTCATGTAATTGCCTTTCCTGTGCACACCTTGGGGCACCCTAATTCTCCATTTTATTTCAGGCACTGTACAGGGTACCATCTGGTAGTTTTAAACTCATCCCGTTTTATGGCACTACTGCAGTGGCTGTATTCAGCTGTACTGCAGGCTTTCGGTGGAGACAGACTTCTTACTACCAGCTATTTATTTCTGCCTGAAATAAAGTAGCCTTGAACTATCATGCAGGATTCACACGTAGATTGTCACCAGTCCATACGAGCTAGACAGAGATTCCCAGGCAACCTGCAGACTTGAAGCATTTCCGAATTGCTTTACGCACAGCTGTTAACTTACAGAATTGGGATTCTAAATTCTTCGCCTACTTCTGCACATAATGATATCTTTTTAGTTTCTCATTTGTATTATTTCAGTTCAGATGAGCACAAAAATAAATGTATTCCATCACATCTGGAAAAGTACCGCAGAGAAATCACTTAATATACAAAGCTGCACACCTCATTACGAGGTTCCTCACTCATTTCAAACCCAACCTTATCTCTGTCCCTCATCAACATGGCTTTTGTTTTGCTGTTGTTTTCCTTAAACTGTTAAATCTTTTCTTTTCAAGGGAATTTGCAAGATCTTGAAAAAACGAGTTTGGAAATAATATACTTGGCAAAAGGAAAATAAATCTCAGAAGCATGCAGCTTTTCTGCAGCAGGTCCCCTATGAGCATGCCATCCTCAACTTGTGCACCAATTAGATAGGAAGTCACTGTTTTCTCTGAGAATTCATCTTCTGCTTCTGACCAGCACCCCCTCCACCCCTCACCAATGTGCCCACACAGCTGGGCAAGCCACTTTAACAAAGGGTCTCTGATATGCAAATAACACACACCCAGCTGCATGTTTCCAAATGAGTCATTGTTCACCTGCTGGTTCCTGCCTCACCAAATCCCTCTTGCTGCATGTGTTATGCATTCCCCCTTCTCCTATCCCTTTCTTCCCTGTGCAACAGCTAAGGTCTGTAGGCCCCCTCGGAATGGCAATGAAAAGACTGCAATGAGAGTGGGCCAGGCCAGTGATGGGATGAGGTGAGTGATGAGTTGGCTTGCGAGTCACTGCTGCCTCTTGACATGTGTTATCTCGGCATTGCCCAGGGAGAAGATTACTAGTCTTTGGCCTGAGACACAGAAAGCCTTCCAGTGTACAATCTGCTACCTAGCGTCAATGACTTGCATAAATAAATAAGCCAATCAGGAGATGCTGGCTTTACTACTGGCACCTTGGCCTTCACTATGGCAATGGTAACAATTACAGATGAAAAAATAAGGTAGAAAAAGGCTGGATCTTGACCCGTTTGCCACAGATTCTTTACATGTTTTGCATTTGTGGCAATGACAAATGTAGCTAAATGCACCTGGTTGTAGCTGTCTGCTGTGATCTAAAGCCTTTTTGAATGAAAAGAAAAACTCCTTCTGTTATTTATTGTTGGAAGCAGAGTTTACTTTGCTGTCTTTCACCTCGGCAGAAATCAGAAATGCCAGTTTAACAGCAAGCTGATGAGCTCTGGGGAACAGAGCAAAGAGTCGTTTGCTGGAGTCTTGTAAATCAGTAGAAGACCAGTGACCAAATAGATTCATATTTATTTTCCTGGAGTTTTCCCCTCTTCTTTGACTCTCAGGCAATCTTGTTCTATAAAAATGTTAATGCTGGTCTGAATATGATGGGTGATTTTTCCCCCACAACTCTGTCAAACAGATCTTCCCAATAATTAAATGTGCATCCTTGAGCTCTAAGAGCAGTCTTGTTGAACAAAGCAACCGCAAATCCAACTAACCTTTGAAGAATGAGAGTGTCAAAGTATAAGCAGATGTTTTAATTTGCACAATGCTGGGATTTTTTGGATGCCAAATGTTCCTAAAATAGTTGTTGTATCTAGACAGCAGGAGAAAGATATACTCAGAAATGACCTACACGCCTCTCAGTTACAGACATTGTTTCCTTCAGCAGAAGTGATATTGAATGTGTTGTTAAGAAAGCTGTATGTTAATCAGCATTTAATGAGAAGGTATCACAATTCTATGATTATAATATATGAGAAAAAGAAAACAAGAGGGCACTACAGAATTTTAAAGTAAAGTACACACACACACACACACACACACACAGTCTTTGTAAAGTTCATAGCTAAAACAAAGATGGGACACAATAAAAGGGCTCATGTTCCCTTGTGTGGGCATCAAACGTTTCTAAAAACGACTTAAGAGATGCCTGCTATTAAAGCAAAACAGGAGGATATATACTTTAGCCATGAAATTAGCACATAATGTTATCTAGCCAGTTGAACTTGCATTGCTTTAGGGAAATATTAGTACACATTTTCCACAAGTGGATGTAGGCAGGAAAGATTTATATTAGACATCAGGAAAAATGTCCTGACTGTCAGAAGAGTTGTGAGAAGCCAAATAGTTTACCCAAGAAGGCTGTGGAATTTACCTCCTGGAAATTTTTAGCAGCAGACATGAGACCCATATGTTTGGGACTATTTCGGAGTCTTTGAAATGAATAGAATGGTCTTATTAAGAGTTTCCTAGTCCTTTTCTTTTGTAGCTTGCCTGAGAAGAGGTTAGACATTCAGTCCACAAAGCCAGGCTTCTCTCCGACCTTCCCGTAAGTCCGCCTTCTCTCAAGTCTTAGCCATATCCTACCAGAACCTCTTGATCTAAAGGGTTAAACTAAGGGACTCTCGTGCACTGCTGCTAGTGGGTTGAGGGGAGAGGGAGTTTAAATTGGTACAATCTCTAGGGTGGACAATTTCTCAGAATCTACCAAAATTAAAAGTGTGCTTGTCCTGTGACCCTACAATTACATTTCCAGGACTGTATCTCTTAGATCTATTGATACATTTCCAAATGACTTATGGATTCATGATTTATTGCAGCAATGTTTTTAATAGCAAATAATTGGAAACATCCTTAATATCTATCAAAAGAAGACTGGTTAAAAAAGTTATAGCATATCTGTGTTAAAGAGGTAGCTCTACATGGCCTTGTAAAAAAGGATTTCTAAGATACACATTTTTAAAATGAGGTGCAATATATCACATATACTACGCTATTGTTTGTATGTTTTCAAAAAGGAGTAGAAGAGAGACATACTTTCCACAGCATAAAAAATAATTTTAGAACTATTATACCTTTGGCATTAGTACTGTGTATAATATCTATTAACATCAAATAAATGAATATTAAATAAATGATTAAGAGAAAATAAGGGAATTCTTTTCCAAACCAAAACCCCCCATATAAAGTAGGGAATTCATTCTGTCTTATCTCTGGTTCCCTCCTTGATTCTTATATTTAAAAAAGCCACTAGGATCAGATGGCTATAGCAGGGTGCAGGGTGGGAGTAGAGTGGGGGACACGGGGACATGCCTGCTTGACTTATGTTTTCTTGTTCCCCTCCTGCAGCTATACATTTCCGAAGACAGAGAAGAGGAAAAAGGAGGTAGAGTCTGGTATGAGGGCACCAGGGAACATTTCCTTACTTCACAATTTGGTGAACTGAGTAGAACTGCCTGACATCACACAGAGGGTAAACTTCTGCCTAGGGCCATGGAAAAAGGCAAGAAGGTCCCGTGACCAAGAGATGACCAGCTCCACAGAGGAAATGCAGGGCCACTCTCCGACTGGACCCCACTGTGCACAAGGTGAGAATTCAGCCTGTTTATCAGGGTTCCCCTTATTAAAGTATATGTCAAAAAGGCCTGGTAGAAATGTAATTTTGTGATGTTAATTTTGGAAAGTCTCATCTAGAACTTTCTGGGAAGTATTTGAAAGCACAGTTGTGGAATCATTTGAAGACTCAAACATATAAATTAAACACTCTTCTTAGATACAGCAGTTAGAATATGGAACAGATAGGGTCTACATTGGAGAAATGAGAGATGTGGCAAGTGCTTAGCCTCTCTGAGACTCAGTCTCAATGTCTCCATCAGGGACAGCTAGCTAGCTCACGGAATTATTGTGAGGGTTCACTGTTATAATTTATTCCAAGGTCCACTGTGGCACTGAGGACATAGGTGGCACTCAAGAAGCAGTGGCCAGTAGTATTCTCTGCTAAAATATTTGCCACCTCAGCCACTTTGATTCTGCTCCAGAGGGCTTTTTCGATCATCCCATTGGCGATGCAAGGCAGGTTAATTAAAGATACTCTCACCTAATCTAAAAATTCAAGACATCAGTCCACAAAATACCAGAATCACCATGGAGGCAGCTGTTTAGCACTTTGGATAGTCTATTTCTCCCCCTAAAAACAGCCTACTTAAAACAGGGGAGAGTTAAGGTTCCAGGATCTTACTCCTGAGATTTTTATTTAAAGAACACCCCATCTTTACTCGCAGCTGAGAGGCTAAGATTAAAAATTAGCCACTGTATAGTAGCTGAGCAGTGACAATTTTTCATAAAGGTTTTTAGTACACATTTGGGATTATAATTTCAATATTATGCAAATGCATTTTATGGATCTATAATACAGAATGTGTACTGGCGTTAATGTGCATTAGCAGGCGAGAAGAAAAGGCTCCAAATGAGCCATTTTGGTGTCTGCTTTCAACATGCATTATGAATAATAAGTAAAATGTTCTGGTTTAGAACAAATAATATAAAATCTGAATTCTTCTTGATGTACATCAGTGACAAAGCCCTACGCAACTCCCATGGAATTATTCCATTGGACACAATTTAAAACTGGCTCTTAAACAATATATTCCTGTTTCTGGCTTCTCTTCTTGAATGAGATGTGAAAGTAAAATAAATATATTTAATATGAATACGGGATAGTTCCCCCCATTGCTCAAAATCAGGCATGAACTAGATGAAGGCATTGGGAAGGCTGAAACACCATAGCGGTCAAGAGAGTGGCCCAGGATACTTGTAATTTGAGAGGCTCTGAGTATTGAAAAGTGAAGAAGCATCTAAATAGGGTTATATAACTTGCATATTTTCAATGAATAAAATTAACAAATATAATGCCTTTAACACAAAATATTTAATACAAGATGATTGTATTATTCCGAAGATATTTAAATGATGTGTAAGTAATATTTCTTAATGTAACGTGCTGCAAGCTTTGTTCCAAAATGGGAACTTGAGTTGAAATTTGTCTGATGTCTATTTTCTTTCAGCCTTGTCAGAGTGTTTCTGTGACTGCAGATTAGAATAAAATTCTCACAAACTAATTTGAGGCTTTTCGTAAAGGCAGAGGACTGAGCCAAACAACTAGCTTCTCATGATAGAGCCCCCAAATTTTTCCTTTTTAATTAATATTTCCATGTTGCAATTTTGCATGTACAGAAGGTGGTAGCTGGTTATTTTAGTAGTAATTCAAACTTTCTATTTGCATTGATTTAGTTAAGACTTTCAGATCTATTGACCCTGTTTCTTGAATGCATGTTTCACACCCGCCCCATTCTTGGGCAGCCTGCAGGAATACAAGATCACACTGTCCAATGAGTATGGACTAAGCATTCAGCTGAGTAACAATAATACAATCATCTTGTCTCTCAAACAGGTGCCCTTAACTTAATGTTTTTTAAAATGCCACCACGTCCATGACATCTTCAAAATGATACTGAAAATATCCATGTGATGAGTTCTGTGTGTGTTAAGTGTTTTATATGCATTATCTCAATTGACTTCCAAAGCAACCTCACAAGGTCAGTTTTACAATCCCCATGAAATGGTTGAAGAATTTGGAGTCTAAAAAGACTAAGTAATTTGTACAAAATCACAATTATACAGGTCTAATTTTGCAACCCAAACTCTTGACCAGTATACAACCCTGAATCCAGTATTAATGTAGTAGATAATTGTCTTGGCTTAATTTATCATATAAGTTATAGAAATGGTGTTTGGTCCTTACTCTGACATGGGGACTATAATTGACACTAAAATCTGATTCAATTTCAACCAGTCGTTGCTTCACTTCACTACTTGTCTACATTGCTGCAGTTGGTTGCTGCTTTCCATTTCCCCCGATACTTTTCCATTTGAGATGGAGGTCTGTGGAAGGAAAGATGGATACAGCAAGAGGGTCTATCCAAGAACCCAATAAATATGTACTGCATAAATAAATCAGATGTTTTAAGTTTGGCAATTTAAATTCAGCAAAAAGTCTTTGACAACCTGTGGAGTGTAAGCTACGGTTTCCATCCTTGCATCCTTAAAATTTCAAAAAGCCCCAAATTCAAGCTTAT
The DNA here is from genome assembly GCF_028858775.2 of Pan troglodytes. NCBI lineage: Eukaryota > Metazoa > Chordata > Mammalia > Primates > Hominidae > Pan > Pan troglodytes. The sequence continues at coordinate 78,800,361 of NC_072411.2, read as the reverse complement.
CAGTAGCAAGGAAGCCCTTCCAAATATTAACTTACAATCAATATTGGAAAAAACTGAGTAGTATATTGTGTCCTATTTTGAAAACAAGCTATTTGCCATGTGTAGATAAGATTCCTACACTAAAGATATCTTTTTAATAGTTGAAATATGAGATGCCGAGTAATAAAACTTGAAGTACAGTGGAGCAGCTCTGAGAGAATAAGTGGCACATTGCCTTGAAATAATATTCTCAACGCCATTTGCTGAGTCTTCTATGCTCTTGGCCCTTTGCACAATCTCACTTAATCTTCACTGCACCCTGTAAGGTAAATATTATTATCTTCATTTTACAGATGAGGAAATTGAAGCTTACATAAATTGTCTGAGGTCACACAGTTAATAAGTGGTTGAATGTGGATTTAATTCGAGGTCTGCTTTATTTCAAAGTGATTCAGTGAGTGAGACAGAGAGAAACAAAGAGAAGACAGCGGTTTTTAAAGAATGAATCTCAATTTTCTGAAACCCTATAGCAATTCCTGCCTTTCTTGTGGCTCTTACCATATTCTGCTGTTGTTTCTGGATTTCTTATACAACCTTTACTGAATTATAAGCTATTCTATTTGAGAGAAGAGACCACACACAAACCATTTCTGTATTCCCCCAGGACCTTGTTCAGTGCCTGGAACAAAGTAGGTATTCAAGATACCTTTCACTTATTCCTCATATATTTGCTGGGTGTGGTTAAGCCCAGTAAAGAAGACAAGTCATGCCTTCCAGGAGCTTCTAGCTCAGGGGAGAAAGTGATTGAAGACCCAGTGTTCTAAACTGAGTGTGGCAACACAGTGATGGGAAGTAGGGGAAGCCAAGGGGAAGCTGACTGACTGGTGGGCTCAACCAAGGTTTCCCGGGGAAGAGGTCATCCAAACCATTCTTGAAGCATCAGTAAGAGCCAAGCAAAGAGGGTGGGGAAAGCCTCACAAAGCGAGAAGGATCAGGAACGCACAAAGGCCCTGAAATTAGAGATAAGCACAAAGCCTGTTTCCAAGGATTACAAGTCATCTGGAGATTACTGGAGGATAAGAGAAAGGGGAGAAACAGCAAGAGAGAAGGTGGCAAGGTATCCACTGTGAAGTCTAGAAGGACTGTGTACACCATGATAAAGTATTTCTCTATCCTGATCTTTCTGGTGAGGGTTTATGCAGAGGAGAGGCAAGACAAGGCATATATTTGAGAAAGAGGATCATTAGTTGAATTGTGGAGAACAGACTCGAAGAGGATGCTACTGGTTGCAGGGAACAGGAAAGAAAACCAAGGAAGCAATCACTAAAGCCAGTGGGAGGGAGGGTCTTGCCATTAGAGAAGAGAAGGCCATTTTGTATACACAGCTGACCCTTGAACAACACAGGTTTGAACTGTGAGAGTCCACTTATATTTGGAATTTTTTCAATAAAAGTTACATGGAGTGTGCCTGCCTCTCCTGCCTCCTCTTCCACCCCCGCCACCCTTGAGACAGCAAAACCAACCATTCCTCTTCCTCCTCTTCCTCAGCCTGCTCAATGTGAAGATGACGAGGATGAAAACCTTCATGATTATCTACTCCCATTTATGGTAAATATATTTTCTCTTCCTTATGATTTTCTTAATAACATTTTCTTTTTTCTAGCTTATTTTATTGCACAAATACAGTGTATAATACATGTAATATACAAAATACGTGTTTATGTATTCCACAAGGCTCCCAGTCAACAGTAGACTATCAGCAGTGAAGTTTTCGGGAGTCAAGTTACATGAGAATTTTTTTTTTTTTTTTTAAGATGGAGTCTCGCTCTGTTGCCCAGGCTGGAGTGCAGTGGCACAATCTCTGCTTACTACAACCTCTACCTCCCGGGTTCAAGCGATTCTCCTGCCTCAGCCTCCCAAGTAGCTGGGATTACAGGTGTGCACCACCACGTTCAGCTAATTTTTGTATTTTTAGTAGAGATGGGTTTCACTATGTTGGCCAGGCTGGTCTCGAACTCCTGACCTCAAGCAATCCCCCCACCTCGGCCTCCCAAAGTGCTGGGATTATAGATGTGAGCCACTGTGCCCAGCCACACGACAATTTTTGACTGCATGGGGGTCAGCACCCCTAATCCTCGCACTGTTCAGGGGTTAACTGAAATTTGGACTGACACATGAATATTTTATGTGTGAGATGTTTTTGGAGTAACTCCAAATTAGTTTTCTCTCATTATTAATTTGTGGGAGCCCCATGGACTAAAACATGGAAGGAGTCTTAATTTTGGATGTCCTTGTGTTTAGACATCTAGTGTAGCTCTCAGACTTAATTAGAGCTGTGTTGAGCACTTTTTATCTTAACAATCTCTCTGTGAGTAGAGGTAAAAAATAATAGGAATCAATATAAACAGCCTAAGAGGAATACCTCAGAAAGATAGAAATATTATTTTTGCTGATGCACATTTTTTATTTTGAAAAATCATGAAGATCTCCATTAGGAAATCATTCTTCCTTGGCATTGTGTTGCATGCTCAACAAATAGAAGGTAAATATGCTAAAATTGGTGTCTTTTTCATGAAAACCACATAACTGTAAAGCTCTTTGTTTTCACCCAACTGCTGAAAACATTTGTGTAGGCAATTTCAGTAAACATTTGGAGAATTGGAAGTGCTCTTTCCTACACATATGGTTCTTTATGAAGAGGTAATTTTTATCTATGTTCTACTCAATTGAATATTTATAAGTCTGTTTGGCCTCAAAGGTACCTGATCTCCCCTCAAAATACAATTGCCCTGTAAAGCTAAAGTGAGATTTATTCACTTACCCTTTAAGAACTTTGCAAGTTATTTTCATTTTTCTCCCTATGAATTTGTTCCCAGTATAATCCTAAATTTGTCTAATTTGCTGTGTTATTGCAATTAGTCAATTCTCCCTCAGTTACACAAATAATAGCTTTATAAGTTTGAGGCTGTAAATCATTCATCCATTAAAAACGCCATTTCCTTGTACTGCAAATTCGATTCATTTAGAAGAGAAAAACCATGGCGTGGAACAGAATTATGCAATGTCATGGACACATTAACATTTGGATCAAAATTTTACATTGTGTCAGCCAGTAAACAGTATAAATGGTTCAAATTTGCAATAAATAATTGTCTATTAATACTCTGGCATGCTGTAGCAAATTATAGTCTCACTTCAGTAAGCACAGCTGTAGATAGGCACCAGGGCCGAAGGAAGCAAGTGCCACAATTGGTTTGAGAGGAAAAGAGCCCGTTATGCAGGGATGCAGGGCAGCTCTCTTCAGCAACTGGAGGCATAGCTGTGGATTAAATGCTTGTGTTTATAAACACAGGAGAAAGACCCAGTGGGCTTTTACTGTAGCTGGAACATTAGACACCAAAACGCAGCCCTTTGCTAGAAGATGCGTCTTTGTGTTTGCTGAATGTGAAAGGGATGGTGGCACATTCTATATTAACCAGAAAAATGTTCCTGATGATAGGACCAACTTTGATGTCCCTCGGATCTAGGAGCCAGGCTTATGGCTGGAGCAGCAACAATATTAGGTGTTGATTATGGAGTCACTCAGGGACCACCAGAAGCTCAGACTCTCCCCAGAGGCTACCTTATGTGTGGTGGCAATTTAGGCCCTTCTTCCCTCTCTCCCTGTCATGATCTTCTTCACTAACCAATTGAGGAACCTATAATTAATATCATTTTTCACTGTTTGGCTTAATGCTTTTAAGCCCTGTTAAAATGCAAACAACATATCTGGAAAAGTTGATAAGGAGATATGTGAACATTCATTGACATCTCGGCATGCAGCAGGTTCTCAACTTAGTCAAAATTACGGCACTGAGTAGGATGAACTGGAACATCAGGGCAGGCAGCACAAATGATGGGAAAATGAAGTGTTGCTGAGAGAACATCCTGATGGCCAGGATCACTATGTACGAAATGCAGGGGTATACAGAGAGGATTGGGAATGATTCTCAATGGTGACTAACATTTGTAGAATTCACCTGTGAGGGCAGGCAGTACTATTATTATCCCCACTTCCCAGATGAGAAAACTGAGGCCCAGAGATGTTAAGTAACTTTCTCATCAAGTTTACCCAGCCAGTGTGACAATTTATACTACAGAATTGGGTGGGTCTAAAAGCTAATTTACCTTAGTTCAGAATTTAGCCTGAGGCTGTCTAGGAATAATAGATCTTGCTTCGCTTAAAGCCATGATGCTAGATTAATTGACATTGTGACCCTTGGCAAATATCAAAGTTTTGTGGAATTCTCTATAATAAAGACTCTAGACTTTAGAAAAGTCAATTCAAAACACTAAAGTTATTCCTTTATTCCTACTATTATCCTATTCTGTTCCTTAGCTCACGAAGGAAAAAATAATCCCCTATTGACCTCCAAATTTAGCATTCATTTGATTTCATTTATACATTTAAAATAGAGAATTAAAGCAACCTTATAAATTATATTTTAATAAGAATATTGATATCTGAAAAGCTAGCATCCTAGAGAAATGTTTTTCTTGCTTGACTTAGATAATATTTTCATCAACATAAGAAAAACAAATTGAGCCCCTATGAAGTATAGGGTGTGCCCTGGATTTTAGATGGTTGCCTAATTTTCCTTTTCATGTCTGTTAAAAGCCAAGTTTAATTTGGAGCTATTTCTCAAGAAGGGTGAGCAGCTGTGATTGATTTATTTGAATACTTTACAACATTTAAAAATAGTTTTTCTAATTCACCAGAGAATTATTAAATCCTTGGGGCTGTATGCTCTCTTTTGTAGTCTTAGGTTCTCTCTCATGCTTGGACAATTCTAGTGTCTTTGCCAACAATAGCTACTTTTTCTTGCACACCACTAAACTAATCATTGCAAAAGGTCATTGTTGTGACATCATTCTCCTGTCCCAAACTGTCAGTGGCTCTTCACTTCCTCCCAAGTAAATTCTGTGTCAAAGCCTCCACCATCTGGGTGCTGTTTACTATTCAATACATATTTCCCACAGCTTTCTGGGCAAGCCCACTGTGCCTGGCACTGTCTCTGATCTCCATGGTGCTGCACGTCTGGCCACCACCCTTTCCTCCCCTCCCTTAGTTATTTGGCCTCCAATGCCTTTACCATCTCTCCAGCCTCCTCCCACGCACTCCCCACATCTTTGAAATCTTTTTTTTTTTTCTTTTTTAATTCCAGCTCTTTTCCTCTCTAAAACTCAAGATTTGACATTTATTCTAGAATCATAAAAGGCTAGAACTCACGGAGACAGGAGTGGAGCTATTTGTCATTTTTAAATATAGCTTCTCTCAATCTTTATTTAGCGGACTTGCTCTGGATTAGGGATGAGGAGACCTGACTCTACTGTTTTCTTGATAAGTGACCTTGAACCAGACACATGTGCTCAAGTTCCACATCTGTAAAATGAAGACACCTGGCCTTTCTACTTCACAAGGTTCTTTTGAAGATCAAATGTAATACTGCATAATAAAGTGACTCATAAATTCTTTTTTTTTTTTTTTGAGATGAATTCTCACTCTGTTGCCCAGGCTGGCATGCACTGGTGCAATTTCAACTCACTGCAACCTCCGCCTCCAGGGTTCAAGAGATTCTCCTACCTCAGCCCCACCGAGTAGCTGGGATTACAGGCATGCACCACCACTCCCGGCTTTTTTATTTTTTTTATTTTTTGTATTTTTAGTAGAGATGATGGGGTTTTGCCATTTTGGCGAGGTTGGTCCTGAACTCCTGACCTCAAGTGACCTGCCCATCTTGCCTCCCAAAGTGCTGGGATTACAGGAGTGAGCCACTGCACCTGGCCTGACCCATACATTCTAAAGTACTAAGTGATGTCCTCATATATAGCACAGTCCCTCCAGCCCCTGCAATTCATCTCACTGTACTTAGGAGAGTTAGGCATGACCTAACTTGTTAGCTGTTTATCTCCTATAGAAAGTGGTCAACAGATCTTTGTTGGTAAAATGAATGAATATTCATTTCTTATCTTTCAATGAGAATGTGATAACTTTGGTTATTGATGTATACTTCTGTGCAAATTTGCTCATGCAATTTCAACCACATCCCCCAGAACAACTTTCTACCATGCTAATTGCTCCAAACATTTAAATACCAGCATAGGTATGGAAGCTACTGACTGTTAACATTTCTCACATTTAGTTGCTGAATGCCTCTCACATTTACTTACTGAATGTGTGCTTTAGACCGTCTTAAAAATATCATAGTATGTCTGATAAAGAGGCCCATCAGTCTTCAAAATGTCTTCATCTTTTAGTGTTGAAACAATAATGATGATTTGCTTCATTTGTGCTCTACGCACCAATGAGATGAGCTAACTGCATATCTGCTATGAAATAATGTCTATTGTTACATGGATAACTACCCATTAACTCCATTGGAAACACTGGTAATTACACAGTATGTTATGTTAATGCACCTGTGTTAGCTTCTGATTGCCATATTATTAATTCAAGTGACCTCTATAAATCTGTTTCCCATCATCATTTTCTTATTCTGGAACTCTCTAACACTTTAGAGACTGTTGGCTAAACAATAAAAGTATACAGTAAAAACTATTTTCAAAAAAAAGAGGATCTGATGTGTGATCCCATTGATGTTTGTTGTTGTTTTTCACCACTTCTTTGCTTGACATATATAAACAACTTTAGAGCTATATTCTGTTACCTTCTGTGCAAAATTAGAACAATTTTCACTTTGTGAAGAGTTGCAGAAAGATTTGACCTTTAAAAACTCTGAAACACGTCTGGTTCACAAACAGAATCACATCTTAAAAGCCCCAAGTTTGCTCTAAAAGTGTCAATCAAGTTTTCAGCACACTAACACACGTAATAATGAAAGGCTTGTATTTGCTCCTAAAACCCAAGTTGCCTCCCAGTCACTCTGCATCTGGTTACACCAAACTTAACTTTTCTACAGTCCATCTAGTCCTGACCTTCCCCTCTTCTTACGAGCCCCCATTTAACCAAAGCAACTCCAGCCCAGGAGATGAAAACCCCATCAGCATTTTCATAGTTAATGACAGGGCTACAAAACAGAAAATAACAGCGGGAATCTGAAGCCAGTGCTTTTATTGAACTAACGATATAAATAAAATGGTCCCTGACTGAGCTTTGGAGAATCACTGTCTCTTTATCAGGCCATAGAAAACAGATCCAGGAGGGCAATAAATACAGCACATAACAGAGTGGAATTAAATGATTAGGCCTGAATTAACACCCTGTTTCTGAGCCTCACTTAGTGTTCCATGGCCCCAATGAAACACTGCAATTCACAAATGCTCAAGGCCCATTTAATTTTTATTTCAAGCTAGTTCAGAAGAAGGGATTACCTATAACTCCCCCCTATTCCATTGTGTAACTCTCGAAGTAACAACACTGATCCTGTCTAGATAGCTGTTAGGAAAATAGGCTGTGCTATAGGAAACACAGAGTCTATTCAGAATCCTGCCTCTACAAAAATCACATTAATTCAAAGGGACCAAATCCCTCTCTGTGAAAGTGACAAGGCTGTCCTTGATGGGAAAATAATGAATTATTAGTTAAATAAACTTGATTATTTTCCATGGCATTAACAACAAACCTATGCAACTGTCAGCCCAAGATTTTTACTTTTTGAACTGTGGCTTTAGCATGCCAAAGATCCTAATCAAGTCTTAACTTCAAAATGGAATTGAATCTCACCTTGGAGGGTAATCTATGGAGGCCCATCCCCCATTACACCATATGTCACAGGATAAGGTGGATGAGTTTCACTTAAACCCTGTTGGAGGGGAGTTAATATTGTTTTATATGTCTTCATTTATACAATGGCTTTAGAGCAAGAAATCCAAGGATGGCATAAGAGGAAGGCTTCACTGTAGCAGTGAAGTACTTAGAAATTTTAGACGAAATATGCAGCAGATGAAACTGAGTCATTAAAACCACTTGTATACCTGTGACTTGAAGTGATGTATGAGATGGAGATATATTTAGAAGGCAAGGTCCTCAAGAGGTAAGAGAGCTTGCAGTTTTGAGCACTTAGTAGATGCTGTGTGCTGGTTTTTATTTTTCCTCATTTAATCCTCACACTGTCCTATAAAGTTGACATAATTATTCCTGTTTACAAGTAAGGAAACTGACCCTCAAAGAGGAGTGTAATAATTGCCCAAGTTCACACAGGAAGTGGTAAGGCTGAGATTCAAATCCAGATCTAGCTGATTCCAAAGCCAGCCCTTTCCATCAATACTATGACTGTCACCTGCTTAGAACTCCTGACTGCCGCCTGGAGCTTTTACTTGGGATCTTCTAGAATAACCAAAGAAACAACACACAGAAGAGGATGAGACTAATGAAGTATAGTCTCAAACAGTAGGAAAAAACCCCAAGGGCTTTGGCACTGGATGAGATTAACTCTTATAAAGCCCCAGGAGATCCAGACATTCAGTGAATTAAGGAGCCCTCCTCTGAAATTAAATGAACCTGCCTGTCCAAAACTGCTTCCGAGTGTCAGCCATGGCGTACATGGGGTCCAGACTCTATCATCACCCTGAAAGGGCACCTTGAGCCTTGACTGAAGTAGAGCAGGGAGGATTCTTCCACATTCTCAAGAGTATGAGGTTTGACCACACCCAAGTTTACCCTACCAGTCGGTTCAGCATAGCGTGTAGCTGTGTATGGGACAGAAAGGGACACCTATTAGATGGAACCTTCTGCCCCAACACTTTTGTACTACAAAATAACTGTAATTGTGGCTCAAATTTATGCTTAAGTAACTTCAGTGAAACAATAACACACACATAACTCTCAGAAAGCAATCTTACTCAAAAGGCTTGGGCACTGATACATTGTGAAGAAATTACACAATATGAATTTTTTTTAAAAAGGTAATCACTAGAAAGTTTACAGATGATAGATTCATGTTAGCAAGAGTGTTAAGTATCTGTTGAATTACGACTAGACACTTATGGAAAGTGTCTAATTTCACTTTCTCTGCACTATCTTTCTGTATTACCAGTACCCAATAAATTAAATGCTTTTGACATTCAATCAATATTACATGGTAATAATCACATCTTTTCCATTAAAAAGGATAAATTCCTTAAAATTTTATGTTTTAAGAAAAGGTCTTTGTTTACCAAAAGGGATAGCAAAATGATTTAAGTGAGTTTAATTTGAATTATTAATTTTTTGTTCCTCGGCCAGCAGTTCTTCAGCAAAGGTCTAGATTATGGTGATTGTTCTTGGTTGTGGTTTTTTAACAGTAATGACAAGGCCCTTGATATCCTCTGGCCTTGACTTAGACACAATTGCAGGCCTCCTTTTTACCTTTAGTTTTAGTATTAAGGAAAATCTATCTCACTGTCAGGAATAAAAGCCAGACTATGTCTTTGAATTTGAGTCCTTGTCTACTTGACTCCACAGCAAGCCATAGTTTTAAGCAGCTTTTTTGGGAGATAGGACCACGTGAAGCATCTGCCATGCCCATTTGCTTATTTAAGTACTTGTTTTTGTATTTTGAAAGCATAACTTCAGTTTAAAAAATCCACATAAAAATGGGGTAAAACTTGGAACAAAATTATGGACTACCAGAGGTTTTCACTTACAACTGGCTACAGAAGCAGAGTGCAATGCAATCACAAATAATTATTCCTTTAAAATTGTGAGGTATCACATCTGCATTTTTGAGTGAATAGCTGACTATGATAAAGAGACCAGTTTTACCTTTGTAAAGCTGTATGTCTCTTCCACGAAGTAGTTCTTTCATCTAACATGCGGATTGCAATAACTTACAGGATTGATGTGGAAATCAAAGGCCATAAAATGTGACTTGTACTTAAAAGAAAAACATAAAGTGGTGTGCAAGTATGAGGTATTACTATGAAGAATTCTCAATGAAGACTGCCCAGGATTTTAAGTTCTTATCCTTGCTGTGTCATTTTTTATTACCCATCAATGAAAACCCTGCCCCTGTGGCCTTATTTCAGGCTTTGTAAACTTGGGCCTCCTTACAACAATTAATCACTGATCCTGTAAAGTTTAAACGCACGATGCCAAACTACAAGCTGCTCCTGGAACTACATTGCCTGACCACCTTGGTATCAACTCATCTCTTGGTCTAAACTCTTTCATTTGAACTTCACAACACATTTTCTTTTTGGGCTGGGTTTTGCAGAAGTAAAATTGTCCAGGGAATTGTTTTGCTAGACCCTCTTCTTTTTTATTTACACAGGGTCTCGCTCTGTCGCTCAGGCTGGAGTACAGTGGTAGGATCCTAGCTCATTGCAGCCTTGAACTCCTGGGCACAAGCCATCCTCCTTCCCATGCCTTTGCCCCCTATGACTCCCCATCCCACCTCAGGGACTACAGGCACACACCATCACTCCTGGCTATTTTTAAATTTTTTGTAGAGACAGTGTCTGCCTTTGTTGCCCAGGCTGGTCTCCAACTCCTGGCTTCAAGCAATCCTCCCGCCTCAGCCTCCCAAAGTGCTGAGATTACAGGGATGAACCACTGTGCCCACCCTGCTTTTCTGATTTAACATAAAGAAGCTATCCTTTCAGGCAAACATGGAAAGTCACTGCACCTCAAGGGGTTCTCAGCTCAAAGTCCTGTGACATAGTCTGTGTGTTTATTACATGGGACTTATTGTGATTTGAAACCATTCTGTTCAACTACAGTATTTACTTGCCTGTTTATCATCCACCTCCCTCCTCTGAAATGTCTGTTCCAGGGGAGACGGAGCAGTGTTTGTCTTTTTTGCCACAATCCCCTGGGCTTCGAATACTTCTGGAACATAGTGAGAAGCCCAATAAATAGCCGTTGAGTGACCAGATGAATTGCTACAAATAGGAAAGGTCACATTTGATATCACTAAAGCATTTACGTTTGAATACAATTTTTTCCTTCCCCAAATGAAAGCTTAACACTCTTCTAAGCTCTCACAGTAAAAATTTCACCAGCCAGGTCCTTAGTAATATTAATTCCTTAGTCCTATCACCGTCGTTCTCAGGGCCCGAGGCTGGGCCAAACATGACTGAGGTTTTCAAAAAATATACTTTTAATATAATTTTAAAATACACTCACTAGGGGAAGGCTCATAAAATTCAGCTTCAGCCACAATCTGGACTATAGGCTGCCAAGTGCTGCATAAATAAATCATCAAGTCATTTTGGCATCCTGTGGGCCAGAAGGAATATCTTCCTCAGTAGATTTAAAGAGACACAGTTCTGAAAGAAATAGGAGCAAAGTGAGCCATTAAATATGTACTCTCTTATGATATTCTGGACCTTGGACAGATTCCTTGAAGTGGCAATTGTCCATTTTACCAAGGGCAGATTCTTTTTTTCCTCTTTCATTGGAATCCATTGAGGAGTTGAAAGAATTCATCCCAATATCCACAACAAATGCCCCTACCCGCTTTGCAACTATTGGTACACTTGAAAGAAAAAAAAAATACAAAAATACAGCAGTCAGAAGATCGGGTTATGGGGGCAGCTTGTAACTGTGTATGTGCAGCATGGATTCAGGTAAGTCAGAGGCCATGCTCAGCTGAACAAAGGAAATCCCCCAAAACAGTGGCCAGTGGCCAGTGAGGTGCAGGAGACCAGAGGGGCTGCTTGGTAGAGTCTGCATTGATGGCCCAGGCTGAGTGTCCAGACTAGAGCTCACCTGTGCATCACACACACAAACACAAACACACACACACACACACACACACTGCTTCCCTTGTCAAGTTTTCCTGGCTAATTTAAATCTAAATCAGTCTGCTCACTGGCCTTTGTAAGCTTGCTAGAATGAAGAACATGGAAAAAAAAACAATAGATATAGGTCCAGTGGATGCAGAAGCCAGGCCAGAAATCTGAATCTTCCTGACCTGCAGCTCTGAGGTTTGCAGAAAGCCCTTTTTCAACATGGTTCATGAAAAGTGACTGTGTCACAGTACGTGAGGGCTACGGGGGGTAAAAATTGTAGTATGTCTTTTCCAAACTATTGATTAAAATACAGCCCCATTGATGTACAAAGCTCAACCGATTCAGAGGAAAGCTGCGAGATATGTGATGTATGAGGTACCTGCAGGAACACACATTCAGACACAGAAGTACCAGCGGGCCCTCTTGTACCGCCTCATGCTCTCACACACAAGCACACATGCGTGCATGCACGCACACACACCAACCCCCTTCTTGACAGCATCCCATTTTTTGCTGCCTCATCTTTCATGTAACCGTGACTAAAAAAATAAAAACTGTATACAGTTCCTTTTGTGTGTTGCATTTACTAAAATCCAGGCCAATTTGGCTCTTACTCCCAATAAGAAATTTCTTATCTGCTCACTATCTGGATCTGTCTTAGTCAGTAGCTGATAGACCCTCTTTGGGTTATTAACCAGTTAGTTTCTTCCAGAAAAGAGGTCATTAGCATCTAACATTACTCAGGGGTGTCAGGAGATGCAGGTATCAGATCCTCTCATCCTGGTTTATCTTTAATTTAATCTCTAGATTTTTCAGCTCTAGCTGTCAGCTGGCTTCCACTTAATAACACATTTTTATCTGTTGTTGGTGTTTTTTTTTTTTTTTAACAACTCAATAACCGATATAATGATGACAGAACTGACAAATTCTGCATTAATGGATTTCCTTCCCGCATCTAGGCTCCGAGCTGCCAAAGGCTGCTAGAAATGCTAAAATAGGTTCCAGGCAGTTACAGGTTAAGGATCATTTGCATAAATTAGCAAGTTTTGCAAATGAATTCATCTACTGAGAAGTAAGACACGGGACACTGCATTTTAATAATTGACATTCCACATGAAATGCAATGTTCTTGAGGAGGAAATTGAGCTCCAGGTTGCTATTAGAACCAGCGGAGCAGCACGAGTGGAAAGAAATGCCATCCCCCATTATGTGAGCTACTGCTCCTGCATAACAACTACCCCATTCTGATGGACTCCTTTTAATAAAAGTATTAGTGTACGCTCACCGAGAGGGAGAATAGAGAGGAATCTACTCATCAGCACTATCAAACAGGAAATGAAAATAAAGAGTTCTTCAGCATACCACCTTAATGTGCCACCAGCAACTCTGCATTCTCTTTCTAAAGTCATCTTTCATTTTCAGCTTGATTTGGCAGCCACTCCCCACCCTACCTCCACCCTCTTCCTTTTCAGTTTTCTGAAACACTCAGGAGATTATTTACATATATACAGAAAGTAAGTAAAAGTTTTAAATTGCCCAATTTGGATGTTGTCTCCCATAATGTTGGTTAAGTTACAAATAAAGATAAGTGGGCCATTTTGCTGCCTCCTCCTGGCCTAATTTGTTTAAGGACATGCCACATTGCAAATATTAGTGAGAATGCCAAATGAATGCCTTTCCTAAGGTATTAGTCAGTCAAAGTCAGGGTATTCAGCATGTAGGAAGTACAAACTGCTCACACATGCAATGTAAGCTGGAAACAAGTCCATCCGTAATAGTGTTTCCTGGCATAATTTATAATTAACATAAAATGAATTAAATCACTCACTCCATAGACTTTTTTCCAAGTTCATGTAGAGTAAGTGTGTCACATCAATTAATTTTCAGTGAACTGCGGCAGCCAATAAAATTTCTCCCAGACACTGGTAATAATCCAAGATATTGATGGAAGAGGTATTATCATTAATATGAGTATAAGCCTCAAATCACATACAGGGAACAGGCAGAAAGAGTTCCTTTCTTGGAAAGGGAATGTGATTCTTGCTAGCTGCCTGTTATTCTTTCCAATTTGTTAGGCTTTCTGTCAGTTCTCACTTTTCACACTGATAGCCTTTTAATTTTGCCTACATAACTAAATTCCTCTAGTGCAGCTGTCTGTTTTTGTGGGCTATCTAATCTGAAAAAGTTAATATACATGAACAAATTAAACAGATTCATATAGGAAGAACAGATTATATTGCCCATTTAGTTGAGACATTTTCAATGGCTTTCCTACGTGTTCACAACCACAAACAATTGATAAATAAAAAATTAATGCAACCGATCTTTGGTTTGTAGAATTCAAATAGGCATCTTAACTGATATTTTGGGGGAGGTGTTTGCTTGTTTTCTACTGAGTTAACCAGCTTTTTCTGGCACTATGTAAACAAAGCCCAAGTGCCTCACATTTCTTTGTTGATAATAAATGATTTTACAAAGAAACCAACCGCCATTCATTTGATCTTGTTAAGTGATACGTCGCTGATTTCTCTAGCTTTTTCTCAACAATAACACCTGTTAGAAATGCTTATGATTTTATATGCATTTTTCTTTCTAGGGAAATACTAGTTTCTGGGGAGTACTAGTTGGTCCTAGGGCTAAATGTGTTTGATAGTTTGAGAAGACAACCTTTTGTCTATGTCACTAGCTGCATGCTTATGACCATATCAAATACAGAAATCCTGCCGAGCCAGTTGATATGTGGAATGAGTTGCCGTGACTCCCTCTCCCAATAAAGGGTGTGTTCAGACTTTGCTTATTTATAGACCAATAAAGAAAAATTTCCACTGTTCTCTTCAGCCAGCTGAAGATAAATAGCTCTTCCGTTTCTAACATTTAATGTTCACAGACACAAAAACAACTGCTCTGAATATTAAGCCAACATTCGTAATTTTTTTCCTATGAAGGGGAGAAATCCTTGAATATGAAACAATGAAAGGTTCAGATATAATCTTTCCCATTTTAGAACTGTTTTATTGCAACTTGTTTTCCTCAACAAGGAGGCTCTCTGGGCTTAATTTGATTACTAGGTGAAGCACGGACTCACATGCTTCAATAATTTTCTCCATGACCTGAGAGCTTAGGGCTCCATAGAACGAAATCCAGTTCCTGAAGATGGTGCAGCCACAGCACCAAATGTCCTCCGATGAAGCTGTTACTGTTGGGTCAAGCTGCTCCTCATGAGTATGTGTGCAGCAAATGCTTTCTATTTTCATATTCTAGAGCAAGGAACAGCATAAATTATTCCTAATTCTTGATTCTGTGATGAAGTAGCCATCTGGTCTGATAGTACAGTGACAATGATATAGGAGTGAACACTCTATGCTTGGTCTACTGCACAGAAAAGGACAATAGGACATATTTTAAAATGTCAGGATCCATCAGAACCATATTCAGGAAAGTTTACATTTACGAAAATAGATAGTATCGAAAATACATCATGATGCAAATCTAACCATGGCTGTTGGGCAGCTGAATTAAATTAAGAGTAAATCTGAATGTTTCTAATTAAAATTGTGTTATTCCATTTCCTGCTATGTTTTTCATGTCTGTAAAATGAATCATTATTTTAGTACTTTTGGGAAGTTGTGTCACAAAGGAGGTTGACCCATCTGCTTCTCCTTTGACACGTGGATGTGGAGCTCTTTGGCTACAGATATTTGATGGCTTTGGCTATTTCCAGTCTGTTATTAGTGAAAATTGTGTTCACCACTACATTTGTGTTCATCACAAGATGAGGCATATGCGTCACTGGCATGGGGACAATTAAGAAATCACATCTGTGAGCATAAGGTACATTGATAGGGCAGTAAAAGGGTTTTTTGATGGCCTCCATTTAATATATTTATCTATTCTTTTATTCAAAAAACATTGACTGAGTCCTTCTCATGTACTAAGCACTGAATTAGGTGTCTCATTGAAGTTAGGGGAGGAGAACAATAATATATTTTGAGAGTACTAATGTAGTGAATGAGCATGACTTCAGAAAGAAATCACTTCCAACCACATGAAGTAATTGCCTATGAACGTCCAGCGGCGTATCTGGATCACTGCTGTAGGAAACCAGTTAAATGATTATCGGAGTGCAGGGTCTTGGTAGAGACACAGGAGAGGCTGAATGAGGCTAGGTAGAAGACCTGTGCATTGGGTGTTGTGGGTGCTAATCCACATTATAGATGCTGGTGTAGACACAAAGTCCAGAAGATCTAGGAAACAGCTATGATTCAAAGAGTCAGGACAAGGAGGTCTAACCCAATGTGTAGAACACAGCATCAGGATCTGAGTAACAATGCATGCCTTTAATTTTTGGTAGAGGTCAACTTTGAATGAAAATTGAGCCTTTATTATCTTAATTTCTAATAGATACATGACACTATTCAAAAGACCTTAGCACTCTTTCTTTATGGGTCTTATATATTGGGAAATAGTCATTTCTTTTCTTTTTGAAAGAGAAAGGAATTCACATATTTAAAGAATAATGAGTATCTGTTCTGTGTCACAAATAGCTCAAAATCACCATGCACAGAACTGTTCCATTACCTTCTCCACACCAGCCTGCTTCTGCTGTCTCTCAGTGAGTATGGCCCCATCATTGCCCAGTTTCCCAAGTCTGGAACCTGGAAGTCAGCCCAATTCACTTACAACTTTCCCACCCCCACTACCAATGTTCACCAAGTCCTATAGAGCCTATTGCCAAATATTTTATCTCTTTCTTCAGCACTGTCACAGTTCATAAAGTCATCATCTCTAGGCTACATGGCTGCTATTGTTTCTAAAATAAAAATCTATTCTTGTGTTATAATATGAATCCCACAATGACTCTACATTAATTTTAGAAGCAAATCTATGGTCTGGCTGCTATCCATGTCCCCACATTCATCTCCCATTTACTCCCATTCCCCACCCTCAGATGTAGCAAATATTACAGCCATACTCTGTGACTTAAGCCCTGCCTTTCTCTCCCAGAATGTATGTAACCTTCCACTGGGGTCTTCTCACTTCTTTTATTCCAATCTCCATCTAAACTAACAATTGTTTCTGCTTCCTTTTTAAAAGCTGGCCTAAACAAGCACGGTGGCTCATGCCTATAATCCCAGCACTTCAGGAGGCCAAGGAAGGAGGATGCTTGAGCTCAGGAGTTTGAGACCCGCCTGGGCAACATAGGGAGAACTCATCTCTGCTGAAAAAAAATTAGCCGGGCATGGTGGCATGTACCTGTAGTCCCAAATACTTGAAGACTAAGGCAGAGGGCAATTACTTGAGCCCAGGAGGTCGAGGCTGCAGTGAGCTCTGATTGCACCAGTGCACTCCAGCCTGGGTGACAGAGTGCACCCTGTCTCAAAATAAATAAATGTTGGCCCCAAGTAAACTAAGCTCTTGGTACCCCCAAGAGCTCTGAGGTCTTCAGAATCTTCCTTAAGAACTGAGAAAGGGAGCAAAGTCCCAGGTTCTATGCCTGTCTATACACTTGTGTTCTTATTTTAAAGGGTCGGTATCCCCTAGGATCCTTGCTCCCCTGTCGTTAGTCTGCTTATTGTCACCCTTCTTCCCAAAACACAATAGAAGTTCTCTCAATAGTTTCACACACTCTGAGAAAAGCATCTTCATTCTATTGCCTCACTGAGCAATGCCTCTTATTCCTGAGTTCTCTTTGGATGGCAGAGGTTTGCTTCTTCCTCAGAGGCTTGCTAAAATTCTGGAGCCTGGCACCACAAGTAGTCTCTTATTCAAGGGAAACCCTATTTTCTGCCTACATGGGGTATGTCTTTGACCTTTATCACCCAAACAATAAAACAATACCTTTAGCAAAAAAAATCTTAATATCCATGTAACAAAAATCACTTATGAACAACAGAGTTATTTTATAAACAAAACTATGTTCTACTTTTAGATGTATAATTATAAGCACAGATGTTATGTATACATTCAGATATGACACTACTAAGCAAGATTTTATGTAAACACAGTGACATTGATAGAACGTACATTTTCAAGGAATAAGATGCCACAAGTTTGCACACTCCTTCAGAATGCTGAACATTCCCTGAGACAAAGGTATTTGCTATTCACTGGAAATCCATTTGCTCCCAAGTGATTAGGATTGGACAATGAGCCATGAGCAAGAGCCACTTCTGGGTTGAAGCATTCAACAGTCAGTGTGTTACTCTGACCCCCTTTTTTGCTGCCATGATATAAAGAAGGGGATATATTGACATGGTGGAGCTAGAAGGTACAAACAGCCTGGATCTCTGTGTCACAGCATGGAGGACAGTTACTCTGAAGGAATAACCAACTCACATTGGGGCTAGCATAAATAAGAAATAAATTTTTATTATGTCACTGGGACTCTGGGGTTATAGTTTTACCACATTAGAGCCCATGCTATCTGACATATACATTCCATTATCTCAAATTCCAACATACACAGATTATGAAATAGTATTTTTAAATTGATTGACGTATTGGTATAGAGAATCATATCAATTAATGTCAGTTTTTATAATAGTACAGCTCCTTTTATCTTAATATACTAGAGACATGCAGACTATCGATAACTAGCCTGAGAGCCTTCAATGTTGGCATATTATTTAAGTTAATGTGAACTTTTATCACTGAAACTATAGACAGGTTAAGAAGTTGGACTCATACCAAAAACACAAGCATTGCAGCAAATCATTTTGAAGACTCAATAGAAGCCTTAAATATAGGTTATGTAAAATGAAACCTTTTATATCTCAATTTGATTTAAGCCCAGCAGTTCAAAGAAGATTTAGGGCACAATTTGTCTGATGGAACTGCTTGTGGCATAGATCTATTCAGTTTTGGAAAATAGATTCCACATTGAAGAGACTGTTTTCCTCTCTATGCTGGATATATAATCCACATCCAGCCACTTATCAGCAAATCCTTGATCTTTGGAGAGATGTTGAACTTGAACATCTTTCTTCTTGTTGTTGCCCACTTATATATTACTTCCCCCACATCAGCCTTAAAATATTGGACCAACAAGACAGAAATAAATATGATTTCCAGAATGTTTCTTGACTTTCTGGTTTTTTTGCCCAGTGTAAATTCATTAAAATATTTTTAAAATTTCTATAGTTGTGTGTTTGGGGGATAGGATGAAGGTGGGGTTGAAAAGGAAGAGGAATTTTATTAGAAAATCTAAGCCAATAATTGTTATTGTAATTAAACATTAAGTTTAGCTATGAGCTTCCTAGTAGTCAAGTCAAGAGTTTTGTTTCAATTTTGGCAAAAATAATGCTCCCAGAAGATTACTGGCTGACTATTTAGAGCATTTTAAGAAAATTCAATAGTCTAATTTTGAGGAGCACTGCATCCTAACCAGAGGAGTCCTCCACAAAGTTTACCCTCAATGAAACTAAACCAATTTACTGGTTAAATTAAACTGTTTTATATTTTTTGAATGCTTACAGGAGGAAATTATATCTGAGAAGTAGATAAGCAAATTTAGCAGGAGAGGAACTCACCACTCACGATGATATCTAAAGATTCTCCTCCTGGAGACTTTTTCCATTTAAGTTAATCAATTGTTTGAATTAGTGTAGATGGTGGTTATCAGATCCTTTCTCAGGAAGTTCTGGGTAGGGGTGTCTACAAAATGTGTAACAACCATTGTAGTACTGGGGAAAATAACTCAGTCTGATTGATGTTTTTTAAAAAAAGTTATTCCACATGGGTTATTAAATTTCTAAGTCTTGGGGCCGGGTACAGTGGCTCACACCTGTAATCCCAGCACTTTGGAAGGCTGAGTGGGGGGTGATCGCCTGAGGTCAGGAGTTCAAGACCAGCCTGGCCAACATGGTGAAACCCCATCTCTACCAGAAAAACAAAAATTAGCTGGGTGTGGTGCTGTGCACCTGTAATCTCAGCTACTTGGGAGACTGAGGTAGGAGAATCGCTTTAACCCAGGAGGTGGAGGTTGCAGTGAGCCGAGATTGTGCCACTGCACTCCAGCCTGGGTGGCAGAGCAAGACTCCATCTCAAAAAAAAAAAAAAAAAAAATCCCTGAGTCTTTATTTATCAAGTTGTCCCACCACAATCTGATCCAGTATATTTTTCATAAAGAGAGTTGTTACAAAGAACTAACATGCTTGTTTGTGGTATCCTCTGATACCATCTTATCCTTCTTTGTTGGTTTTTGTGGGCTTCATGGAAGTGTTTGCAAATCTAAGATAGGATGTTGAGTTACCCAGTCACCCAGACCCAGAGCAGTGTCAGAGTCTACTTCGATTCTGTGATTCCTTCAATGTGACTAATGGTGAAGCCCAACCCAAAAGACAGGCATTGGATCACAAAGGGTCACGGTGAAGTGGCATTTTTGCTCCATTTTAAAATAGAGACCTCCTGTTTTGTCACCACTACTGCAGTTTTCTGCTTTCCCAGAAAACTATTAACACTGACCTGTCAACACAACCCATGGGCCCCAAAGTCCAGGAGATCAGACACAGAGTCTTTGAGCTTGGGTTGAGACCAGTGTTCACTTGACTCAGACTCCATAGAGACTACAGGCAACATGAGGCTAACAAGCACTACAGCTCTTGACGCTCGGGCTTAGAGAGTATGCTTACAGCCTCTTTCTAAGCAAATTTGGTATGTGAGCCTAGGTGACTAACTCCTTGCTCAGTCCCTTTAAACAGAAGAGTGATCTGTCTGGGAATCTGTCTGGAAGAGTTACTATGACATTCACCTCTGAACTCTCCTCTTTCTGTAGCTCACCAGTGGTGGAGTGGAGGCCATAGGAATTATAGTGAGTCTTAGGTCAGATTCCCAAGGAAAGAGATTTGGGAAGATATTTACATGCAGACAGCTCATAAGTGATTGCTGTAAAAAGCAGTACCTGTACGGATGTAAGGAAAGCAGGCCTGGGCAGAGGAAGAAGTTGAACTGTGATGGGGTTGCAGCAGAAGTCTCATATGATCCCACAGAGAGGTCTGGAGCTGGGATGGCTTTCCAGAGATGCGCTACATTGAGGCAAAGGGGTTGGCCCTTTATTTGTACTCACTTATAGTCCAAGCATTTGATACGGGCTGCCCTTGCAGAGGACATGTAACCTCGGGC
Source organism: Pan troglodytes (assembly GCF_028858775.2). Classification (NCBI taxonomy): domain Eukaryota; kingdom Metazoa; phylum Chordata; class Mammalia; order Primates; family Hominidae; genus Pan; species Pan troglodytes. The sequence continues at coordinate 78,779,550 of NC_072411.2, read as the reverse complement.
AAGGCAGCTCCCTTTGAGCAAAGGCAATTCCTAAGGAGAGTCTCAGCTGTGAGCTGCCTGCAGACAATATCCCTGGCAGCTGGGAATGATACTTTGGCCCAAAAGGGGGCACCTGGGTGGCACACCAGAGCACTGACTACACCCTTCTTTCCTTCTATCCCATATCTTCGAATGAACAATTAAGCTTAGCTTCAGAAATATTAAGGGGAATTAATGACACATTTAAGAGAGGAAATGATGGATTGACTCCATCCAAACTATAATAAGGATACACACAAAGGGCTAATTATTAAATAAACTATAAGACCATAGACAACTATAGACAGGTGAGTGGAATGACTCCAGGTGATCTCCATAAGCTATTAGAGCAATTTTTTTTTTGAGATGGAGTCTCACTCTTGTTGCCCAGGCTGGAGTGCAGTGGCACAATCTTGGCTCACTGCAAGCTCTGCCTCCTGGGTTCACACAATTCTCCTGCCTCAGCCTCCGGAGTAGCTGGGACTACAGGCGCCCACCACCACGTCCGGCTAATTTTTTGTATTTTTAGTAGAGACGGGGTTTCACCGTGTTAGCCAGGATGGTCCCAATCTCCTGACCTCGTGATCCACCCGCCTCGGCCTCCCAAAGTGCTGGGATTACAGGCGTGAGCCACCGCACCTGGCCTAGAGCAATTTTTTAAAAGTGACAGTGGTAGGGAAGCAGGGGTTGTTTTTGCTTCCATGACCTAATAAGAATCAAGCCATCTGAGGTCCACCCACTAGAACTTTTTCAGCTTGGAGTACAGCCCTGAATTGCCTATCTTTTGCTCCAAACTTGACCTTTGGGGTCTTTGTGGGAGGCATACTATCAGTTCATGATCATCAGGTCTCTGGCAATGGCCTCATAGCTGACTTTCAGAAGACCACCAGCCTCAAGCTTCCCTTGTCAAGATAAAGCTCAGGGGAGCCCTTGCCATTAATAGTTATCTTCCTTAATGACTCCTCAATATCATTTTAAGTCCTATACTACATTTAAATAAGTATATATACTTGCACATTATCAGAAATTCAGAAAATACAGAATAGGAAAATGATTAATTAAATGTTACCTTTAGGCCAGGTGCAGTGGCTCACGCCTGTAACCTCAGCACTTTGGAGGCCAAGACGTGTGGATCACCTGAGGTCAGGAGTTCAAGACCAACGTGACCAACGTGGTGAAAACCCATCTCTACTAAAAATATAAAATTAGCTGGGCATGGTGGCGCATGCCTGTAATCCCAGCTATTTGGGAGGCTGAGGCAGCAGAATGCTTGAACCCGGGAGGCAGAGGTTTCAGTGAGCCGAGATTGCACCACTGCACTCCAGCCTGGGCAACAAGAGCAAAACTCCATCTCAAAAAAAAAAAAAAGTTACCTTTAATCCCACCACTGCTAACATAATTGTACACATTCATCTTTTCAATCTTTTTTCTTACCCATATGCAAGTCCTATTAAAAAAAATAATTTTAATGTGGAGTCATACACTTCTGGATACAAATCTTGGTTCCACCACTTAACGGGGTGACCTAAAGTAACTCACTCTTGATTTGTTTATTCATCTATAAAATGGGAATTACACTCACCCCATGGAATTTTGTTAGGCTTTAAAATGAGATGATATATATAAACCATTTATCCCATTGCTTGGTGCATAACAAACATTCAATAAATGTAATATCCCTTGACGTCCACACCTGAGGAGCTAAATTGCAAAAACCGCATAGGACCCAACTTCAAGAACTGAGTTATGATCTGAGAAAAGCCTCCTTTAAAAGATCTCAAGCTTCATTGCTTAAATTAATTCCAAACTTCTTAAAGATATTAAAAGGCAATGCACAATTTGATTCAGATATGTAACATGAAACTGTGTAATTAAACATATATATCCTGAAATTAATTTTACATTCATTTTTATAATACAGTACACTTATATAGAATAACACATGGCTCTTGATTAAACAGCAGACTGCCGTTCAATCAAACAGCTCGAGATAGATCATAAAATGTGAAAATGCAGCATCAGCACCAAAATATGGTTATGGGATTTTAATATTCACTTCCATACTCTTACCTAGGTAGCATAAAAATGGATGTTTCAGAGAGAAAATATTAAGAAACTGTTAAGCATTAAGCATATCACATTTCTGCTTAAATGCTATTGGGTCATCTAGATTTATTGTGAATAAGACAAGAGGAATTTAGGGATTTGTCTTTCAAAGTGAAGTTAATTAGGGCCAATATAATTTTGGTATAAAAATTTCAATTATGAAAATAAAAAACTTTTAAAGGCATTTGAGTTTATTATTTTCTCTATTTCATGGTTCATTTTCAAAATAAAAACTACTGAACTGTGCACATAGTACGATGGAAATATTTTCCAAATCTCAACTCTTTTTTTTTTTTTTTGAGACAGAGTCTGGCTCTGTTGCCCAGGCTGGAGTGCAGTGGCGCGATCTCGGCTCACTGCAAGCTCCGCCTCCTGGGTTCACGCCATTCTCCTGCCTCAGCCTCCTGAGTAGCTGGGACTATAGGTGCCCGCCACCGCGCCCGGCTAATGTTTTGTATTTTTAGTAGAGACGGGGTTTCATCGTGTTAGCCAGGATGGTCTCGATCTCCTGACCTTGTGATCCGCCTGCCTCGGCCTCCCAAAGTGCTGGGATTACAGACGTGAGCCACCGCGCCCGGCCCTTAACTCTTAAATAATACAAATTCTTGCCGAGTTTGAGGAGGAGGGCAAAAGATAAATGAGATTCACAGATGATTCCTTAAATTTTTGTTTCACTCTTTAATGTGATTTTCTTCCCTTCTACAAACCTTTATCTGAGCAGTAAAAAAGATAGTAAAATTGGCAATTTGAGTTTCATTTCACTCAACTTCCCATGTCAGAAGACCTTTCGGGTCGGGAAAACCCCCTGCTCTACTCAACTGTTCACCATCGCTCATGTAAAAGTTATTTTCCCTCAATTTGATTATGCCCAAATACGCCTAGCTAAAGCATCAGAGATTTTTAAGTGTAAACATTTTATTGAAATATGTTTTGTTATGTGATAATTCTCCACAAGTCTCTCACATTTCTGCATGTCCTATGAGCAGTGAGGCACTGACAACTTTTGTTCCAGACTAACTTTCCAAGGATGTTTGTATACAGAACAGCTTTGGAAGATAGATGGCATCTTCCTCCCAAGCAAAGGACAGGTTTGTTTATTATTTGCTATAACAAAGGTATTGTCTCCCTCCAGGGCAAAGATAGAGCATGTTGCTTTTATCTCATTATGAAGGATTTGGGTTCTCTAAACTTGAGGTTCCTCAGCCATGACACAAACCCATTGCATGTATAGCATCCATTGTAGCCTCTTCTGTGCAATTCGGGGGAGGAAGACCAAAGGGAACGAGAGCTAACATAAAGCTCATGCTATTTGCCATGCTATGAGTCACAAACTATTTTGTCTCTGACCTAGGAATATCATGTCTTCTGCCAGCATCCATAAAACTATGGCAGGATTGCAAATAGAGTAAAATCTCAGACCCTTCACAGTTCTTGACGTAATACACATTTAAAAGGTACACATTCTTTGAAGAGAGGATTAAGGGAAAATAAAAGAAAAATAAAGGGGGAAGGGAGGAAAAAGTACACAATCACAAGTGTACAAGTAGGTGAATTTTTATGAAGTAAACACACTTATACAAACAAAACCAAAGGAACGGAATAGAAGCAGAACCTCAGAACTCCCCTTGTGCTCACTAACAGTCATAACTCCCCTACGGAGCAAGTATTCTCCCAACTTTCAACACCATAGTTTAGTTTTGCCTTTCTTGAACTTCACATGATTGAAACCATACAGTGTTTAGTCTTTTGTATGGCTTATTTTGCTCAAAATTATGTTTTTGGAATTTATCCATGTTGTTGCATATAGTTTTAGCTTCTCCATTCTCATTACTAAATAGTATTCTATTAATATCATGTCAGTATGCCACATTTCTAATGAAGTCTTTCTGGAATCCCCTAGCTTCTTCTGAATTCCCCCAATCCTTAATTAGGACCTTTCCTGTTCAACTCACCACTTTTTTACTTTCTATTTTAGTTATTAAAGTATATTTATTATTTTCTGTACTAGACTAGTCATTACTTCAAGACTTAAGCCTTAAGGGAACCTGAGAGGTATATTCATTCATTCAATTATTCTGCAAACATTCATAAAGAACCACCTATGTCTGCAGTGTTAGCTGCCAGCACTGTGCTCATCCACATAACCAGCACACACACACACAAAAATATGGTAAGTGATTATTTAATAGGCAGGAAGAAAAGTGAAAGAGGCCACAAGAAAATGGCTGACAAAATTTACAAGCCAGAGAAAGTGTCCTGACTAATGTAGAGTAGACTACACTACATGAGGAATGAGTCTAGTTTTTACAAACTACAAGGACTTATATGACAAACTGCCTATTAATATATTCACATGATTCTCTGATATGCATTTTTCAACTTTAGCAAAGGAAAGCCTGTGATTCACACATCCCCTCCAAATTTGTTCCTCCACAATTTTTTCCATCTCATTAAAATATACTATAGTCCATTCAGTTGCTCAAACCAAAAATACTGGCATCTTCCTTATTCCTCACATCCAGTGCATCAATACACTCTGTAGAGCTCACCTCTAAAGCACATCCCAAATCAATGCTTTTGCCCATCTCCACTTCTACCAATCTAATCCTCATGTTTCCCTGCATCTCATCTGTCCCTGTCTTCATTCTCCACGTGGTAACCGCAGTTATCTTGAAATATATGTCAGGTCATGTGATTCTCCTGATGAAAACCCTCCAATAGTGACATAGTTTGGATATTTGTTCCCTCAAAATCTCATGTTGGAATGTGGTCCCCAGTGTTGAAGGTGGAACCTGGTGGGAGGTGTTTGGTCATAGGGGTGGATCCCCAAGGAGGGCAACAAACCATTAATGAATGGGGTAATGAGTGAGTTCTCATTGTATTCATTCACAGTTGTTTAAAGAGTCTGGCACTTCCTCTATTCTCTCTTGCTCCCTCTATTGCCATGTGCCTGCTCCCCTTTCACCTTCTGCCGTGATTGAAAGCCCCCTGAAGCCTCACCAGAGATAAGAAAGCACCATGCTTCTTGTACAGTCTGCAGAACCATGAGCCAAATAAAATTCTTTTCTTTACAAATTACCCAGTCTCAAGAATTCTTTTACAGCCATGCAAAATGGACTAACACAAATAGTAGCTCATTGGTCCTAGAACAAAATATAATCCCTTTTCTGTAAAGTTAAAGCCCATTCTAAACTGTGATTCTAGTTTGTCCTCACCTATGAAATTCTAGTCACCAACCTTTTTATTTGCCAGGCTTGCCTTGCCTAGAGCCTTTGTACATTCTCATCCCTTAGTCTGGAAAGCTTTCTCTCTTATCTTCATATGGCTCATTCGCTCTTTTCACTTAGATCTCGGCTTAAATATCACCACCCCAAAGAACCCCTTCTTGATATTCTAATCCAAGGAAGCCAATCAGTTACTTTCTGTCACATCACCATATTTTAATCCACTGCATAGTACTTTCCTTATCTGACATTTTCTTTCTTTTTTAGTATTAACTATTTTATAACTTAAAATGTAAAAAAAAATACTTATAACCAAATACTACTTATAACTGAGACTTTCATATTCTCTATTATAGTTTTGGTAAACATTTTGTCTGACTTTTAACCTAACTGCTATAGAGATATGAATTCTAATGTTTATTTACTTGAGTGTTTTAGGTTGAATTATGTCCCCCCCTGTCAAAAGAGATGTTGAAGTCCTAACCCTCAGCATTTCAGAATGTGACTTTATTTGAAAAGACGGTCATTGCAAATGTAATTAGTTAAGATGAGGTTGTGCTGGTGTAATCTGGATATAACTGGTGTCTTTATAAGACAGCCGTGTGAAGACACAGAGACACAGGGATAAAACCCTGTGAAGACAGAGGATTGCAGCGATGCATCTACAAGCCAACTCTGCCAACATCTTGACTTTGGACTTCTGGCCTCCAGAACTGTGAGACAATAAATTTCTGTTGCTTTTAGCCACCTAGTTTGTAGTACTTTGTTATGGCAGTCCTAGGAAGTAAGCAGATGTGTTTAAAGGGAATAGATAAAACATACATGTTGATGATTTAGGTTCTTTCTATGACAGAGTGGGACACAGCAATGAAATCAAGTTTCTCTACTTTTGCAGTTTCTCTTCCTTTTGCAGGCTCTGCTCCAATAATGTGTGTAGTGATACCACAATGAGCCTGAGAGCCAATCCCAAAATTAAAGGTACTTTAGAATGTACCAGGGAATATGAGAAAATCAAATGCTCATTTTCCCCAGGACCTTCATTGTCATCGGTTGAATCAATCATTGAGTTGCATTTACAGCTATTATTCATAGCATGTCTGGTAGCATTAAGACCTTTCAGATCTTATTATCTTAGCTGATGTTGGTAGAATTACATTTACATTGATTTCTAAAAGACAGTGTGTTTGAGAGCACGCTTGGGTGGTGTTTACCAAATGGGATTGCCTAGGTAAACATAGACAAAGAGTTAAGAATGCTACAGAGCTGATCAGACGACAAAGACAAATCTTATTTAAGAATAATTGGATTTATGTTACCCATAAATCTGAGTTGTATCTGTGAAATGCTCCCTCTTATGCAATAGATACATGGGTAGGGATCAAGTGAGAATAATATATCTCTCTCAAAATCATTACCTGACACTAGAGAATAGTTGTTATTTTGTTTCCAATACTGAAACCCTGAGAAATGCCAGTGCATGATGATGGTGCCTCCTCTGCTCAACTTGCAGTGGGCATTTGGCAAATATTAAATCATGTTGTTTGGACAAAAGTCTTCGACAATGTGGAAAATAATCTATTTGTGTTCATTATTATATGATTTCATCTTTATATGAGTCGCCTTGACCTGGTCAAAACATTTTATTTGGTTGGAGATTTGACTAGGGATGGCACACATAATACACGCTCAGATCCGAGTGACTTCTGAATTACACATGGCCAGATAACCTCTCTACAGAAGGCTGATGGAGTAGTGGCTAAGAGCCCAGGTGTTAGAGGCAGATATACCTAGGTTTGAGCCCTGGCTCTATTCCTTACTAGCCACAGGCTTTTAGAAAATTATTTAACTTCTCTGCATTTCCAATTCTTTACCTGTAAATGGAAAAAATGACGACATGGGCTTTGCAGAGGTCTTGTGAGGATTAAGTGAGATCAGACAGGTAGAAATGTGAAATGGTTAACTTTATTTTAACTTGCTTAAATCTTCAAAGACCCTATTTCCAATGAAGGCTACACTTCTAAGAACTGGGGTTAGGACTTCAATATACCATATATTTTCTTGTGGGGAGGGTCAGTGGTGGAGACACACAATTCAACCCATAAAAAGGCCCTGCCCCACTAGGTAGTCCCTGGGTGAAAAATTAATGAGGTTTTCTGTCCCTGTGCTAACATCAAAAGCCATGATTTAAAAACTAAGAGCCTTTCATCTCTACTCAAGCACAAACATACTGGACTGAGGACATTTGGTCAATTTCAGAGGAGAGCAAAGCTCATCAAGCTTCAGTACTAGGAGGCACTTCAGAGACTTCTATAAGTGACCTACCCACTTTACAGATGAGAAAACTGACAGTCAGAGACATGATTTACCCAAACTTTCAGAGCTCATCAGGTTACAGACAAAAGTAGAACCCACATGTCTTTACTCCCCTTTCATTATTCCATAGGTGTTGGGATTTCTTCACCTCAACTTGTCTGTGTAGACATAACCTTGAACATAGTCCCTAAGAAAATATTTCTCAGAGACACCAGTATATCCAAAAGCCTCTAAGCATAATAATCAGAACCAGTGGGTAAGGCATTCTAACAATCCCCAAATGTGTTTTTAACACTGTTATTGTTGTTTTAACATTGAATACATTTAACCAGGAAATCCAAACTTCTTTCTGAAGCATTCCAACTGTTGTGTTTATACCCGGTTGCCACACAACATTTTCTCCTACTGTGTTTTAGTTGGCAAGAGCTGGAGGACAAGTTTTCATAGCCAAGTAGCCTCAGATAGGGAATCTTTCCAATCCCCAGAGACCTGGCACAGCCCCAGAATCAATAGTCACAGGAATAGGTGCCAGACTCATCCCATCCAGGGTTTTAGCTAGCCTTGGACCAACCCCTATTTAGACCCTGAAGCTGGATAGGAAGAACCAGCTGAAAAAATAGAGCTATACAAAGGTTATAGATAAATAAGTAAAAGGTACTTTTTTTCCATCAGAAAAAAAGGGGCATCCTGCACAGAATATATTAAATTCTTCATTCACCCTTGCTCCCACTACCAAAAAATTGCAAATGCAGCCATGTTGCCAATCTCTTGAATTAAATGTGGATAATTGCATTCAATATTTTACTATCATTACATACTTTTCAGAACACAGAATATGGAGTTCTGTCACCATCACAGGGTGTTGCCTACTTTCATTACACAATTTGGAGATTGTGAAATGAAAATATATATGATTTAAATGGCAATGTATAAATCTGGCATCTTTCTCCATAGGATATATCATTCATTCATTTAGCAAACTTTGAGCATACCAGCACAGTGCTATGCCCTGGGATTCTTAGATGAATAAATCTGGGTCCCAGACGTGCTTACAGATTGTAAAGGAAGACACTGTGTTCCACCTATGGTCCATTGTGACACTTGCTATTAAAAAGGCATATCGGGGGCCGGGCTCAGTGACTCATGCCTGTAATCCCAGCACTATGGGAGGCCAAGGCAGGTGGATCACCTGAAGTCAGGAGTTTGAGACCAGCCTGGCCAACATGGTGAAGCCCCATCTCTACTAAAAATACAAAAATTAGCTGGGCGTAGTCACGGGCACCTGTAATCCCAGCTACTCAGGAGGCTGAGGCAGGAGAATCGCTTGAACCCAGGAGGCGGAGGTTCCAGTGAGCCGAGATCGTGCCATTGCACTCCAGCCTGTGCAACAAGAGTGAAACTCCATCTCAAAAAAAAAAAAAAAAAAGCATATGGGACCAGGTGTAGTGGTTCATGCCTGTAATCCCAGCACTTTGGGAGGCTGAGACAGGCAGATCAGCTGAGGTCAGGACTTAGAGACCAGCCTGGCCAACATGGGTGAAACCCTGTCTCGGCTAAAAAAAAAAATACAAAAAATTAGCAGGGTGTGGTGGCGCATGCCTGTAATCCCAGTTACTTGGGAGGGTGAGGCAGGAGGATCATGTGAGCCCACGAGACAGAGGTTGCAGTGAGCTGAGATCGTGCCACTGCACTCCAGCCTGGGTGACAGAGTGAGACTGTCTCAAAAAAGAAACCAACAAACAAAAGGCATATAGACAGTGTTTTCAGGGCTGATATGAATGATTAAGTCTGCCTTAGAGGGAAACATGGAAGATGGTCAATGTGCTGAGAAAGGTTTGATCTAATTGGTGTTTTAGAAAGATGACCATGGTAACAGTCAGAGTCAGGCCGGCAGGACGTGCATACTGTATGCATACTCTGGGCCCAGGCCTAGGCCATTTTATGTGACTATTTTAATTTTCCTTCAGCTATGTCCTTCTCAGAAGGCAGACAGGGTATGAGCAGTTCTTTGTGACCATTCTACTATATGCTGCTGTGAAGAGGGTAGAGCTCTGCTCAGCAAACCTCATCTTTCTGCAGATGGAGCTGGTCCACGGTGGGCTGGAGCACTGTTGGTGATCCTTTGTCCAGCATCCTGTCCAGGGAAAAGCTGCCTTTGTTCACTTGTCTGACCAGGCACCAGATTATACCCTCCAACTAAAGATGAACTGGGAACTGTATCTGTCGTAGAGGTAGGGGAGAAAAGAAGGGTAGTGGTGGGAGAGCAAAAGCAGAGAAGGAGAGGCTGGAGGTATGGAGCTCATCTGGCTTTATTTGGATGTTGCTCTCCTGGACTCCAAATGGAAAATAGAACTGAACACCCATGATTAAAAAATGCAATACACGCTAAGAAAGTCTAAAGTAATTTACACCAGGCATTAAAGTATTTTGCATGAGAATATAGTATGATGTAGACAACCCAAGAATTATGTCTTTCATTAAAAGGTTTGCAACTCAGTGTGCTGTGATATAACTATAGCAGTTTTTCTGTCTTGGTGATGGTTTTTTATTTTAAACACTGCCTTACAAATCGAGGAATGCAAATGCATCGGGGACACTCAGCCTCTGGGTTTTAACTTATTGTCACCTCTTACTAATCACTTCCTTTTTGTACTTTACCTGCTTATGCCAAGGTGAAAGGTGAACAGTTATACTGCCATTGCCCCTCAACCCCATGTATCCTGAGCCCAGCTATAAAGTAAACTGCCATTTATTTCTTCATTATTCAAAGTTAGCATTTGCTAGTTCAAAGCCCATTTGAGATTATGCATCAAGAATGATATACATTAAGGTTGGGATTAAAGGAAAATCAGTTACATGAAAGAAAGGTGTTTTGCCACAAATCTTGTGTGTGCATGTCAAGAAGTATATTCATTGCCTAATTTAAAAAGAAACCAGGACAACCCTCAGAGATATATACCTGCATCTGGCCAGTCTTTTTATAAGGATACTTTCTGTTTGAAGTTGGACTGGGAAGTTAAAGGAAAAACATTTCTCCCTGGCTACTACATGCAGTTTATTGAAAAACAATATATACGTGTAATTCTGATTTTAGGCACTCATGAAGCGTAAAACCAAAAGTTGATTCATCCTGAATATGCTTAGGGTAAATAAACTGGGCTTAGAAGTAAGGCTGACAGATTTAGGTTTGCTACAAGGAGAGATCAGATGAGCGTTCAAATTCCCTTCTAACCCAATAATTCCATAATTGTACTGATTATTGCCTAATTATACTCATGATCTTGCTGGCCTTTTTGGAGGGACCATTTGCTGATTTGGTACAAACCTTGGTGATGCTCAGTGTGAATCGAGGGACCTACAATGGGCCAGGCACTGAACTAGGTACTTTTCATTAATCATTCCATTTAATCCTCAAATCAGTTCCAAAATTTGGAAATTATGAGAGTTTCTACTGTGTATCATTCTCTTTGGCATAACTTATCATATAAATTAGACTATTTTTTAAACTAAGCAACTAAGATCTCAGATCTGATGCAATATTGAATATAAAACTACTATGATTATATTCTATACAATGCCTAGAATTCTGTGAGCTCATACATAGAAAACAATAAAAAATAATAATGGCTGTATTGTTGCTGGACCGGTTCGCAACAGACACAGAGGTTATCATGTGCAAATCAAATGCTTGAATATGAATTTACCAAGATGCTGGTGCTCTGGAGATTGTGGCTCCAGAGACTAAGTGCCTTCTGGTCTCTGTGATGGTCCTAATGCCACCTAGGCTCCTGGCAGTATGTCTACCATTTGGGACCAGCTTGATAAATGTGTGTAGAACTGAATTTAGGCACACTAGCCTCTTTTTCAGGCCTCTCCTAAAGCACCCTGAGCCCCCTGGTTTCCAAACATTATAGCGGGAAGGTCAGAAGGGCAAGGCCTTTCCATATGTTTCTGGCATCCTCTCTGATCAAGGTTTGATAAGCAAGAGTGTTATCTGACGCCTCCAGAGCAGATGCTCACAACCCATTTCTGCTTTTAACTCAAAGTCAGATTTTGTTAAAGGACTTTTGGGGTCTGGATAGGGGCTGTGTGACCCACAGTCTTTGAGTAGAAGCCCTCTTTTATAACTCAGGGAAGGTGCCAAATAGTTCCATGGGTAAAAATTAGTGAAAAAATACCTTGGTCTCATATTTTTGCACCCAGCTTAGCCACTTCATCATCTCCATCTGGCTTTGCTCTTGTACAATAAAAATATCAAAGTGGACTTGGCAAGGCTCATCCCCAAAATATGCTTTCATTGTCTACATTAGCTCATCTCTATCCAGTCGATAAAGAATATTTTATTGTGGTTAATGTCATTTGTTTCATGAAAAGAACTAACTTAACAACTGTACGTAGCTCTGAATAAATCCAATGGTTTTAATAATCAAGGAGAAACCAAATACTTATTAAGTCCCTTAATTTGGACTGGTTGTTTTATTTAATACTACCCTGTTTCCAGCTATCTATTTTACTGGTGAAGAAACTGAGGCTCAGAAAATTGAACAATTAGCTCACGATCACAGAGTGAATTAGTGGAGTTAGTGACTAAGTTAGGATTTGCACTTCAGTCCATTTGAGAAGTGAGCCTGAGCTTTTTCTACTAGACTTAAAGACTTTCATCAGCTCAATAGAGATACAGAACCGCTGAATCAGAACTCTGCCTATGTATCCTGACATGGTACAAGTTACTCAGGGCCACCCTCTATTCCAAGGAGGACACAGGAAGCACTCCCTCCCCAGAGTTGATAGCCACCTTTGTGTACACGGACACTGGGAAACGGCTGTTGGGTGTGCTGGAGGCATTGCAAAGGACTGGGGAAGGCATCACAGACCACCTTAGCACCCTGAGGAGCCCAGATGGCTGTTGTCATTCATGTTTCCAACCAAAACAATGTCAGGGTGGCCTTTGACGCTCTGGATGGAGATGACTTTGTCAACCCAACTGAGAGCACTGCGGGGCTGAGCAGCATTTTGCAGTAGCAGCACCAGCCTACAATCAATGATTCCCGTTTTTAACAGTGAATTCTTCCTTAATCACCTAAAAAGTATACAAAATTGTAGATCCAAACCATGGGGCTGGATATGATTTTAAGGTCATCCATCATACATACCACTATCTTTACATGAAAATAAGTGTCTATACCATTTAAATGAGCTCACATGTATTTGTTAAGCAGTCCATTCTCTTCTTTGTGGAATGAAGTTAATGGGTGAAATGAACAGAATCAGCATGCTTTTTCATTTTGTTGGCATAAATTTTTTTTTTTTTTTTTTTTTTTTTTTTTTTTTTGGAGACGGAGTCTCGCTCTGTCGCCCAGGCTGAAGTGCAGTGGCGCGATCTCGGCTCACTGCAAGCTCCGCCTCCCGGGTTCACGCCATTCTCCTGCCTCAGCCTCCCGAGTAGCTGGGACTACAGGCGCCCGCTACCACGCCCGGCTAATTTTTTGTATTTTTAGTAGAGACGGGGTTTCACCGTGTTAGCCAGGATGGTCTCGATCTCCTGACCTTGTGATCCGCCCGCCTCGGCCTCCCAAAGTGCTGGGATTACAGGCGTGAGCCACCGCGCCCGGCCTGGCATAAATTTTTAATCATCTTGGCTGAGGAGGTGAGTGCCTATTTCCCCGGTTGATTCAAAATATCATGCGGTTAATGTATACAAAACTGAACTACTGCACTTGATTGGGGGAAGAGTGCTTAGTTATCACTTTTGTTAATTGTTTTCCATGGAGAATCCATAAGATAGGGAAGCAGGCATCAGTTTGTTTTCAGACGTAAAGAAACTACAGCACAGAGAGGTAGAGCATTTATCTCAGAGTACACAAGAGGTGGAGAATTCTAACACAGGTTCCAAGTTTCCAGCCAGAGCAATCTTGTTTAAATAACCGACAAAACGCCAGTGGGCAGAGATGTCAAAATAATATCACAGCAGGACAAAAGGTGTACTGAGAAATAATGTCTATTCCCAGACAAATTAGTGAAGTTATAGTGAAGCAAAACATAAAATCTAACAAATCTGTGCTATGCAAACCATTTCCCAGTTTTCTCTTTCAATGGCATCTTGATGAAGGTTTTTGCCTGTGAAAAATATCATTTAACTTTGATAGCTATAGATACGTGTTTTTTCTTTCATTGTAAACAGTTGTTAAACATCTTTCCATATGGCACCTTACTTAATTTCTACTCACAGCTGCCTTGCAAGAAATGGAAGGGAAGCACAAGGGGATTGAGTGCCTTGGCTGAAGCCCTTGGTCAGCAAGTGGTGGAGCAAGCATTGAGACAGCAGCTTCTAACCTAAGCATGTGCTCATCTCAGCACTCTGCCCAGAACCTGCTCAGTTCAGCTTCCTAGAGGGGCTCCCTACTCACACACTTTGGAAAGGAGAACAGTTCTTCACGTAGAATGTGAACAATCAAGCTGGACTCTCACAGAACTTCCTAGAGGCCCTACTCTGGCCCAAGATTGAACCACAGTGAAATGATCAGTTCTGCATTGGATGATATCACTGATCAATTTTCTTTCCATTCCGTCATTTGGTGCACGCTTCCTCTACCTCCAGAGTCATCAGGACCCGTGACTACCACCAACAGATCTTAGCACCCTGAAATCTCAGTTCTGGCCTGCTGACTTTTTATATCCATATATTTTCTAACTTTATCCATCCTCAAAGACTTCCCTCCTTGGGACCCTGTTTTCTAATGATAAATAAATAATGAGTCTTATAATCCAAGACTCATTGACAGTGGAATTGCAGAAATTCCCTATCCACAGGCGTGACTATTAGAGTGGGAATTTCAGACACACCGACAGGGTAAGTAGAGAAATCTTATAGGAGGACTGAGGATCTTATACCCCAGCAACCACTCTGCCATTCTGAATGGGATGTGGCTGGCCCTAGACCAGCTACAAATGCATGTCATGTCCTTATGTCAGATTCATCAAATGTTAAATCAGGAAGTCATTTGGATTAACACATTTCTGGTTATAAATAACAAAAACTGACTCAAGCTAGCCTAAGGGAAAAAAATTAATAATCTAAATATATGGAGGTGAGAAATCAAGGAGAACTCAAGAAAATCTGAACAAGCAGGTCTCAGGAATACGGTGAACAGGGGCTACTCTGAGGACACACGGATAAGATTCCAAAAACTTTCTCTTGTTAATGTGAATGGTTCCTATCTTATTCTGGCTGAGCTGCCGAAACAAAATACCGTAGACTGGGTAATTTATAAGCAACAGAAATTTATCTCTTGCAGTTTTGGAGGCTGAAAAGACTAAGATCAAGATGCCAGCAGATTTGATGTTTAGTGAGGGCTTATTCCTCATAAATGGCAACTTCTTGCTGTGACCTCATATGGTGGAAGGGACAAGCAGGCTCCCTCAAGCCTCTTTTATAAGGGCACTAGTCGCATTCATGAGGGTAGAGACCTCATGGCCTAATCACCTCCCAAAGCCCCCACCTCTTAATACTATTATTTTGGGGATTTAGATTTCAACCATGAATTTGCGGGGGACACATACATTCAGCCCATAGCAGTTCCCAATACCCAGACCTCTTGACTGACTCTGACCAAAGCTTTGACAGAAAGAGCCAGACTAAGCCAGGCTAAGTAAGGTGACCACTTTGATCCAATCAACTCTAGCCTGTGCAACAGGGTCATGAGGTTCAAACACACTGTGGGGAAGGGGAGGGGAGAGTATTCAGAGAAGAATGTCCATTATGTGAGGCCATAGTGACTACCCATGAGTGAACACTCCTCATTTTACAGAAGAGGAAGCAGGGGTCCAGAAGAATAAAGTGATTGTCTCAAGGTCAAACAGCTGGTAGTAGAAGAGCTGGACTAAAACATAGCCCCCTCCTGGCTCCCCAGACTGAGGTCTTTGATCTGCCCTTACGTTTCTATTCCTTGCATGTTTTATGGCCTCAGTCTACCTTCCCTGCCACCTGCCATCCCCACTGCAGACACAGCAGTCTTCAAAAAGCCCAAATCTGACCATGACACTGCTCTGCAAATTAGCCATCTGTCACTTCTAGTCCAGATTCCTTAGCACTGCAGACAAAGCCCTTTTAATGCTGACTCATAGAGTGTAGGAGTCTGCTAGAGCTGCCATGACAAAATACCCCCAGAATGGGTGACTTAATTGACAGAAATGTATTTCTCACAGTTCTGGAGGCTGAGAAGCCCAAGAGCAAGGAGCCAGCAAGATAGGCTTCCTGCTAAGACCTCTCCTTTTGATTTGCAGGTGGCTACCATCTTGTTATGCACTCACATGACCTCTTTTCTCACCAGAGATCTCTGGTGTCCCTTCCTCTTCTTATTACAACACTAGTCCTATTGGATGAGGACCCCACTCTTAAGACCTAATTTAATCTTAATTACCTCCTTAATGGCCCTGTCTCCAAATATAGTCACGCTGGGGATTGGGGTTTCAACATGTGAATTGGCAGGGCAGGGGGGATGCAATTTAATCTACAAAATGGAGCTTTTCCCATTCTTCAATACAGCCTCTCTTCCCTGTTCCCTTTACACTTAGCTACTCTTTTTTCTTTTTTTTTTTTTATTATACTTTTAAGTTTTAGGGTACATGTGCACATTGTGCTCAGCCTACCTCGCCCCAACCCCACAAGTCATGCTCTTTTAAGTTCCCTCTGCTTGTCTGCTTGTGCTTCAAGTCTCAACTCAATGACTGTTATTCAATGGAGCCTCATGGGTGGTCATCCTCTGGTCAGATGTTCCCCATATGCTCCTTTAGCCCTGCCATGCATGTGTGTCACATGTGTGCCCTATGGAGCAGTCACGTGTGTACATTACTGCATTTGCCACATTCTATTTCAATTAATGTATTTATGCATTTATCTCTCCAAACAGAATGTGAACTCCTGGAGAGCAGAAGCTCTCTCATTGATTTTAACCTTCTCTCCTTATAGCCTACCCAGAGTTCGGCACATGGCAGGTATTCAGTAAGTGCTGGTTGAATAGACAGGCAGCATGTTATACAAAAGAAAGACTGGTAACCATATTCTCTGTCTCCATTTCATCACCATTTATTTCAGGGAAAATTTTTCATGAACCATGGAGATATATGTGTATCAGAAATTTAAGGGGAAAGTAAAGAGTAGGAATTAGAATACTTTTCTAAAGTGATAAGGAAAGCAGAACTTTGCTTAATCACTAACGTCAAAGGGGAGACTCACCTTGGATTACGAGATTTTTGCACAGTGGATCCCTGGTGCATAAACAAGGGATGGATTCATCATATTCTTTCATGTTGTGCTCTAATAGTGCTACTGGGCTATGCAGCAACTGCAATGGGAAGCCCCATGAAACACACCAATAGACAAATGCTCAACAAACATGATAAAATACAAGAGCAGCACACGATAAGACTCATTTTTCCATTCATTTTGACAAGGGTAATTTAGTTTTAATTACTAATGATAATATATATTGTCTACTAGTAAATGTCTGGTGGTGAATTTTGTGAACTTTTCATCTTAGGATACCATAGTACTCCTGAATTTGTTCGTTAAACCTTTGTTGCAAGCCAGAAGAAAATGAGCAAGTTTGTGAATTGACAAGGAGGCATAAATAAGCTCCTACTGTAGCAATTATATATGGTACTTTGAAAATTAGAGAACAAGATACAGTGGCCTTTTAAAATATTTTTATTCAATTGGAATACTATAATTTCAAAATTAATAAATTGAATGGCCATATTCAATTCTGTCTCAAAATGATTGAATAATTGATTAAAACCTAGTTTCATTTTCAAGGTCAAAGAAGTATGTTAATTGTGTTTGCTGGACAAGCTAGAAGAAACAGACAATTGCTTAATTTTAGTTGTGTTTACAATTTGTACACTCAGTGTTCCTATTGATATGTGTTTGTTCTCATAACAAATGATGTTCAATTATCAATAAGAACTCAAAGAATACAGCTAAGGTGTGAAATTATACAAATCATTCCACTGTAAAGAAAAGGCCCTAGAGGTGAACAGTATATTGAATTTTTCAAAGGAAAATTATGTATTTGTGAGTGTGTATCATTTGGTGAAATGATTTTCATGGGAAATTAAATCTCACCTTGAAAGAAATGAGTAAGAATGGGAAAAATCACCATAAATTCTCTCTTTATAAAGGAATTTTACTTTTTGACAATGAAATTTTCTCTAAGCTTCTAATCATACATGTCAACTACAGACATATGTTCATATATGGATAATGTAAATACATACTTTTGCTATACTATATTCTTCTAGCTTAATTCAGATTTATTTCAAAGGAAAATAAAGAAGTTAGGCATCATCCAATTCAGTATTTTTCAAAGCATTATCCATGGACTGCCTATATCAGAATCCCTGGCATGCTGGTTAAAAATAAAGCTTTCCAGGTCCTAACCAAGACCTGAAGCAGAATCTCAGAGGTAAACTTTATGATGAAGCAAGTTAGGGAAACACTTGTCTGACTAATTCAGGCAAGACTTATTTCCAAACCACCCAGTTGGTTTCAATGCATCAGTACAGCAATGCAGAGTGAAAACATTTCCTATGCATTTGATGATGATGGGAAAGCTTTAGTGCCTTAGACAAAAGCTTCAATTACAGAATAGTTTTCAAAGAAATAGTGCTAATTATTTTTAATTGCAGTGTATATTAGAAATAAAGACATAAATGAGTGCTAATAGATTAAATGAGGACCATTTAATATGTAGGCCTATTCTACATATTAATGCCTCCTAAACATAAAACTCTTCTAACATACAAGACTTGGTTACTGGACACAGTGGTGAAAGTGTCATGAAGAAATTCATAATTTTTGACTCTTTCTTTTAAAATGTTATACTGTTTTTAGATTACATTCTCTGCACTTGAGAGGAAGCCTTAGGAATTGGTAAAATAAGAAATAATTTCAAACTTTTTACTAAATAAGCATTACATAGACATCGTCTGAGTTATAGGAAGAGTTCAAATTAATGGAGTATGAGTTAACAATGTTTAATTGAAAGAGTTCCATAGAGTATTTTGATCATGGACGCTTGAGACATCTTGTTAATAAGCAACAAAAATGACAAAACCCATCGTTTCACCTCTGGGTGGACTGTCAAGGAATATAAATGCCAATTTCAACATAAATATAAATTCAATATGATATGCTTTACCCTAACATTCTTCAGTGCTGAACTTGGCTTCCTGGATTTTAAGATTTTTAAGAAATGTACCTGACCCCTCAAAATCGATCCTGGATCACTGAAAGGGTCCCAGGTCTCAGTCTCCAGGTGAATCCTTGGCAAAGCTGTGAAATGGGTAAATTTTGCCTTCTTGCCACTATAAATCTGCTCCTTCCTCTGTTGTGGCCTCTGCTTTGAGTACAGGTCACATACAGGGCAGGGAAATGCTGATGTGCACATTACTTGCAATCAGAAAGGTTTTGTTTGAACCATGGCCTTGCCACTTATTCATCATGTGGCCTTGAGAAATGCACAAAACCTCTCTAGGCCTCACTTTCTTTTTCTATGTTACCTGCCATCCCGGACTACATGGAATGAAGAGTGTTTCATACATAAAAGAGCACTTGGTGGATGTACACAGCGAGTATCCACTTGTGGCTCTATTTATCTTCCATTCCTACCCTCATCCCCCAGTATTCTCTAAGCAAACGTAGCTTTAAAAGATCCCTACTGCTGCATGCTAACTGGACTTTACCAAGACTTCATGCAGGGCTTCTCTATTTACATTATCTTCAGTTAAGTTGTTAGGAATGAAAATTGGGTCCATGTATCCTGCTTCCCATAGTATTTGCATTTAAAGGCAGCATTAGACAGGACTCATTTGACTGCAAGTGGCAAAAACCTACCTTCAGCTCCTTGAGCTCTCTAAGGAAAGAAGGGTTTATTGGCTCCTGTCACCAAGAAGGGCAGGGAAATAGCTGGGTACAAGTGTATCTTATCTCACTCTCTCTACCCATTGGTCTCCCATTCCCACATTGCCTATAGACTTCTTCATTGTGCAAAAGACACAGCCACAGGGTCTTCTATCCTCATTGAGGCTCATATCCTCATTATTAGAGAGGAAAATGTTCTCAACTCTCAACTCCAAATACAAGTCTTGCAAAAGGACTCAGAGGAATCCAGTTGGGTCTCATGTCTACCCTTAAACCAGTTATGGAGGCCACAGTCCAATGAGGGCATGATCCTTCTGAACTGGACTAAATGATACAAGCAGGGGCAAGAGGAGTGGTCCACTGGAAGAACAGATGCCAAGTAGCACAGATGCAGCTGTGGGGAGAAATTCTGTAAGCTAAGCAACCAGTTTCTTTCTCTTTTCTAGGCCGTTATGCTTAAGGTAAAGGAATGAATTGCTCATGACAATTTCAAATAGCAGCTACTGGCCTCTGGAAAATTGAGATAATTTATGACACTGAGACCTAAAGCCCTCCAAATAAATGCTGCATTGCAACAGGACTTTCTTTTCTGGTCCCTAAATTGTCACTTAAAGAAGCAGAAACCTGAGATCTTACAGATAGTAAAAGCTGCCTGATTCAGCTTTGAAATGTACAAACTTGAATGGCTGTTAGCTGTATATTTTTAAAGGATTGGTGAGCTATCTGTGCCTGAGCATGAGTTCCTAAATGCCTGATGTACTACAGTGGTTCTCAAAGTGGGACACCCTGGTCAGCATTCCTGGGAACTTGTTAGAAATACAAATGCTTGACCCTGTCCCAGACTTAATGGATCAGAAACATTAGGGATGGAGCCCAGGAGTCTGTATATTAACAAGCCCACCAGGTGATTGGGATGCACTGTGCTAAAGTTTGGGAACCACTTGGGTAGGGTATACTATGGTAGGTAGTCCCGATTCCCCATCCAGGACTGTAGTATTCTTTCCCCCAGGCTCTAGGAGTGTTGGTAGCTGCCAGCTGTCAGCTGAGTTCCTCTCCCAGCACTGCCTTCAGCTGAAGAGAGCTACCTCATCCAAGGCCATGTCTCCTCTCTGTAGTAGTAGATGGAGATTAGTCTATGGAGATAAGGACAGGGATCAAAAGGTTTGAGACTCTTTCCTTAATGTAGGACAACTCTGAAGGGCCATCCCAGTCCAGAGCCCCCCGTGGGATCCGCTGAGGCCTTTGTTTGTAACTGCATCACAGTTCATCTCCTCCCTCTGCCCAGTCCTGCTGCCCTTGCTCCTTCACAGGTATTGCTCCAAGGGCACACCTCAACCCACTTCCTAAGGAAAATCAGTGTCTCTCAGTCTGCTTCCAGGAGAACCAACCTAGCCCTTCTTGCTAAGAGTTAGGACCATGCACTGTGCTCCAGAAGAGAGAGGGCCCTATACTCACTGCTCTGGAATGGCCCAAGGCAACAGGACACTACCATCTCCCCACTGTTTCTGTTCCCCTCTTTGAGGCCTGCTGATAAAAGTTCTGCACCTCTTCCAACTTCAGTTACCAGAAGACCCTATTGGGAATACTTTGCCCATACCCCTTCACTGCCAAATTCTGGGCTAATCCCTGCTCTAGACTGGTGAGAAATGGTAAACTATGACTATTAACTCCCCTCTTAGGACTTTCCCTTTCTTCCCCTCTAGGTTTTCAGAAAATATGAAGCATCAAAAGGCTTTATTGTATTTTTCTGACTCACCATGTTATATCCCTATGTAAAAGCAAACTCATTTAAAGGAAAATGATTTTTTTCTCTCCCTCTTTTTCTTATATTTTAAAATATTGTATGTTATATTCAAAGACTGGACATAATGTTTACAGCATGTTGCTAAAATTAGAGAACAGGTTGCAAAAACCTGTTTGTATACCACAGCTCTATAGTTTAAAGAAGCACATGTTATACAATGCATTACATACTAAGTACATAGTATGCAAAGTACTATGTGTTGTAAGGGCATTTAAGATGTTAATAACACTTCTGTGGCTACTTTTGTATATTTTCTGTTTCCTCGTGATTATTAGAAATCAATAAGAGCTTTTTTCCTGAGGACATGTGCTCAGGGTGGACATGTGTCTCTTTTTGCTGCCCAGGGCAGCCCTGACTTACTCTTGCTGTCCTGACATAATTATTAATACTGTTCCCTTTCACACTCAAAAGTGTCCCACAATGGATAACTTTTATGCTCATTCTACTTATGCAACCTAATCTACTAGCTAACAGTGTGCTCTGCTCACCTCTTTGTAGGAAAATCACATGGCAAGAATCTCAAAAAGAGATAGTACCTTGCAAATCCTTTTACCTGCCTGCTCTCACATACTCCCCTTCCCATACACGCATTGAAGCTAACTATTTTTTACTTAGAGGTAGCGCACAGTTATTCCACATCAGGGTTCCGAGAGGCACTGTCCGGCAGATGGACACTGGTGCCAGTAAAGTCGGAGCTTCTATTTAGGGTCCAGGCACTTTGTGCCAATGACAGAATCCAGGGGCCATTCAAAGAGTCCTGTTCTCCGGCATTCGATTTAGCGAAAGTTAAATTATTTCTGCTCGAGGGCAGACACAACACCTCAAAGCGACTTAGATTGGCATGGGGTGGGGGCTACATTTTGACTGTGGTTCCTCTGCTCTCAAGAAACAAGTGGCTTATGCCAACCAAAAATATCCCAATCTCACTGAAATAGTGAGGGGAAACTTAACATATTCTTTATATTTGCTTCAATCAATCACCAAGTAAGCAGATAAAATAAATAGCTTATAAACACTAATTTCATCTAATCCTCACAATAGCCCTACTGGATCCTTTTGAATGTAATTACTCAGCATTTTCATCTTTATAGTTAATATTAATAATATCTCCCACTTCTTAGTGTTCACCATGTACCAGGCACTGTGTAAGAGACTTACAGTCATAAGCTCATTTCACCTCACCATACTAGTTGAATACAGGTTTATTTGTTGTTTATTATCTACCATGGCCACTATAAGCTTCATAAGGACAAAAACTTTGTCTCGTTCACAATTGTATTCCTGTATTTGTAATTTTGTCTGGCACAGAGAAAGTTCTCAGTAAATACTTGTTGAATGAATAAATAAATTATTGAATGAGTGAGTAAGCCAATAAGCTCACAAGAAGGTGTTCTTATCTGCATTTTGCAGATGAGAAAACCAAGTCTTATAAAGAGTAAAGAATTCGTAAAGATTTTGTAGATCGCAAACTGGGGGCTGTCAGGTTCCAAAGTCTTGAACATGACAACACTCCTTCCCACTTTCCTGATGAGAAAACCATGGCTCTGGGAGTTAAATAGCCTGCTCAGTACCCACTAAGTATTAAGTTATTAGAACTCAGATCCAGGAACTCTGATTCTAACCAGCCCTATTTTCTCCTCATCATGTGGATGGATGGCAGAGTCAGTCACCATGTGGTTGGCATGTACAACCATGAACATTATCATTTGACACAGGACAAGGGTAGGCAGTTCCCCCAAGCAAAACACAAATCCTCCGGTAGGAGGGTGTCATCATTCTCTGACTTAATCCTGGGCATTAGTGTTTAGCCAGCTGTGTTAGGTCATTCTTGCATTGCTATAAAAAAAATACCCGAGGCTGGGTAATTTAAAAAGAAAAAATGTTTAATTGGCTCATAGTTCTGTAAGAGCATGACACCCACATCTGCTCAGCTTCTGGGGAGGCCTCAGGGAGCTTTTACTCACAGCAAAAGGTGAAGCGAAAGCGGGCATGTCACATGGTGAAAGCAGGAGCAAGAGAGAGTGCAGCGGGGAGGTACCATACTGAAACAACCAGATCTCATGGGGATTCACTCACTGTCACGAGGACAGCCCCAAGAGGATGGCACTAAACCATTGATGAGAAATCCGCCCCCATGATCCAATCACCCCCCACCATACCCCACCTCCAACATTGAGGATTACATTTTAACATGAGATTTTGGGGGAAAAATATCCAACTATATCACCCACTGAGAATGAATAGGGACCATAATGTATTATCTGGGCTGGGATAAAGCTTTCTGCTCTGACAAACCATACAATTTCAGCGGTTTATCACAAAATATTTTACTTTTTAATCATGTAACAGTACAAGGTAGGTGTCATGGTGAGCAGCCAGCTTTCCTCCATGTGGAAACTGAGAGATTTAGACTCCTCCTTCCACACTGTGGCCCCCTGGCATCCTTAAGGGTCCTCTGTTAACAGTACAGAAGGGGAAAGACAGGGTGTGAAGAAGTCTTCTCAACCACCTTGGCCAAAGCTGGATACACCTTATTGCCCATAGACCAGTGGTAAGAACTAGTCCATGGCTCTACCAAGATGCACGTGGAACTGGGAAATACGATCTCTCCTGGGCATCCACTTTCCAGAGCCACATGGAAGGAGGAGCACAAATTTTTGATGCGCAGCCAGCATCACAGCCATTATGAGAATAGATTGGGCCAGGAAAAGATGGGAGATAGGAATCTGGGCTGCCACCCAGAGAAGGATGCATTTGAAAACAAAGCAGTGGGGAGAGGGCAGCAAAGGCCAACTTTGGCAACCTTTGGGGGTTTTGTAGACTTTTCTTCTTCGGAGGTAATGAAGGTGGAGCAAATATGTCTTTGCTGCCAATTTGGTGCACACTTGGAGTAAAGCATGCAACCTCTCATCCTAATTAACATCAAGCCACCACACTCAACAGTACTACCCAACAGGTTTCTAATTTCCATTCATGCCCACCTCTGGTTTCTCGATCTGAGTTGTAAATTATGAATCTTGCAAAATTGGACAATATCATAAAAGCTACAAGATGTATCGAGTGCCATAGCCTTCGGTTATCTTAGCTCATTAAACAGAAAAATAGGTACACTTTTTTCTCTTTATGGGAAAACAGTAACAGGTAATGTCACATAATGTTTCCAAATAGAATTTGTCTTTGTCAGCCAAGTAGTGAATAACAAGGAAACACTGAATGCTCTTTTTAAGAAATGATTTGAAATTAATTTCAATCCATTCTGATGGTTCAGTAAAAAGAGAAATATAGACTTCAGGATGTTTCTTAATGTAGATTGTTATAGTAATTTAAAAATAACAAATAATAATGAAGTAATGATTCTATCATGCTGCCATTGTGCTTGACAGTGAATAGTATATTTTTAAAAAATAAATTTGCCACTGCAATATATGCCGATGGTTAGACTCTAGGTATTGCTTTCAGATTAGAAAGAGTCATAGGATCATATTCATGTATTTTAGAAAGTATTTACTGTGACAGAGATAAGAATATTACAAATATAATTATTCACAGCCTTTCTCCCTCTCCTGCCTTCTAAAGAGGATCATTTTGTATGAGGAGTAATGGATAGGGTGGGATAATAGGAAGAGACACAGACTTGGAGAAACTGAGAGACTTAATTGACCTACACAGATGTGGACACAAAGCTGCCTGGAAAAAATCAAAAGGTCTGAGAGGTAGGAAGAAGGAGAGAAGATCTTGGCCAGAGAGGGAAGAACTGAGAACGTTTTGGAAGCTGAAATGAGGAGCTACTATGAGGCGGGTACTGTGGGAAGAGATTTCTAGTAAAGAGAAACATTCAGAAGTCTCACTGTGTGCTGTGCACAGTCAGCCACCATGGCTGTCATTGTTGGAGAAGAGCTCTCCTGAACTCTCTCCACAGCAGGCCTTTGCTGCAGGGAGTAGGCTGAGATAGTTATAATAACAGCTAATGCCTACCTAAGCTAACCTCCTATGTGCCAAATAGCAAGCAAAGCTCATGACCTACATGAACTCTTTTAATCCTTACAACAACTCCATGAAACAGCATTAGAATTAACGCTCTTTTATAGATGGGAAAACTGAGGCACAGAAGGGCTACATAACTTTCTCAGGATACACCAGCTTGTCAGTAGCATAGCTGAGATTCAGACCCAGGCAATCTGGCTCCAGGGACTATGTGCTGAATCACGATGCTTAACCACCTCTCAGGTTGTTGAAAAGTCAATCTAGTCAACACGTAAGCCTTATGTCATATGGGAAATTGAAGATCTGGACTAAACTCTGAGTCAATGTGCACCCTTTCACATAGTATTTCCTTAAAGAACACAGTATGTAATAGTAGGTGCCAAAATGTCAAGTTGTTCATGTGCTCATAATATTAACAGCTCATTGTTTGATAAACTTTAGGAAATAAAGCTTAGGAAGTTAAAAAAAAAAATAAGGAATCACTCTTTTCCCAAATCTCGTTAGTCTCTGTCCTGTTTTCCATAACTATACACATTTGGTAATAACTGAATAATACTGTGAATAATCCCTGCAACATTCAGACTGTCTCTTCTCTTTAAGGGCTCCATTCTGATAGATGGTCTGGCAAAGTTCTTGAAGTTAAGATCACAGACAGACTCTTGTGCCAAATCTGGAAATTGATAATTCTTAAATTGATTCTAGAATCAAGCCATTCTCTCATAGTTCATAATGGAATCATATAAAGAACACTGATCTTTAATTGAGATTAAAGATAAACCATAAGATGAGTACTTGCAGAGCTAAACGAAGTTACTCCAATCAAAAGATGGAGTCAGGTGCTTCGGGAAATGCTAATCTTACTGATGATGAACTTTGGGAGGATAAGTTGTCTTTAGCATGAAAGTAATTATTTGCTCTATTCAAGGTTGAGTACATGACTATAGAGTGGCCCTTGTGCCTTGGATCTATTTTTTTTTTCCATGTCATGTATTATCACCAAGAAGTAAAGTACAGTTTTTTAGCCAGCTAAACTCCACAAGTGTTCATGACCTCCAGGATGTTTTTTCACGGACTTAGATGGGGATAAGGACTATACCCTTGTTCTTGTCCAGAAGTGAGAAGAGGACAGAATTCTGTCTTTCACAGGTTGAGAGACAGCAATGACTTGTCCTGAACAAGTAGATTGGAAAACTGAGTTTCATCAAGGGGGATCCATTAGGCTAACTTCTTAGGGGTAAATGTTGTGGACAAAATTACTACGAGTGAATTTACCAGTGAGATGTTGGCTTAAGGACTGATCTTTAGCCATGATAGCAAAGAGGCCTGGATGACCAATAGCAGCAAACTAAGACAACTGCAACTGGTTCAATCTTTTCTGGAGTCAGGGCTGCTGCCTCTATCTTAAGATAAATTGCATCAGTCATTTAGGTTACAGAACTCCTATCGGTATCAAAGAAAAGACATTACAGTTTGACATTGTCAATTTCTGAAACTGTCACACAGCTACAGGGAAAGGCTCAGTTAATTCCAGTTTCTAAATGATACAAAGCAGAAAACCAAGATGATAAATCCAAAATGCTGCAAATATTTAAAGTTGAAATATATCAGTTTTACAGACTTGGGGCCAAAATTTATGGTATGAAAAACTTCACCAAAACCTCCTTCAGAAAAAAAAAAAGGTTAAAAAGCTCAGAGTCAGAAAGTTTGTCATATTTGTCAAAAAGGAAGGCAGACTCTGGTCTTTTTTTAAATGGCAGGAGTACAACTATAATAACAACAGGTAATTTTTCATTATTTAAGCTTAGTCTGTCCTACTGAGGCTTTAACTTCATTTTCTGCTCTTCATTTTCTAAGGCAATTAGTATCTTATGTTCAAAAAGCCAGAAATAAATTTAACCTTTTGAGACGAATGAGTTATTTAAGCCTCCTGGATAGTAAGTCAGGAAGAGCCTTGGAAACACTGCTCTGGGCGTCTTTGGCTATTTTTATAAGGAGTGTTGCACATCTGCCTGTCCACACGGAGCCACAGGTCTCACCTCTGGGCTCTCCTCACAGCGGCCTCATGCAGCTTCATTTATCTTAGGAGGCGAAGTGTTGGAGTGGAGCCTGCCTGATTCTGGACCTGTAATTCCAAGGTGGACAGAGTCCAAGATTGTCGTTCAGTCCATTAAGCAATCCCTTTTAGCTGAAGGGGTTCATCTATCAATCTCGCTTTTCAGCCAGTAATCTGCTTATTTGGAGGTTTAATTACATTTTCAGGTCACCCAAGCGCTTCTCCTAGATATTTAATAAAATGAATCCTTATTTTATTTCTCACATGGTTTATTTTACATGGGCTATCCAATATTGGGATGGGGGGAGCAATTACTTATAAAAAGATAAACAAGTGAGATTTCCACCTTCAAAGTGTCCAGAGTTAACACGGAAATTATTTGAGTCTTGGGTACAATTACGATAGCAGATTGATCTAAAACTGCATGTAGCAGCCACTATTCCTGAAACAGAAAGTCAAGTATTGATTTCCCAGTGCTTTTATGACCCATTTAACAACAGGCATTTTGGGTTGGTTATTTCTTAGGGCCAGAGAGAATTTTCTAGCCAGCCTCCTTCTGAGCTCCTCTTAATTATCTTCTCTGAGAGATGGGTAAAAATTGATGTTCAGCCCTGGCCTTAAACACAAGCACATGCACACATACACACAAAACACAAAGGAGGCTGACACACCTTGCCTCTCCTAATACTATCTAAGTTAGCTTGGATGAGGGTATTTAGATATTTTCCACAATAACTACCAAATTGGGTTAGGGGAGGTCCATTGGATATGTCTGCTAACAAATTCTCACTAATTGACATCAAGCCAGTTAATTTCTATGTAATAAGTGTTGAGTGATTCAGGGCCAGCACCACCAGCCAGGGCTGGGGCTATTCAAAGACCTCTACCTGTTTGGCTCTCAGAACGGAACATTTAATGTTTTGCCAAATTTTCAAAAATGTTGGGAGTAAGAACAGCGTTTTTAATCTGTAGCTCTTTGGGCTACTAATTATGCAGCAAAGGGTATAAAGAGGGCTTTACAAATCATTATTTCCATTAGGAAGGTGTTAGAACCCATTCCACCAAGGGCACCCCTCTTAGCGCAGCTGCTATTCCCAGGGGAGGCGGCCGCTGTGGTGCCGGTTGAAGTGGGGCTTCTGTTCTGTTTCCCCAGCACTTGGAAGAAAAACAAAACAGTCCTAATGAAAAACACATACGGGAAATGCTTTATTATTTCATCATCCTCACCTACTGCGCTCTGGCACAGCTCTGTGATTAGGAAGGACTTTTCCCTTCGTAAGCGGCTGAGTGAGGTGGTAGGAGGCTGATACTCTGTCATTTCCTGTCACATCGTTTTGGAGGAATTTGCTCTTATTTCCTCCTGGCCACATCCCCCTGACACCCATCCCTCTCTCCCCAGCCTCCACATTGGCCACGCGCCCACAGTTCAGTTGTGTTAACTTCAAAACACAGTGTTTTAAGTTGAGGGGCAAGAATCATGGAAACTCTGGGGCACCAAACACAATCAACCTCTAACCTCCTGAAGCTGAGAAATAGGTCAGAGCCACCGAGTGGATCCTAACCTCCCGAGAGGGCGGAGGAGCACCACTGCACCAGGAAAACAATGGGTTGTTTTGTTTTGAGGGACTGGAAAAGGGAGTGCTGAAGTCAGTCTGAATGCTAATTCGGATTATAATCTTCCCATGTGCATATTCTTGACTTTTCACCAGAAAGGAGAGTCAGATAGCAGACATTCCCCAAATCTCATTGGATCACTAGCCAGTGAATAACCTCTTTCATTAAAAATGTCTCCATTTCTTTACTTCACACAGGGTGAAACCTGGGGTATAATATACAATGCATTTATTTACATGCTTCTCAGCAACCCCTAACACCAAATAATCCAGGCATGGTCAAGTGGGTATGGCTACCCAGGAAATTGGAATGCATTAGCCCAGACCCAACTGGGGCCACCAATGCCTCTCTGTAGTAATATACCAGGAACAGTTCTTTTCTCTCATTACAGCTTGGCAACTTGGGAACAGTACCATGCCTTCCAATGGAAGACGCTTAATATATATTTGCTAAATGTTCGATAAGTATCTAATTAATTGGGTTGGGACTATATATCAGAGGGCAGAGGGGTAAGCCACCAAGCCCTAGTTTTGTGGCAGTGAAAAGTGGGTGCCTTCATGCCATACCATTCTGTGGGGGGTCAACACCATGTACCACCATCACTACATAAGAAGAATCCTAAAATATGGCTGTATGGACATTCTTTCTTAATTAAATTTCTATCAAACTGGCTTATAATGGTAGCTGTTTTCTAATTTCTGTTGAACTACCATCAATGGCATGGGTAATACCGTACTATTACTTAAATGGTTAATTCAATGTGTGGTGTCTTCTCAGTGAATATAAGTTGAATAGATCAATGAATAGTGGGATACTGATATAAGTACAAAGGACCTTGTGTGGGGGTCTTACGGTGAAAATTGGTCTGTGTGTAGCTCCACCTATATATATACTGTTTGTCCTGCCTAAATGTAATTCCCAATGGAAATGTAGAAATAAATCATGTAAAGTAGCTTGTCTAATGGAAAATTTTTGATGTAAGAACAAAATGATCCTCCAAAGCAGAACTGGGTCAATATGCCTACCACTAATAGACGGCACGGAAGTACGTTCAGGGTATCTGTACTTCATTTTGAAAAACTGATGACTATTATTCATCCCATCGTAGCTGATAAACGCAAAAGCACTGAAAATCACGAAGATGCTAAAAGTATGATTATAATGGAAATAAATAAACTTTTTTTAATGTGAAAGAGCTAAAGTAGCAAAAGTGCTGAGAAAAAAAAACCTAATTCATCAATATGGAATGAAATGTTTGACTAGAGAATGAAAGGTCTCAGCAGGCTGGGCGTCAGGGCAGGCTCCATGAAGACTTGAGACTGGGCAGAGAGAAGGGTGAGCTTCACGCCTTAGGTGAGATTCTCACTGATTAAAAAAAAAAATAGAGACATGGGTGAAGCTGCAAACCATCATTCTCAGCAAACTATCTCAAGGACAAAAAACCAAACACCGCGTGTTCTCACTCATGGGTGGGAATTGAACAATGAGAACACATGGACACAGGAAGGGGAACATCACACACCGGGGACTGTTGCGGGGTGAGGGGAGTGGGGAGGGATAGCATTAGGAGATATACCTAATGCTAAATGACGAGTTAATGGGTGCAGCACACCAACATGGCACATGTATACATAGGTAACAAACCTGCACGTTGTGCACATGTGCCCTAAAACTTAAAGTATAATAATAAAATTTAAAAAAAAGATTTTAAAAGAAAAAAAAAGATTAACCCTCCCCTTTTAAAATGTACTAAAAATTTCTAAATTATATTATTATCAATGTGATTATCTATAAAAATAGCATCTTCATGTTTTCTATTTTAGTTTATAAATTTTCAAAACTGAGTTTGGGTTATCTGTTTGAACAAAATATATAAATTCTGAAAACAAATTTTAAATCATGTTGTGAATATTTTAGTTAACTTTTATTTGGAAGCCATGTATAGGTTCCATCCTAAGGACTTTGCAATGTATTATCTTACATGATTCTCACAACATCTCCATGATGATAGAAAACTATTATGTCTAGTTTTCTCCTAGTCTTCTAATGCATTTTTTTAAAAAAAGTACACATGAGAAATAATACGTGTTTAAAATGACTCAGTTGATCCCTCCATGTGGGATTCCTTCATATGCTATCCAGAATATATCATATTAAGGTTAGTGTCTCTTTTGAATAAAAATTTTTTAAATAAGGATTTTTCCTCCTACCTTTTAAATTTTCTGGTCAATACTCAATTAATTGGAATATTATTCAGTTTTTTATTTCCAAACATTCTGACTTATTGAACCAGATCAAATATATTTAAGTACATATTCTAAAAATTTGCTAAAATATTGAGCCATAAAAATGAATATTTTTCACCTGAATTCCTCACTCACGCATATGGGCTAGTCTTCCCTGTATGAAGTAGCCACAACCCTATTATTTTATCTTTAATTGAATTGTAATGCTTCATGACTTACTTGAGAGGTTTCCCACCTGAAAGCCCACAAACATCTGAAATACAAGGTGAATCCAAAGGCTGTAGCTACTACATGTTCTTGAAGAACAAGTTAAAAGACCCTTTACCTGCCCACCACTTACCACTGAAAAATGAAAAAATAAGTATCACTGATTTAATGGAATGAAACATTTGACAGTAAGAATAATTCAGAAGGACAATGAGTATTTATTTGATGTATGGAAAGCTACGCATCTAGGCAACAGACAATTATTGCCAAGAAACTGATAAAATAGGAGCCATTTTTGTTTGGGCTATTACAGTGGTTTTCAGCTCTCACTGCACATTTGAATCACCCAAGGAGCTTTCAAAAAATACTGGTTCTGGGGCCATATTCCAGACCAGTTACATTAGAACTTCTAGAACTGGGACACAGGCATCAGCAATTTCTAAAGCTCCCCATATGATTACAATAAACAATCAAATTTGGGCTATAGCAATGGTTCTCGAATTTTAGCATCAGAATCACTTGAAGGTTTTATCAAACTACAGCTTGCTGGGCTCAACCTCCAGAGCTTCTGATTTGCCAGGCTTGGGGTGAGGGCCAAGAATTTGCATTTCTAACAAATTACCAATTGATACTGATGCTGCTGTTCTGAGGGCACACTTTGAGAACCACTGGACTAGAGGATCAGTCTCAAGATTCGCATCCTGTTAATCTGATAATGATTCAGAAGAAATCTCAGGGTTTGTTGCTGACTTCATGGTGATAGCGCACCTGATAAAATGTATTTTTACCACTTACGGTTGGTTCTTCAGTTTCAAGGGTCACATGAATCTACATATGGTGAAAGTAAGCACTGGCACACAGTATGAGATATTGTGGCTGCTAAATTGTTTCCCAAGATGTTTGGGTAGATCGTTAAGGAACGTGACTTCCCTCCACAGATTTTCAATGTAGATAGAATTGGTTTGTTTTAGAAGAAGATACCAGACAAGGCATATATCTGGTATCTTCTTCTAAAGGAGAAGAGAACAGCTGGTTTTAAAGCATGGCAGAATTTTATCTTGGATCGCAAGTTCATACCCTTCCCTCACCTGGGTTTTACTGACAACTGAACTTATAAGCTCTTATTTGGAACTTGTATATTAGCCAATGCAAATTTGCTATGTGTGTGATACTAAAATTCTGATAAGCACTATAAATCAGAAACAATGAAATACATTCAAAATTATTTGTGAGAAATTAAAACTTTTAAGAATTTGGCTTTGAAGAGTTAAAAAGTCAGATAAAGACTGAGTTAATTACCATGCCAGTTACTGTTAATTCCCACCCAATAACTGTTTTAAGGTAGAGTCCAAGTTTTAGTTCCATTGCCATTTCTCCTGGCCATGTGCCCATCTTCTCACTGCTTCCTGGAGTAGACACAGTCATTACGTAAGTGTGGAAGGATTGACCATCTCAGGTGTGCCAGTGAGTGTGGCCACCATCTCTCTGGTCTCATTCCACTCTTTCACTTCTGGTCACCTTTCGGTTCTATTTTGTAATAGAATTAAATGCATACAAAGAGATATGTTTGTCATTAATCTATATGTAGATAATAAAATATGTTTATTTATTGTTAAAAAAATTTTTTTAAAGAGAAAAAGAGCTTGTACTCATCCAGTTTCTCATATTAGTCAATGGATACATAAAATTGAATATATCCCTGTAAAACTGCAAAACTTGTGTTCTGATTAATTGAGGTATACTGAGTGTGGAGTTCCATTTAGTTGTTATTTATTTAGTTTGCTTTTCAGTGTCAGGTTAACCTAGTAATTATCAAATAATGACATCAGTTTTGGGGGCATAACAAGTGAAAAGGAAAGGACCAACCACCTTATTCGTATGTAAAAGATGCATGGATTCTCTTTATTGTTTAGACATTTTGGATATTCGTCATGTAAAAATAGCCTGTTGGTGTCAGATTTTGCTTGAACATCTTTTTCTTTTAAAAGTGTCTTTTTCAGCAAACCCATGGGAGGTTTTTCTTTTCTGGGATTTAAAGTAAGATAAAGTTTAGCTGATTCCTTTCCCTGACTACCCTTCCCCCTTCAAGGGTTTAATAACCACAATCCTAAGATTTATGGTGAGTGAAAAAGAAAAATAAGTAAATTATCTGACTGAGGAGCCATTCTTCCTCTCTGACCATACAGACTATTTTAAATGCTGTTAGCAGCAGTCTAATTAAAATAATTTCTGTCAGAAGTCTGTGAAATATGCAGCCGCAGCCCAGCTCAATGTTCTCAGGCAGGAATGACAAATCTCTGCTTAATTGGTACTTAATATGGTAGTGCAGGATTAGTAATTCTCCAGGATAAAAGGAGATAACAAATAGGAATCTCTTACTTGGGCAGGGAGTCTTGGAAGATGAACAGACCAAGTGGTGCTCACCCCCAAACTGTTCCTATCAAGGGCTGTTATTTTGGCCATCACTCATGAAACAACAGACAATTAATGCATATTTTATGACTAGCTCAAGTCCTAATTAAATACAACTGTGCACAAAGAATGTGAAGGCCCCGACTTAGAGGGACCAAAATAAATACTGGCAGAAATATGGTGAGCACTACGACCTTAGCTCATCTTGTTATTCTATCTCAGAGATAAGCACCTTGGCAGAGGCATACACTACTCCTGAGGTACGGCCAGTAAGCTGAAATCCAGTGTATTTTGGAAAATTTGGGAAATGCAGAAAGGCAGAAGGGGGAAAACCATCCATAGCCACATCAAACTAGCACTACCGCTGCTGATAAGTTGGAGTATTTCCTTCCTGTATTTTGATTCCAGTGCATAGCTTTCATGTTTTACTTATTCTACAAAGTATTGTGAGCCATTTTGTGCTTTGCTTTCTTTCTTGTTAATACTACATAGAAACATTTACATATATTTTATGAATGCTTGGTACAAAATCACTTTTAATGTTTCCACAGTATTCTATCAAGTAGACAATTATAGCTAATGTCTATTTGATGCTGACTATATGCCAGGTGCTATTCTAAGTACTTTACATGTATTAACTAATTAACTCACATAATAGCCCTATGAGTTGGGGACTTTTATCATCTACATTTTGTAGATGAGGATACAGATGCACAGAAAGATTGTGTTAATTTGTCCAAGGTTACATAAGTGGTTAGTGAACTCAGGATTTGAACAAGGGCAATCTGACAACAAAAACCATAGTTTTAATCGCTACCCTATACCATCTCTTGATGCATTGCTTTGATTAACCAGACCATGTTCTACATCTGCACCAGTAACCTTTCTCCATAAATGGTTGAATCATCGATATTCTGTGCTTTGTGGGCCACGTATACATTCTATGGCTCCTCCTCCTCCTCTTCTTCTTCCTCCTTTCTGACATTTAAAAAAATCTAAAAACCATTCTTTACTTACTTTAGATAATTCTGAAAAGTTTTGACACTGAAGAAACCAAATTATTTAATTGGATGAATTATTCTTATTTCAACTTGTATTGATATGTTATACTGCATATGGGTTTAGTGTGTATATACTTATATATGTAATAGCCATTGAACTTACTGAAAGTACTTGTGTTCATCAAAACTTAAAATGTAAAGTATCATAATAAGAAATCAACACAAAGCCAAAAGAGATTTCTGCTTGGTAAATCTCCAAAAATGAATAGAAAGTCACACATTTCAATTTCTGCCTTTTGGTGGCTCACATAAAATTCTGGTGTATTTGTTCATTTCTTTGTGGTAGCCATTCTCAAAGAGTAGTTCTGAATCCAGCAGCATTGGCATCATCTGGTACTGTCTTTTAGAAATGTACATTCTTAGGCCCGATCTCAGAAGTAATGAATCAAAACCTCTAAAGGTCGGAAATATTGAAGTTTGAGAACTACTGTTTTAGAGCAATCTAGTTCCAAACAGATCATTTTTAAAAACATAGCTGTGTGTGAGAATGTGTGTGTGTGTGTGTGTGTGTGTGTGTGTGTGCACTCTCACATTCACATAACAGAAGAAACATTCCACATTATGATATCATATTATGAAACATTATGGAACCACCATGCGGACATGCCACAAGAATCAGAATGAGCAAATTGTAGAGTTGCATATGTATCCTACGCAGGTATATGAATAAATCTATACTGTCATGCCTATCTTGTTATATGACACTATATTGATTTTGCAACAGCTATTTCCTGGTTCATTACTTAAGCATGACATTCCTTATAACATTAAGGGATTTAGGACTTAACTATCTGAAAACTGAATGTCCTCAATTATTGAGAACACTACATCTGGAAATTTAACGGACAAGTTTAATATAACAAAATATATCATTTTAAAATGTCACTCCCAAGATTCGGGTTCTTGGGTAAGATGGAGAAAACACACTCCACCCTACTGAATGCAGCTATAAAGCATCGAGAGAACATGTGCAGAGCTCATTTGAGAGCTTTGAAAAAATAATAATAAATAGCAAATTTGGGAAGAGGACTGAATTTCAAAGTAGCACTGAGCTAGTATGAGTTTACCCTTCCTTTCTTTCCTACCAAATGGCCCTGGAGGCAGGCATAGCTGCAGAAGTGCATGGCAGAGCCCCAGCTTTCTCACCGGAAGCATTAAAAGGGGAGTCCTCAGAAATCAGAAAGTACTGGGAGATTGCAGAGAGGGTGAGTTTATGAAAGCAGCCCTGTAAGATTATTTATTAACTCCTAGATTCCAAGAACTGCACATGCATGGATCTCATTCTAATCAGCACATACAAGACTTCAGAAGGTGAATAGAGAGATTCCCACTCAGTTCTCAGAGTTGTTACTGGGGGGCATACCCAAGGGACAAATCTGAATAGCACTGGGCATTAAAAAGTTCACTGACACTGGGACCACAGCCCATAGAAGGCAAGTTTAAACTTGTGCCATGAACATTATCAGGTCACTTGCCTGCTGACAAAATATCAATATTCTCCATAGGCTTTAAGCGAGACCCAGAGTCTCGTAATACAATATTCAAAATTTTCAGCATATAATCTAAAATTACTTGGCACATGAAGAACCATGAAAATGCAGCTCACATAGGAAAAGGCAATCAACAGACACCAAATGCCAAGATAACACAAGAATTTAAAGTTGCCATTATAAAAATGCTCCAACAAACAATTATAAGCTCTCTTAAAACAAACAGAAAAATAGAAAGTCTCAGCAGTAAAACAAAAAATATAAAGAAAATCCAAATAGAAATTTTAGCACCAAAAATGCTATAAGTTAAATAAGAAACTCACTGGATGGATTTACTAGAATGGAGATTACAAAGAAAAGAGTTTATTAATGTGAAGATTGATTAACAGAATTATGCAAACTAAACAACAGACAGAATAAGATTTTAAAAATTAAGAGATTCAGGTATCAGTGGGATACTAAAAAGAGACCTAACATTCATGTCATTAGAGCTCAAGAAGAAGAGTAGAAAAAACTATGGTGCTAAAAATAATTGAAAAATATACTGACTGAAATTTTTTCAAGTTTGGTGAAAAACACATACCTAAAGCACCAAGAAGCTCAAAGAACCCTCTATAGAATAAACTCCAAGAAATTCATGCCTAGCCACATCATAAGCAAACTGCTGAAAACTACAGGAAAAAAAAAAATCCTGAAAGCAGCCACAGAAGAATAGCATATTATCTACAGGAGAACAAGGATTCGAACAACGACTGCAGATTTCTTATCAGAAACCATAGAGAATAATTGGAAGCGGCTCAATAGTTTTCAAGTGCTAAAAAAAAAAAAAAAAAAAAAGAACTATCACATAATTCTGTATCTAGAGAAAATATTCTTCAAGAGTGAAGGTGAAATAAACATTCTTAGATGAAGGAAAACTAAGCCGATTTATTACTAAAGGAAGTTTTTCAGAAAAAAAGGAAATGATAGCAGAAGGAAACTTGGAATATCAGAAATAATGGGAATGCAACAGAAATGGCAAACATGAGGGTATAGATAGTAGATTATTCTCTTTTTAAAAGATGTTTAATGGTTGAGAAGGAAACATTTCTAACATTGTCTTGATAGAGTTCTCAATGTGCATAGCTGTAATATATGACAAGCATAACATCATGGGAAAGGAGTATAAAAGGATCAATATGGTGGTATGGTTCCTACATTCCACCTAATATGGTAAAGTATTGATTTTAAGTAGATTATGAGAAGTTATGGATATATAATACAGTCCCTAGAGTAACCACTAAAAACCTACACAAAGAGATATAGTCAACAGCACAATAAATTAAAATGAAATAATTTAAAAAGTTTTGATAATCCAAAAGAGGCCAGAAAAGGGGAAAACAGATTAATGAAAAACAAAAGGAACAAACACAATTAAAAATAAAAATACAGACAAGTATAAACATATCAATAATTAATTAAATATAAATGGTTTATAGACATCAATCAAAAACAGAGATTATCAAAATGGATTTTAAAAAAAAATCAATGTTCCCTCAACCCTGACTGTATGCTTTCTACAAGAAATTCACTTCACGTATAATGATATAGGTAGGTTAAAAGCAAAAGGTTGGGAAAAAGATATACCACAGAAATGCAAATTAAAATGTCACTTGCATCTGCTTTTCCTGGGAAAATATCTGCTGTTCAAGAAACCTGACACTGCAGTATGAAGTAAATGCATTTGGTTACCTAAGTGAAATACTTAACTTATTGGTTTAAGTGATCAGCTCTGCTTGAATTGTTTCTTATTTTTGAGTGGGCTAATAAATACAGGCTTAATCAGGAACTACTTTATCTTTCCTCTGTCATTTCAAAGGGGGCCTCATGCATTCACAAATGCTTTTGTGTAGTGACAAACACCACTAAGTACAAAGACTGATTGTAATTCTAAGGCAAAGGCAACCTGGATATTCACATATAATCCTTTTTAAATGAGAGAAACACACAGTCCCCAAGCTTACATGTAGCTCTAAGTGTTTATTATACACCAGAAATCATAAATATATCTGATTTGTCTATGAGCTCACAGATAGACAAGCATACATAGGCAGGTGACAGCTCCTTGGAAAACCACCCATGTTCTCTTCCACAGCTGGAGTAAGTATCATATATGGTTCCTGTCAGTAGCACTCATTTAGAGAGATAAAAATCCTGCAACAGCTAAATTCAGCCTCTCTCCAGTGGCCTTTTCCTTTGATTTCCAAAATAGCAAGTAACTATTCACTAAACCCTATAGCCAGTCCCACCTTTCAAAGAAGAGGTGAGAAATGGCCCATTTCAAAAATCTTTTTCCTGTACATTGTATAATTAACCCTCTTAATTCTCTCTGGTAGTAGCTTTCTTTGTTAATTTTTTAAAAGAAAGGAACTATTAAGAGATATGTGTGTTCATTAACTTTGTGTAAAATTTTGAAAAATAATTTAGGGACATAGAGCATGATTTCCATTGTCAATATATAGTATTAAGTATATTGAATAGCATAATAGTAAGTGACAGTCATGGGCATGGGGGATTCTTTCCCAAAAAGTTTTACAGATATGAAACAAGAACTATTTTCTTTAAACCTGGCTTTGAATTCAACTTAAAACATTATTTTCTTTCTTTTTGTTCTTCCTGCCCTTAACTTTTCTTCTGCAATGTGAAAATACAAGGCAGATGTCTTCATCTCACTGGAATGCTTTTAACCTTAACGAAGGGTGGCAATAAATCAGTACTTTTCAACCTGCTTTCTATCATCAACACATACGTGCTTTTTGAGATATAAGTTTCCACAGAGATTATTAGGAATAATTAGGACAAGAAAGAACTTACAGTTATTAGTATGTTAGTGAACATGCAGCTGCTATTTGTTAACTAATTTTAATATGTATAAAGTTATCTTGTCCATATATCTAAAAACTACAGGTATTGGATAAGACTGTTTTTTAAAGAAAAAGCATTAATAGTTGATTATTAAGGTGGAATGTGTGTAATTTAATATTTATATATAATACATGTACATATATACACTCACATAAGATTATTAAAGTATAATTCATTGATTTTTTAAAGTTATGTGTATAGATTACATCAACTTACAAATAAACTACGAAATGAAGAACATTTTTCATTATAAGATTTTCTTGATTCATATTATAAAACTAGAACGTACCCTTTCATGGCTAGATAAACTATTTCAATATTTCACATTTGTATTTTTTGTTTACTCAGGATTCACAGTGCCAATTTCTTCAATAAACAAAATTCAGTACTCTGAACTCCTCTTATTAATACACAGAAGAAAAATAACCTGCAAAACTGCAGTCCAAAAAGAGAGTGGTGGTATAAATAACCTTATAAAATTTGACATCCTAGTGACCCATTTTACATGGGTGGAATTTGGTGATAGCAAAATAAATCATTACTTTCCAAGAACACATGAATGAAGATATGGCTAGGATTAATGCTAAAACTCTCAACTAACAATGACTGAATCTGAACATGTGATGGGACTGAATAAGCTTTGCAATATACTAAGCTAAGATAAATTTTTCTGGTGGTGATATCCATAAGAAAATTTTACAAGGCAGACTAACTACCTATCTTGATTTCCAAATGTTTAAAAAGCTGTTTCTGACTTCCAATGAATCAAACCTACTCATTCACCTTTCAAGAGGCCATAAAGTTTCATGCATAAAACTCTGGATCGGAAATTAAGAGACTTAGGTTATGGGCCTCCTTCTTGGGAGAGGAGAACTAGGCCACCCCAACTCAGTAGAATCCTTTTGCCACTTTATGTGTCCCTGCCACCTGGGTGACCAGGTTATAAAGCTTTCTATATATTTGAGTCCATGGGGTGATGTTATCTGAAGACTCAATTCCCAGTGTCAGTTCTGCCACTGGGTGACATTAAGAAAATGACTTGCCTTGCTGAACCTCAGTTTTGTCACTTATAAAATGGGCCTGAAGGTATTCTAAGAATGTGTCAAATGCTTTGTGAACAGCAAAGTGATATACAGGCTTCAGGGCAGGCTGTGCTGGGTATTGTAGTTGCTGTTGGTAGCTTGATCTTTATTTACCTGCCTGACCTTCAGAATTTGTAACTTGCTCTTTCTCTAATTCCTTTCTAACACAGCCTACATTTTTCTAGTCATAATTCCAGGTAGAATTGGATGGCATCTTAAAACTAATTTTACACTCCTCAGAAAGTTTCAGAAACTGAGGCTCAGAGAAAAACCCAAGGTCCCTCAAGAAATCAGGATTTGGATCTCTAGGTCTTTA